>NC_056746.1:1012394375-1012550139 GCF_019279795.1 Protopterus annectens | reverse complement strand
GAAGGGTGACAACGCTACAATACCAAATTTAAAGGATGAGCAGAAAACATGAGGCAACAGCAGGCTGGAAGTAATCCCATGGTGGGTCACATTGATTGGAATAACTCAGTCAATACTACAACTTCAAGCCTCAATCAAACTTTGGGAATATTTTGCAAAGTTATTGGAAAGTCTATTCTACAAAAAAAGTTACCTGTGAGAATAGTATATTTGTAGTCACTAAAATTTAGTTTTTTTTTGTTTTGGGACAGTAACCACTCACCTACAGCCTAAATCATGAGAGCAAAGTCTCTTATACAATGCCAGACAAGGAGCTGTCTGTGGAAAACAAACGCTTTTGTTTGAGACTGTACAGCAATGTAGAACCACAAGCACTGAAGCCTGCGCAAAGACAACAATGAATGCAAACACTATTTCACAGTCAAGTGGAAACCCATACTACAGACAGAAGCTTGTGGAACAATTACTCCCAGACGTGCGCAACCTGTGCATCCTCAAGAGTTAAAAGGAAACAAGCAGAACCCTTATGTAGGAGTACAACACAGAAATACCAAAGGATGTAGCCATGTACTGGTAGCAACTGACTGTAACAATGCCATTGTACCAGTGCTGAAAACACCTGTGGGTTGCACAGACAAAGAATAACAGGCTAACATCTGGCTACCATCTGGATAGGTTCACAGTTGGGAACTATGCAGACAGACCACCTGCCTTGATAAACTAACAGGTACACACCAATCCTTTAAGTCCAGTAAGATAACACTCACACAATAATACATAATGCTCACTGTATGTCTGCATCCCCCCCCCCCAAAATGTTAAATATATGTGTGTGTTTATGGTCTTCCAAGGATGTAGGTAGGCATACTCAGTACTGGAATTGTTCCATTTTCCTGAGAATCCTGTGCTAATGTCAACAATAAAAAACACAAACCCTGCAGAAGTGAGTACATTAATATGCACAGTATAACAGTTCACAAACAGTTCATGTGCCAAAAGAATACTTCTCAATAACTACATTTGTATGGCAGTTAATTATATAAGTAGAAAAGAAACTACATAGTCACATATATCTTGTGTAAGCATTTGTAGGGGTGAGTTAAACTCTACACTGATAGCTCTGTACTGGAAGTGGCAACAGTCAGGTCTGAGTACAACATGTACATCACTGTCTACACCTCTAGCTTCAGATATAAGAAGTATACCAACCTTCTGACTTAAACAACAGTGTCCACAGCAAACAAGCATGGGCCCCACTCGGGAAATCTGAAAGGGCTATGCCTACAAAACTTAACAATTTATAGCATTGAGTTGCTATGACAGTGAGTACTGCAATTACCACACAGCAGGCTGTATGCATTTACCAAATGCTGGGCACCAATTGGTGCAGAGGGCATCACATACACATGTGCAGATACCTATAAAAGCAGACTGTACTTGCTATCCCCACATGCAATCATTACATTGCACGTGTTAAAGTATCAGTGAACCTGGGGAGGTGTAAAAAAAAATATTACTTAATAACACAAAAGTTTAATTAAGTAAAAAGAGTTGACTGAATTACTAACCAAATATATTAATTAAGTAAAAAAAAATAATTAATAACCAAAAGAAATTAAGTAAAAATCTTTACTTAAGTAATACCAAAAAAAAAATTTTGACAAAACATACACAGACGGACCTGAAAGTGACAAACAGGTATGTAACAGATATGTGGTTACTGGCAAGTAGTAGATGGTTATGAAGAGTACTGTAAATACTTTGAAACATGCATATGTGGCAGCAGTAGGTATGTATGCACTGATCCCATGCATGACTACTGCCATGGACAAATTAGTGTGTAGCTGTGTGCAGTGGGACATAACTGTGACATATGTAGCTCAGCATTAAATGCCAAACATCTGATCATGTCATCTATGTTCTGTACAGTACTGTGTATAATGGCTGTTTGGGGGAGTAGTGCAAACAGCTATATAAACCTGGATGTGACAGAGTAACACATGCATGATAGTCATATAATGTGTAGCTTAGCAATGGCAACTGCTGTACCAAGCTGGTATAGTAATGTAGCATTAGCAGCTATAAATACTCCCTGTAATATTACTGTTATGCACACATGTGACAACTGTTCATGTTGTAGCAAGGCCCAACAGGTCATCCGTGAGGTCTACAGACTTGCAACAGTGTGGACCTTGTGTGTGTATGGCACACACATATGGAGAGATATTTATGTGTCAGATATATTAGCATTTTAACATGTGCATAGAGCAAGGGACATACTGCAACTGTTTGTGAAGGGTGGACATATATATGTTGGTGAAGGTTATGTGCATATTTTCATGTAGGTTATAGTGTGTGGCAAACAAGACAGCATACGGTGCTGGTATATGACATGTGGTGTTTAAATGCTGTGGGTATGATTTGTTAAGTTTTCAGTCTTCCAGACAGGGAGTCCTGCTAAAGATACACTGGCTGAGAATACCTTCAATGCATTCTGCACAAGACTGTGCAAAATTATTACATAACTGTATCCCTCTCAACCTTTGCATAATTGATATTCCCACCATGAAAGGTGGACTGTATATGTGCCTACATGTAAATCTATATGTACACCAGTGGATGTTTATATGTACGCTCAAGCTCAATGGTGTAAATGTAATGCCAACCCTTTTGTTAAAAACCCTGTACCCATGAACTACCACATAGGTAGTAGTCTACTCAACACCAAAAGTGTGATAAGAGACCACAGGACTCAGGTGGACAGTAGAGTCCCTTTTGATAATCACAGTGCCACACTAGTCATGTAAACTGTGTACAGTCCACATGTCATCAGAAAAGGTGTGTCATCCATGGAATAAGAGGTCAGTGTTCCACTCTACTCATCAGTCATAAAACCCATCATACAGTACAATGGCCCTTTTGGTATTTACCTCAGAAGACATCTACAGCAACTGTAGATGCCAGGCACAAACCTCACAAAGAGTATTACCAGACTCAAACAGATGCCCTATGCAGACTGTCTTACAAAACCACAGCTGCACTGTGTCGCATACCGCCTACCCAGAGCCAACCTCTGCCTAACATACAAAGCTATGCCAAACACACAGGTGTTGGACATGCTCCATGTAAACAGATCAAAATCCCTACAAGCTACACACTGTACTGATCTAAACCTTGTAACATAAAAAGCAGAACATGCTGGAGTGGTACATTCTCATTTGAGACACATACCATACTCTGGAACTAACTACCTATCAATAGCAAAGAAAGGTCCTTATTAGCAGTCATCATGAATAATCATGATGAATGGATGTGAGATAGGAAATACAACCGGGGAATCACCTCTGTGGCTCTTCATGACAGGGGCACATGAACTTAAATTACATGGGTGTTGAAGGGCAGGGTACCATATGGCTAGGCTTCTATAGGCCCTACGGCTAATAGCCTATAAGCTACCTAGGACCCAATACACACATGCATGTACATGTTGCATTAATTGCTATGTGACGTTGACTGAGTGTGATGGTGAATGTGTAGGTGAATGTGTCAATGTTGTGTATATGTGTGACAGCCTCGTGGGAAACTGTTTATATCATGTTATGTAGTGTTCTAGCTCTGATCCCCGCAAAAGATATGTATGCTATTGCTAGGCAGGAAAAGCAGTATGGCATACGGTGTGACGTAGTCCCATGGTGTTGACTGGAGTGTGCCATTGTAGGCTAAAGCAGTACATGTATGCTTATTGATTGTTAACACTAGTGAATACAAATCCTGTAAGAACTGTAGTACTACCTGAAGTTGTAGGCCTAAACAGCACAGTATGGTGTATATCCACATTGCTTGGAAACACTGTTTTGTTTGTTACCTGTATCCTCACACATTACATACCTCAGGCATAAGGTTTTGTAAGTGCTGACACACAGTACTGTATGGTACACAGGTAAAGCTCATCTGGGTTGCCATACCTTTGTGTCTTGTAGGTATGTCTGATGTGTGTGTGGGTATGCCTGTAACATGGCCTCGGTCGTATGTGTGTTACAGTATATAAGTGCATATCTAGCAACATGTATAGTGTAGTACAGCAGTATGCCACCTATATTGATGAATGTGCACACATGTTACTTAGGGGTTTGCTATCAACAAGTAGTGTGGTGTACTGGTAGTACTGTAACTGCACTTTACAATCATTTCAATGGATGACATATTTCTGTATGCATTAGCTTCATATATCCCTCCTGTGGCTAGGTGATGCATTGTGTCACATACAATGTGCCATGTGTTGTTGTATAGTCTTACATACTGGTTTAACTTTGTTGCTGTGCAGAACATGGTTTAATATATAGAACGTACCAGGCACTGTCAGGCAGTTGTGGGCTGAGCACTGATGTGTGGTATTAAAAGTATGTATCTACTGACAACCAATAGGTTGCTATATATGGCATTTCATTGATATATGTACTTTAGAATGTTAAGTGTGCCACATGACTTGCTCACAATAATTGTTTTATTGTCTTCCAGGGACATGTCTCATCATCGCAACCCTGCGTATTCCCCTGAAGAGGAGGAAATCATTATATCCACCCTAGTACAACATCGCACCCTGCTGTTCTCCAGAACCAGCCAGGACCAGCATGAGTGCACTGCACTGTGGCAAGATGTTGTCCGTCGGGTTAATGACATAGGCATGCATAACCAGCCTTATGAGCAGGTACGCCATCACTGCAGTGATTTAATTAGACATGTCTGGCAGCATGCCTCTGATGTCCGCAGACAACAGCTTGCCACAGGTGGTGGTGCAGCATTACATCCGCCTCTCACCAGAGTGGAAGAGCTGCTCCTCAGCGTGATGGCTCCTGGCCAACCACTACAACAGACATGTGTCATAATGGAGGCTGGAGTCACCCAGCAAGTTGACTCGGACCGTGCAGGTAACATGGCATCTCTGTAGAATACTGTTAGCTCAATTGTTAGAACATGCATATGTCAGATGTGTACTGTGTATTTGGAAGATGTGGAGCCTGGTGTTGTGAAATACTGATAATTTGGAACATAATATGTATACCTGTGACTGTCAACCGTTGTACTACTGTAAAATTGCAAACTCACAGCAGAAATGTCATAGTTGTTGACACTGACAAACTGTCTCATATCCTTGTAGGTCCCTCTGGTGTGACAGCAAGACAGCAGACCCATGCTGGTGAGTGTTCTACATTTAATATGACAAATAACATGTGCATGTCGTAGTTGAGTTGTAGGCATTATACACATATAAAACACCTACACATAATGCATGCTCTGAATGTATTCTGTGGGACTATGCACATCCCAGTAACATGAGTAGCTGCCTCAAACACATGCTATATACAGAGCATCCCAAACAATTGTGGTACACTGTAGTGGACATTGTATAGGCAGAGTCAATACACATGCACACAACATACACCACCTTGTCATACGCAGTACGTGTTAATATGATACACATGGCGTATTTAGACACCTGCTGTAAGGTCAGACTCCAGTATCCCAAATGTCATCCACACAGCACACATATTATAACTGAGGGGTAGAGGCCTATCATGAGGCGGTGCAAAACTCTTCAACAAACAACACATTCATGTTAGGCAATTCTCCCTATTGAACACCTTACATACCCATGTAACAACTGCCTGTGAAATGGTTAATGTAGCCACATTGCTGCAGTTCAGGTACAGCAAGATAGCTGCCAGTGTGGCACACATTAGTGGCCTTGAGTGACCACATGATGCTGCCTGATGATGGCTCATGGTACTACACTACATCCAGTTACAGTAACTACAGTACTACACATAGCATTCATTGCTATACACTTGACAGTTGTGTGCATCCAGCCATGGTATGTATACCTGTGAGTGATGGTGTGCATGACATTGAAAAGCATTTAATACTTGCACAGCAATGTTGTGTCCATGTACACATTGTGTTCCAGGCTGAGGCCAATCACTGAACAACACACATGCATCAAAGACATGTATACTGTTATTAACAAGGACTCTCTACACTCGCACTGCATGCTGTTGAGCAACACACATCCTGCATGCTGACACGTGTGATAGGACTCTTTGGCTTGTGATACTGTACTCTACCAACAACCACTAATGGGTATGTTCTGGATTGCTGTTGGTGTGTGTGTGTGTGTGTGTGTGTGTGTGTGTGTGTGTGTGTGTCTACTTTAGTGAGTAGTGTATTTGTGTTCATGTGTTCATGTGTGCATGTGTGCATGTGTGCATGTGTTCATGTGTTCATGTGCTCATGTGTGCATGTGTTCATGTGTTCATGTGTTCATGTGTGCATGTGTTCATGTGTGCATGTGCGCATTCATTGCTATACACTTGACAGTTGTGTGCATCCAGCCATGGTATGTATACCTGTGAGTGATGGTGCGCATGACATTGAAAAGTATTTAATACTTGCACAGCAATGTTGTGTCCATGTACACATTGTGTTCCAGGCTGAGGCCAATCACTGAACAACACACATGCATCAAAGACATGTATACTGCTATTAACAAGGACTCTCTACACTCGCACTGCATGCTGTTGAGCGTGTGTCTACTTTAGTGAGTAGTGTATTTGTGTTCATGTGTTCATGTGTGCATGTGTGCATGTGTGCATGTGTTCATGTGTTCATGTGTGCATGTGTTCATGTGTTCATGTGTGCATGTGTTCATGTGTGCATGTGCGCATGTGTGCATGTGATCATGTGTTCATGTGTTCATGTGTGCATATGTTCATGTGTTCATGTATGCATGTGTTCATGTGTGCATATGTTCATGTGTTCATGTGCTCATGTGTGCATGTGTTCATGTATTCATGTGTGCATGTGTTCATGTGTGCATGTGCGCATGTGTGCATGTGTTCACGTGTTCATGTGTTCATGTGTGCATATGTTCATGTGTTCATGTGTGCATGTGTTCATGTGTGCATGTGTGCATGTGTACATGTGTTCCTGTGTTCATGTGTGTATGTGTGCATGTGTGCATGTGTTCATGTGTTCATGTGTGCATGTGTGCATGTGTTCATGTGTTCATGTGTGCATGTGTTCATGTGTGCATGTGTACATGTGTGCATGTGTTCATGTGTGCATGTGTGCATGTGTGCATGTGTGCTAACATCATGTACAGATTGTAAAGTGTGTTTCCTGTCTTCCTCTCACAGGTGCTGAGGTTGTGTTGGTTGAGTGCAGCAGGGAACCTGAAGACACTGCAACAAATAGTGGAAATGATGATACATGTGTTGTGGCACAGGCAGGTTTGACAGGGTCTGTCGCTGGGCCGCCAATCGACAGTACACAGCTTTCCACCCCATCTATGCGCACATTCATACTGCCAATACATCCCTCATCACCAATGGCCTTAGCTGAGGGACAGCATACAGTAGGCATTGACCAGGATAGTGTGGTATCTATGGCACATGCATCCCCTCACAGCAGCCATACCCAGATTCCTGGAACAGTACCACATAGGCGGATGTCCAGGGGTTCTCGTGGGAGCACTGCTGGTCGTATTGCCCCTGGCAGACATGCCCCCACAGGTCTTACAACCTCAGGTATGTTCCGGGCTGTAATGCAGGCACAGACTCATATGGAACGGTACACCAGACAGGGACTGAGGGCGCAGAGGGCCCATAACACTGCTATCAATGACAGTATCTGTGACCTTGCCGGTGCCGTCTGTCATTACACCGAGGTCATTGATAGATGTTGGGGGGAGATATTAGATGTCCTCCACAATGTCATGTCTATATGCCAGGACAGTGCAGGATGGCTGAGACTTCGACGTGGACATATGCCAGCCACATCATTGGATGGCAGTTGTTGCAGACGACACACAAGTCACAGCCACTCCCGTAGTGGCAGTACCAGCCCCAGCAATGTTGGGGCTGGGCTGTCAATAGGCCATCATAGAAGACCACGTGCACGTGGCTCTGGCCAGTCCCAGCAGGGACATGGGTCCAGTCAACATCCCTCTGCCTCTGTTGATAGTACACATTCTGGCTTAGTACCCAATACTGTCCGTTGCATCCCTGCCAGGCACAGGTACTGTGTCCGTGGCCAGAGACGGTGATCTGTACAGCCTGGCAGGTACAGTCTGTGGCTGTCCCACAACCTCCCGTATATGGCAGCCACATGGTGGAACTGTGTGCATGCAGACACACACACATAAACCAAACACCTAGGACTAACACAAACACACACACATTACATCAACATTGACCCATGCTGTACTGTTGTCCCTCACACACACATACATATCGACTGGATGGGTCAATATCAGGATCTGGCAAACCAACAACACACCCTGTGCATATGATGAAACTGTGCCACCTCCTGTCATCTGTAACATTGATGCAGGAACAGGCTAACATGGTGCTGATGCACAGTGTGACTTTATAGCAGTGTAGCAATGTTAGCATGTTGTCAACAGTACAGTGTAATGATATCCTTGTAGGTATATTTGAGCAGGCATGATGCATTAAAGCTGTGATTATCAATGTAATATTGTTTACAACAGTGTTATTTCCAAAAATGTATTGTCCGCCCATGTGCCACTTGGCTGATGTGTGTAGTTTTGGCAGCATGTGTTGGTGAGTGGACAGTACGTGTGTGATGTGTGCAGTACAGGTTTGCAGGTGTACATTTGTGAACATGGTGGAGGTGCACTGTCTGCATGTACGTGCATAGTGGACACATGGGAAGGGTGACATGCCCTATATTACACAGTGTCAACACTTCATAGTTTCTATTGGTGGCCAGTATGCATTTTAATGCACATATGTTTTAACTTGGGTACACATGTGTGTATGACATGGTTTGACACTATGCTGTGGGTGATACTGTTACTATCTGTCATTGGTTTGCATTCTGGTAGTATACACAACCTCAACAGCCTGACTATAGCCAATCGTTAGATGATGTCTTGACAACTGACACACAGATGTAGGAAACTCGGTAGCATTTGGATCCTTCCGGTACTATACTATACCAGTAACCAGTGGTATTGACTGCCACCCATTCCTGGGACCACTCCTGTTTGGCATATAGCCCTCTTAGGTACAAGCAAACACACTAGGGATACGTCCGTCCACATCTGGAAATGCATACAGTGGCCTACAATGCATTCTCTGGATGAGACACTTATCCTCCACAAGGGTATCATACAGACAGATACCTGTTGTCCAACCCATGCTGTAAAGCTATAAGTCAACTATAGCATAGTCATCCACATTTACTAAACATAGTATCCCGACAGTACCACATAGGTAGTTGCCCCCAACATGTAGAACGGGTACAGATGTGTACATACAGCCAAGCGGTATGTCATCTGTCCTTTGGTATTCACATTTCCATAGGTATTCTGAAGCCCCTCGGTGTATCACATAAGCAATAAGGGGTGTATGCATATCCACAAAGTTGTTGTACACCTATAATGAATGTCCATTATTGACAGACTTTGTTGTGTTTGAACATGTCTGAAATATACCCCAGGCATGAACCCTCACTCACACTACTCTATAGAAACTGTCATGGGTGTGTGTGACACAGATGACCTAGGCCACTGATCACTACAGTTACTGGCCTTGTCATAAACATACATATGTGACTGAAGGTCTGAGAAGCAGCAGCACAATCTGTCAAAGGTAACAGATGTATTCATGTAGAAAGCAGGCTTCACACCTATGAACTAATTGAGGTCACATGTACATATATGTATTTGCCACATAGATACCTGAAGTGTGCAATGCACATACTGTTGTTATACTGATATGTCATACAGTAGTAAAAGCTAAACCCACAACACATTGACCAACAGTATCACACACACACACACTCAGCAATTGCAGGATTCAAACACCTACCTAACTATATCAAAAAAAGTTGTAATAACAACGGAGCAGCCAAGTATCACTAGGACATTAAAAACCATAAAATATTTATTGTAAAAGACAACACAGTAAGCGCTTTCACTAAAGAGCTTCTTCAGACTGACAAACATTAATATCAGATTCAAGTTCTTATATAAAAATTCAAAAAACTGGAACCAATCACAAAAAGATACCAATCAAAAAATAAAAAATTTTTAAAGGTACACAAGTAGAAATGCACATATAGGCGCTCTGAGTCTGCATGGATGCATATGGAAACTAGCCCATGTATAAAACATAATATAAAGTCATACATATATACCAAACATATAAAAACATACATGAAAGTTTAAAACAATAGAAATACAAAAGGGCATATATATATTCCTGCTTATATAAATTATTTTGGTATCCTGCGCTTTTTAAGTAGAGGTTTGATAGTAGCCCTTTCATTCAAACCATGGCTTCTGTCTACCCTGAGTGTGATAATCCAATTATTTTCTCTAAACTCTGCATGGTTCCTAATCATCTCCTTCTCTTATACTAGAGGGAATCATCTCAATGACTCTAAATGTGAAGTAGTGGTCATCCCCAAAATGGACTACATGTTTAGCTAGGGCATTATGATCCGATTGTTTCCTAATGTGGTAAACATGTTCTTGGATCCTATCCCTAAGGACCCTATTAGTTTTGCCTACATAAAAAGAATGGCAAAGCTGGCATTCCTTTAAATACACAAGATTGGAAGTTTTGCAGATAGCTTCTATTTGAAAACTAAAGTCCTTCTGCAAATCTGGATGATGGAACCTATCAGAACTATCAATATAATCACAGAAGTTACATGTTCCACATGGATGAGTCAACCCTCTCTTACTGTAGTTATAATGATTATTGCCCTGTTTATGGCATAATAGCCTCTTCAGATTTTTTCTGTTTTTATATGTAAATCTTGGTTGATCACCAGCTATTTCACTAATGTCACTATCTACTTGAAGTACGGACCAGTGCTTACCAAAACTTTCTACTAATTCTTTATTATCCAAAGTGTAGTACAGGGGAACCTTAAGAAAAGAAGGTCTGCCTATATCATTATTACAAGTATCCTCCTTTTGTGGACCAAAATATGGAGCAGCTCTATCTTTACGTAAAGTTTGAATATCTAGTAAATTATCTGCGATCTCATTTACAGTGTATCCTCTTGATAAAAGTCTGTCTTTTAAGCTAATAGGTTCTTCAGAAAAACAATGATCCAGTGCATTTAACCTGGATACTCTAATACCTTGACCTCTAATCAGGTTTCTAAAGATATAGCCTGGATGCATGCTTGATCTCATTAAAAATGAGTTCCTATAGCATGGTTTGCGAAACACTCCTGTGTTAACTAAACCATTCCACAGCTTTTCGATGTACAAATCCAGTTATTCTATTCTTATAGGGGACCAATTCATTGTAAATTTTAAACAACTGATCATGTTGTTAAGTACATTATGGAACTTTAATAACTCATCTAAGCTTCCTCTCCATAATAAAAAGAGGTCATCTACAAAGCGTCGATAAAACAGAACATGTGTCTTAAACTCTTCAGTGACACTAAGTACTGTTCCCTTCCAATGTGCCAAGAACATATTCGCATAGCTGTTCGCACATGGGGTACCCATGGCGACGCCATGACGTTGAATATATAATTCATCATTAAAAGTAAAAATGTTATTCTCTAGGACCTGCTCCAAAACATAGGTTATAAGATCTATTTGAGTAGATGAAAAATCACTACGTTGAGTTAAATACTCATGGATGTACTGTATGCCCAGATCATTCGGTATCACTGTAAAAATAGATTGTGCATCAAGGGTGACAAAAAGCACATCATTTAAATCAGTAACATCCTTAAGACAATCATATGGATCAATAAGGAATTGTTTTGAGTCCCTAAGGACAAAATTATTCAAATTAATAATAGGTCTAAGATGCTTCTCCACATAAACAGAAAGGGGCTCAGTAACCCAACCCCCACCAGCCACAATGAGTCTCATTGGTGGATCAGATGGGTTTTTATGTATCTTCGGAAGCCCCAGTATTATCGGAATAAGCGGATTAGAGACACATAGATAATCAAAAGTTTCTTTGGTAATCAAACCTCCTTCATACACATCCTTTAAAGTACTATAAACAGAATTCATAATCATGTGTACCTCATTGACTGTAATTTTGGTGTAGAACTTGTCATCATTCAATAAACTCACCATAGAATTAACATAATGAGTACTATCCATAACTACAATCAAGCCGCCTTTATCAGCAGGTTTGATTGTAATAAATTCATTGTCCTGTAATTGCTTCAGTGTTATTTTCTCTTTATGAGTCAAATTATGCCTTCTCTTTGCAACCCGGTGAGTGTAAAAGCCTGTGTTATCATAATATTTAAAAAATTCATCCTCAGTAAGTTTCATATAAGCATCCACTAGAGGATGATTCACAGGAATAAAACTATTCATACGCTTGAAAGGAAAAGTTAAGTGTGATTGCATTTATTCAGCTTGTTTAAATCTAGGATGGTGTCTGCCATCCTGCTTCTACAAGTAGGAATGAAATTTAAACCCTTTGACAAGACATTTTCAAATACTACAAATTACAGGCAAACAATAATCTAAAGTACATATAAGTGATTACAGTAAAGTAAGTAAAACAGCACAAGCTTGCTTGCAGCAATAGTCAGACTATGTACACTTTACAAGATGAGTACAGTGACAAGATGCTGTGACCATGGTATTTTGCGACAAGCTATGTTCAATGAGCAGTCGTTTGAAACAGAGGATCAGTTATTTAAGCAATAACCAATGATGTGGTGTGGTATATTGAAGATTTACCCATGGTTGGCATGGTTTAATCACAAAGGCGAAGCCCATGTGATTAAATAAAGCCAACCATGGGTAAATCTTCAGTATACCACAACCACGGAGTCAGTTATTGCTATTATACAATGACATTGTTTAAGAAAAAAAATACTTACTTTTCTTAAATAATGTCTTTGTATAACGGCACATTACTGTTCTTCCGCCGATGTTGGTATACTGCTTCCTTGTGTTGATGTACTACGCATGCCTATGGGACTTGCATTCCCACATATATCCAGTACATCAATGCTTTGAAATGGAAGCAACGGAGAAAAGAAAGTCTCCGTTGCACCCCCCTTTTTTTTAATTAAAAAAAAAAGTTTTGTACACTTTATACCAATGGAAAAAAGTTTGGGCGACTGAACCTTTTTCCGTTGGTATATTGTGGGATTTACAACAGGCATGCTGGCCAATCAGCGTGCACGTTTTGAAATATGAATGAGGGGGGGTCATTGTATAATTACAAGTTACACAATAGAAAGTCAGTGTAAAACTGTTGAACAATTGGCAATGCAGAGAGTTATTTACACAGTCAGTGTAGAACAGTTGAAAAAACAGTTACAGCATCAGTAAAGTGTAGGTATGCAGTGCAGTGTTGTTTGATATTAGCTAGGATTTACAGTAACAATTAAAGGTGTTAAGTAGGTTTTGTTTGAGAGCTTTTTTGAATTCAAGAGTAGAAGTTATTTGCCTGATGTCAAGGGAAAGCTTGTTCCAGTTTTGGGCAGGGGAGTAGCTATATAAGTTTTTATCTGTGTATTTTTTTTGGGCTTAAAAATTTCTATGTGTAGTTGGTTAGAGCTCTCTCTATAGAGACAGACCAGATCAGAGATGCTGGGGCAGGCAGAGGATTTTTAGAGGAGAGAATGGATGATAGATAGTTGAGAGCACTGAAGATGGGGAACTCAAGCCAATTTAGAGCAGGGAGTGAAGACAGGGATGTGAGTTTGAGGACTGATTAGCAGCAAACCAGGAAACTTTGTTGTAAGTGCTCTCGAGTTTGACACATAGGGAGGTTTGTAGGTTAGTTAGGATTTGTGAGCCATACAGGAGACTGGGGAGAAGATTAGCATGAGCTAGTGAAAGTCTAAATTCTTTTGTAAGGAACTTATTTCTGTAGAGCAACCCTAGTTTTTGATGGGTTTTAGTTGGTTATTGATGATGACCCCTAGAAGTTTTGTTTGGGGATCCACGTTGATAGTGATGTTAATGAGTAACGTGATAGAAAAAGTAGATTTGAGATGGGAGACAGATTGAGGGAGGAATAGCAGAAGTTGGGTCCTCTGGGAATTAAGAATAAGTTGGTTGTTAGTGAGCCATTTTTCCATGGAGGTGAAGGAATTCTGGGTGAGGGTGTGCTGTCAGAGATGGTGTTGGCGGTAGAGATGATAGTAGAGTCATTGGCATATTGTATGAAAGAAGAGTGAGGACATGATGTAGAGAGGTGGTTTGTAAAGTTGTTGAAAAGCAGGGGGCCAAGGATAGACCCTTGAGGGGCTCCGATCTGAATGGGTAGGAAGGGAGATATAGTGGAGAGACATTTTACTGACTGTTGCAGATTGGAAAGGTAGCAGGAGAATCAGGAGATAGTTGATGGAGAGAGGTTGAAGTTGGATAGTTTGCAGAGGACGACTGGGTAAGAAACCATGTCAACGGCTTTAGAGAGGTCAAAGAAGAGGCAGGAGACCAATTTGTTCTTTTTTTGACCAGTGAGACAGAGTGAGAAATGGAAATTAGGGGAGTAGAGGTGCTGTGATTAGGATAAAATCCATGTTGGGTAGGGGTGAGTAGGTTTTCAAGGAGCAGATAGTCCATGATTTGTTTGTGAACACATTTTCCTAGTATTTTTAACAGGGGAGATAATATCGCTGTGGGGCTGTAATTAGCAAAATAAGTGGAGTTACCTCCCTTGTGAATAGGTATAGTATAGAACCATTGCCATAATGAAGAGACAGTAGATTCTGATAGGGAGTGATTGATGAGTGTGAAGATGGTGTAGGCTATGGAGTTTGCAGCTAGTCTAAGAAAGAGTGGAGGTGGGGTATCCACAGAAGGAAAGCAGGGTTTGAGTTTGTGGAGAAGGTATTTAATTTAGTTTGTAGTACAGGTTTGAGTGAAAAGGAGCTGTTTAGGTTATAACTGGAAGGGGATTGGAGAGGTTAGAGAAGTTTGAAGTTGGGACAAGTTTACTAATAGTATGAATAAAATAGGAATTAAATAAGGTGGAATTAAATAAGGTGGCTGTTTTAAGGGGAGTGTTATCTGGACATGGATTAGGAGTAGTGGGGTTACCTGGGTGAAGGATTTAATTTATAGTGTTCCAGAATATTTTGGAGTTGTCTTGACAAGTAGTTTGTGGTTTAAGGTAAACATTCCTCTTGTCAAGTATGACGTGTTTTTGGAGAGTCTTTGTAGGTTTGGAGATAGGTGAGGGATTCAGTCTTAGTCCAGAGTTTACAGGCTTTGTCCATTTTGTACATTAGAGTTCTTGTGCCCTGGGATAGCCAACAGGAGTAGTGGGATTCAAGTCTTACTTTTCAGGCTGGGGTGGTTAGTGAGTTGAGTATGTTAAGAAATATAGAATTAAATTTGAGAACTGCTTCATCTAGGGGAAGGTGGGATAGAAAAGACCAGTTAATAGCAGAGAGTATGTTATTGAATACTTCAGGGAGAAAGTTTGATTTGCTTCAGCATTCTTTGATTTTTTTGTGTTCTTTGGAGGTGGGGGAGTATCTTTGGACACAAATTGAGGAATGGTCACTGATGGAGTCAGGTAAAGTCTGAGAGTGGTGGCAGAGGTCAGGATTGGAGACTAGTATCCAGTCGATGAAAGAGGAGGAACTGGTTGGTTTGTTAAAGTGTGCGGGGTAGTGATAAGTTGAGAAAAATCCATGTAGATTAATGAAAGAGCAGGGTGATTTGATGGATAGACATAGCCAATTTATATTAACGGCACCTAACAGAGTTGTTTCATTGGTTATGTTATGGGAAATCCATGCAAGAGTTTGTTCAAGTAGTGGAATGTTGTCACCAGGGGGTATGTAGATTGCTGCAGTTGTTATGGTTTTATGTTCATTGAGCTTACAATTTGCTGTCAGGAGTTCAACAGGGTGGAAGGAAGGGGGTGAATTTGATACAGGGGACAGACTAAGGTAGTCCGCATACAGAATGGCAATGTCTCCACCATTTTTAGTAGCTCAGTCCAAACGAAGGATGTTATATCCAGGGGGAGGAATTCTTTATCAGTGATGTGGGGTTTGAGCCAGGTTTCAGTTAATGTGATTATGTCGGGAGAGTAGAGGGGGATCCATGGATGGAATTCACTTATTTTGTTCATGATGCTATGCATATTGAGAGAGAAAAGGATTAGGTGTTTTTTGGGAGAGTTTGGGTGATAGGAAGCATGCTGTGTGCTAGTAATGGTAATGGAGGGATTAAGGATTGGCCTGCATTGGGGTGTATGTCACCAGAGAGAAGAAGGGAATTGTGGGGATTGAGTAGAGTTTGGGACGTTAATGGTAATGGAGGGATTAAGGATTGGCCTTCATTGGGGTGTATGTCACCAGAGAGAAGAAGGGAATTGTGGGGATTGAGTAGAGTTTGGGACGTTAGGTGATAGAAGTGATGTTTGTGCTTAGAATTTTGGAGATTGCTTGTGTGAGTCGATGTTTGAATTGGAGGGCTTTTGTGGTAACTGGGGCTTTGTGGTAAGACTGAATAACATTTTTCTGATAGTACACGGGCTCTTCAGACCCCCCCCCCCCCAAAGGGAGATTCTAGTTCCTTTTATTGTTTTACACCCATCCCTTTCTCTTTATCAGGACTGTGTATTTTAACAGTGTGTCAAACTGCTGCTGTGTCCCCACACCAATCATTTTTGCTAAGGGATATATTCAGGCCACAGAGTATTTAAAAGTTTTCCCTCTCCCATAATTATCATAGTGCCTTGGAATGTGGGACATATTAGGCCATTATTTATTTACACTTTGTTAGCTGGATAGGTAGGCTGGTCTACTGACCCGTTTCAGCCATGGCTCTGGCTCGGGTTGAGCGCATCTGACATAAACACACACACACACACACACACACACACACACACACACACACACACACACACACACACACACACTTACTACAGGTCCTTAAATAAAAGAAACACTGAGTACAAAGTAATTGAACATAATTGTTCAGTACTCAAATACTTAAAAGAATGCAAAGAAAAATATATTTTTGCAGGGACATAAGCTCCTCTACATCCCATTTATGTCCTGCTCTTTATATATAAGTTAGCTCTGAGATCACACTACAGTTAGGAAAAGACATATTCCAAATCCCCACTCTACCCTTTTCTTCACCATGCAAATTTGCAATCTTTCCATTTTTTATCACTTTTACGAGTCTTTTCACTTATTCAAACACAATAAAATCACCATGTGACATAATCTCCTAGTAGTAGTCTGATTGGTCAGACAGGGAATGAATAGTCAAGGTTATCCCAGCATGGGGAAGTTAGGGGGGCAAGGGCTGGACGGAGTGGTGAAACAGGCAAAAGCTGAGATAGAGTCCTATGTCATGGCCAGTTGGAGTTAATGCAGCTAGGATAGGGAGGACAGAAGGGGTGAGTAGAAAGCCCTTTACAAGCACAGGTATTTTTTATAGCAGATATGCTTTGAGGCTAGTTTTGACTGTAGCAGTGATAATGGTTGCCTTCATTAAATGCAGATCTAGTTCTAGAAGGAAGGGCTGAAGAAAATGCATGTCCTGTTACTTGCTGCACAACAGGTAAAATGAATAGCTAGCCTGTGACCTTCCGCCAGTCTAAGTGCCTCTATAAGGTTATGAGGTGCAGGAGTCTAACATGGTATTTGCATGAGTTGTGAGGGGTGAACAGGAGTCTAGCATAATGTCTGCATGAGCTGTGTAGAAGCTTGAAGGTAACTGGCTGGACTTGGGAGTGACACCTCTGAAGATAAGGTCACTTTAGGCTTCCAGATGCATCGATCTGTGTTCCACAGAAATGGTTTCTGGGACAAGTAATGCAGATTGTGACATGAGCCTACATTTATCCTGAATCTCAGACATGTAGAAAATAGAACATTCCTGAAAGAGATTCAGAAAAAACATAATGTGACTACAAGTAACCTTGTAACTGGAGAAAGGCACTTCCTTCCTTCTTGTTAGCATTCTTTTGCCTTTATGCAAGCTGATCATGGTTCAGAGAAAGCTTAGTATTTGGTCACTATGTGCTTTTTCAGTGTGTGATCCATGCAGTGTCTTTTGTTGAGAGCATTTCTCTTAGTACCCCTTCTGTGGCTGTCAAATCAGTTATCCTTTTCCATGCATTTAGGATGATCTTTTTATCCAGCCTCCTGGCTGTGCAGTATCGGGATCCAGTTTCCACTGCTACTTAAATACATTTTAAGCATGATGTGGAAGAATATAAAGTAGTGGCATTTGTATAATACAGAGACTATGCCATGTTATGCCCAAGAGGATTTCATGCAAAGTGAGAAAAGAACAGGCCTGAATCCGGAGCATTATTGAAACATAATGCATCATAGGTGTTGGATCAATGAAGAGTCATTCTGCCAGTCAGTGATGGACGGACCACATGGGGTGTCTAACAGCATATTACAGTTCACTTTGTTGTCTTTGATACTGAGATCATGGAAGCAATCTCCTGGTGACTTCTGGATCCATGTTACCAAGTATATCAGATAATCCCCTACACCTTAATCTAAAACCAGGTTAGTGGTCCAGCAGAAGCCCCTAGAAGTCAAAGAAGGAAGTGATTTAGAAGTATATTCTTTCCTGCAGTTTAGCAAGGGCAATTGCTGGATATGTAGTTATCTAAATTCTAGTACTGTAGCAATGGTGGGGGTGAAAGAGTGGCTGCCCAGAGTGCATGCTGTAAGGGAGTACAGACAGCACCTCCTGAAGTGGTGCTGATTGGATGCGACTACAGTATGGTGTTCATTAAAACAGCCACAGCTGATATTCCAGCTGTAGAATGAATGTCTTTAGTTGTTAATAGCTGCAACAAGTAACTAGTACAAGCTCACTGTTATAATTCTGCAACTATGAGGGCATATCTTTTGGTTGAGGGGTTGCCAGTCTGTGAACTGGATACAAATTGGTCTAGATTCATCTCAGTCAAATTCATCTTAGTGACTCCCTTTCTGAACTTGCAAATAACTCCACTACAGATAACCAGTCAGCTTTGTCATTTCTCTCAGCTAGAGAATGAACCATGCTGAAGGCTCAGTAAGAATTTCAAGAGTACAGGTCACCACAACAGCTCTGAGTAGTATAATATCTTATTAGGACCTTATAACTAGCAACCAAGTGCTGTAAATATTGCTTATAGGTGATTTATTCATATTGACCTATGTCGCTGTTGTGACACTCCAACCCCATGGAAAAAAGGGGTCGATGGTGATGATGAAGGTATGGTAAGTCACATATCACTGTCATTTGAGCAGTTAAGGTAAGCTGGTAACTTGGAGGCTAAGTAATTAGCTAGTTAATAGACTATGATTTTTCAAGATTTAATCACTTCTGTTACCTTCACTGTCTTATTTCCTCTTCTGATGGTGCATTCCCATGCAGATATGAATGAGTTAGCTTAAATAAGTAAATTTCATGAAAATGTGACAGAAAAAGTATAAACTAGAGCAACCTGACTACAGCCATGGACAGCACTGTTCTCTTTTGTCGGGCTTAATCAAATTGATTTCAGCTATAGTTGAACAGTACCTCAGAGTATAAGAGGAATGTGTAAGCTTCATCACAGATATACTGTCTCCTTTCTTTGAATCACATGTTCTTATTTGTTTTCCTATAAGTAGGCAAAAATAAAATGATGTTGCTTCCATGTTTTTAGTTTTTTAACCATGCCTCTGTGTAGTTAGTGTATGGATTAGTGATAGACATCTTAGGGACAAAAATATAAGTGTGATGAAAGCAGAACATCCTAGAACCAGCAGTATGCGCTATGAATAACAGCATTGAAAGCAGAACATCCTAGAACCAGCAATATGTGCAATGAATAACAGCATTTGCCTCCCTGTTAAATAAGATGTGCTTTGTGCTTCAAGTCAAGTCTGTATGTAATCCAAACAATTGGGGGTGCAGCTATTTTTGTCATGCAAGTCATTGTGTTGGTTCAGAGTGGATGACTTTAAATGAAAAAGGCATTTTAAAGGACTATTCTGGTCTCATTCCTAACACATTTAGTAATATGAAAACAGCTTATTTTGAATCATCATAAGCCATCAGTAGAGGCTGCCAGCCTGGTCTTCTTACAAATATACGCCGATAACAGCATGTTGAGAGGTAAAAGTGTTATGATTTATTCTGACCTACACATAATTCTCCACTGGAGAAAGTAATGACAGTTCACTCCCATATTTTTTCCAAGAAAACACAATGGAAAAAAGCCACCAGGAACATGTTAAAACAGCATAGGGGATGACATCCTCAGACCTGCAGGTGTCCAGCATACTACCGAGAAAGGACAGTGGATGAGTATGAATAGTTAGAGAGTGTGAGGCATATGGAATAAAGCCAAAAGGATGTGCTTTAGCTGAGGTGCTTAGAGATGGAAGGGAGTTCAGATGTTATATAGATTTATACACCATTTATTTGGAGAAAAAGTAGAGATGATGGCATATTTTATTTTCCTGAGATCCCTGCAGACAGTTACTTCATTCATTAAATTAAAAGATACTTGTCTGCGGATGGCACAGTGGTGCAGCAGTAGCGTTGTTGCTTCACAGCAAGAGGTTCTCCAGTTCAATTCTAGATTGGAGTGGCTTCTGTGTGGAGTCTGCATGCCCTCCCTGCGTTTGAGTGGATTTCTTCCAGGTGCTCTGGTTTCCTCCCATGTTATAAAGACGTACATCTGGAGTGTTTTTTCCTGAGTAACTGCTGAAAATTGGCTTTGTTCCAAGTCGGACTTTCCCAGTAAACAAATGTTAAATAAGTAAATAAAATAACAATTGTTTATCTGGAGGAAAGCAATGGCAAATTTGGGTAAGGCATACGAGTAAATGATTGTGCTGTCAGAACAGGTACATATAGTCAAAGCTACAGTTTTCCAAATATTAAGACATGGCTGTAAGAGTTGGACTATAAAGTCTGTGCACCTGAAAACCAGTGATTACGAACTATGTTACTGGAGAAAACGTTTGAGAATTCTGTAAGCTGAAACGAGATCGCATCAGTCAATGTTTAAGAAAAGAACTCCAGACTGTTGCTTGGAAGGTCATATAGTAAAACTAAAACTGAAGTACTTCAGCCACATAATACTAAGAAAAGCTTCACTGCAGAGGGCACTACTACTGGAAAAGACAGAAGGCGAAGAAGAAGAGGATAGCAAAGACTAAGATGGAGAGACTGCAATGCTGTAGTAAAGAACATGAACTGGTAAGCACTTAAGGAGGCTCCCTACTGAAATGTCAGCACTTGAAATGCTGAGTGCAGGCACTGAATAAATAGTGCAAAAATGCAGTAGAAGAACAATTATTGAACGTTGCTCTTCTCCTTTAAACTTGTTTTTTGCATATTTAGCAACTCCAAAATAGGTATACCTTGTCGAAAAGGGGATATTGGTAATATGGCATCCCAATATTGTGCATTAGCATATTAAGAAAAAAAAAAAAAAAAAAACATTTTATATTGTCTACCATCTTTTCAAAACAATGTATTGATACACTGTATGTTTAGATACTATCAAATTTCGTATTGAAAGTCGTTAACCATTTACTTGAATATTTTCTTGTTATGGATACTTTTTACTCTTAGATGTGTATTACCTATACTAAAATCTTCTTATCCTTTATGCTTACTGCTTTTGTTTTATGTGTATTTGTATTCTCTAATCTTGTTTTAACCAGTGGAGCTTTTCTCCCCGGGCCTCCACTGAAAATGGACATATATCCAGCTGGACTAGCCCGGTCAACAAATGTAAAATAAAATAAAATAAAATAAATAAATAGCTGACAACATGATTGTTAGGGTATTTTAGTCATTTGCAATGTGTACAAGCATGCAGTTGTCATCATTTGTATAGTTAAACAAGTTGCCCTATAGCAGTACTACCAAGTCACAGAATCCTAGGGCTTTGCATAAATACTTGTGTACCTCAGAATAAAACATCACTATCTGTGTGTCTTGAAGAACTTTAGCACACCAATGCAATCTGTCCACCATTGTTCCTATGAAAAAGTCTTATATAGCCAAAAGTGCTTGTCCTGTTTGTTCTTTATTACAGAATATCCTCGCTTTACTATGGAATCTCTTGCTTTTATTTGAACTGTGCTATTTTAATTGTTTTTAAATACATTAAACAGTTGGGTTTTATCTCTGCCATGGTGGCAGGACCTTGCTCTATTTTGGATATGTGTGTTTTATTTGGTAAGGTTTGCCTTTATTTATCTCAGCATGCTTTGATTAGATTGTTCCTAAACAAGTAACTGTTAGAGGTGTCAGAACCTGCTAGAGTAAGTCCCAAAACACGAAGACTGTATGGTCAAAAAATGGACTTGCATATACTACGTCCAAGATGGTCATTTCTGTTGATATTCCCTACGCTATTATTGCATATAACTCTCAATCTTAGCTATGCATATCATAGTAGTGGTTTCAGAACTATGGAAATTGTAAATAAGTCTGATGTCTCAGTTTCTTAGTCATGGATAATGCACACTGATAAAAGGTATGTTAACTACTTCTTCTGTTTTCCCCAATTGTCTAGTAGCTGAAGATTCAGCTAGTTGAAACTAATGTTTGAAACTTCTGCTACTTGAAACCATTTAAAAAACAAAATTGTTCAAGTTCCCCCATCCACCCCCACCACCACACCACATACATAAATACACTATCTTAATGATTGCACGGCCCTGGAGAAAAGAGAGAAAGGTCCCCACACAAATTTATCACTTCTGACCTTCAAATGCAAACTGAACTAGCAGTGATTTTCCCCTCTGAAGCAGCAGTGGTGAATGTCACACCAGCACATTTTGATTGTGATTTCAAACGTTATCTGCTTTACACTCAGCAAAGTATAGCTTAACAGTTTTGAATTAGTAACAATGAGATTGCATCTGACTCTTAATAAAAAGTCACTGTCAGTCAGCTGTATGGTACAGATTGCAGCCCATTAACCAGGTTCCAGCAAAGCAGCCAGTTGGGGATGAATGTGAATGAGCAACCAGTTCTGTGCTACCCATCATTTCTTTATCTGGGGAGGGGGATAATGAGTCCCACTGGTTGAGCACCACTTGACAGATGAGTAGACAGCAGGAGAGAGAAATGGTAGTTAACAGCTGATGGTAGCAAAACCATCCTGTGGGTGGGAAAGATTAGCACACAACATGAGTCACACTGCTGAAGCACTATGTGGCAAATGGGCCAGTGAAGGTTAGGAATGACAATGGCTTACCCATTTTTTAGATGGAGAGGATCAATTTCGGCCCCACCACTTAGGCATTGCCTGGCAGATGACCAGGGAGAGATGGAGTGAACAGATAATGATGGTCAACCCATCCGGTGGGTGGGGAGAAATTGTCATACAACATGAGCCCCACTGGTGAACTACCATCTAGCAGATGGGCCATTGAGGTATAGGAATGATCATGGCTTATCTATCCTTTAGACAGGGTGGACATAACAATATTTCAGCCACTTCAGCAGCATCTAGCAGATGAACCAGGGAGAGATGGCAGTGAACAACTGATGATGATGCCTTATCTAGTCGGTAGGGAGAAATTGACACAGATCCTATTGCTCAAACATTAACTTAAAGATGACCAGGAACAGAGAGATGGGAATGAACAGTTGATAATAGCTTGGAGGGGATAAATCAGTATAAATCCCACTTCTTGAGAGCTGCCTGGCAGACGGTCATGGAGAGATGTGAGCAAACAATTTTACCCCATCTCGTGGGTGAGAGGCACTCACACTAATTCCATTCTTGATTACTCTCTGGGAGATGGCCAGTGAGAGGTGAGACTGAATAGCTAATCTTGGTTAGCAGATCCTGACAGACATCCTGTAGCTTTAGCAGCACTTTAAGTTGACCAGTGAATGGCATAGGGACAAGCCGAACAAATGGCAAGGAGTGCAGAGGTGCATTCTAACAGGGAGCACAGGTGTTTTACAGGAAGTGACTCGTATCTGACCCGGGAGTGATGTTTTGCTTGCTGATGGCCATCTGATAAAGAAGGAAGTGCAGTAAAAAAAAAAAAACTGAAGCAGATGTGCATGATGGCCTGGTAGCATCTGACCTTTGCCCCAACCCCCAGTGTCTGACTATAATTTGAGGACACTAATAATGTTAAGCCTCATGGAAAAGAGGGGCTCCCCAGCTCCCCCATCAGGATGATGTGGCATACTAATGTCAGGGACAATGGAAGTAACCAGTAGGTCAGTGGGATTAGTCACACTAAAAGGACAAAAAAGCAAAATATAAGTTTTTCAGAGACTAAAAGGTATTTGAAAATTAGCTAAGAAAATGCACACATATTAATAAGTATATACAGATATATATTTACACACATTTTATAGTAAATGCTTATATATAAACAGTTGATTAGCTGCCATTAACACCCTCTCTCTTCTTTCAGTTAAGTTGGTTTCAGTGGATTTTGTAGATCTCAGAAAATAAATGTAAATCAGCTGATTTTTGTGTGACCTATGTTAGTTATCCTCGTGTAGTTTTCTTTCTTCTCTACATGAGAAATGTCACAACTCTGCATATTGTTAGCTAAAGAGGCAACAAAGGCATCCTTATTATAAAACTATTGACAGTTATCACCTCATATTTTTTAGCTTCATATATTCTTTCAGAGTTACTTTTCTGCTTTTTCACTTTGTCTCATGCTTTGCGTCGGTGTCAACAGTTCTATATTAAATAAATGTAACTATGATGACAAATAGCTGATTGGAAACCTAGCAGAATATGCTGTGCATATATCAGACAAGTCTCATCTAAATACAGTCAAAAACAGTGAAAATACTCCAAAAAATATGGCAGATGTTCACTCCAAACTCAGCTAGGATTTGAAAGATTTAACTCTTTGGTGTATAGTATCTGGATTGCAATGATATAGAATGATAATTCTTGATAGCAGAGGGCCAATGGATTCTCTAACGTTTCTTTTAAGTTGTCTAATGCATTCATCACTTCTGTTACTATTTTCAACCTTTCTGACTTTGTCATATCTTCCTTGAGTTGTCCACCTTGCATATTCAAAGACTGATTTCTTATTGTCATATAGCTTTACTTTCAGCACAAGTTCTGCTTAGATATTCTGGATTCTCTTAATGTGCCAAAATGTTTGCAATACATGCTGTCTTTCCTTATCTTAAAACTTTACATGTTAGGCCTTTGAATTCTTTCTGTTTATATGGCTTCTGATGCAGATAATGTAATTTTTGTTGTCCTCCTCTGGACAGCATTGACCTTCCCCCTGATTCACGAATTCTCCGTGTAAGACTAAATAAGTCTTACTCGGAAACTGCAGTTGAATGGTATGACGTCAGCGTGCCATCAGTATTCATGAGGGCATGCTGACTCCACTCCAAGTCTAACACGGACCATGCAGGAAGGCAGGGGGCATGTCTGACTGCCGAGCAGTCCAAAGGTCCACCCCCCTGCAAGTGTCTGAATTGTGAAATGTCAACACACATGAGCGAGTCCGCTCAAATGTCTACATACCCAACACTGCACTCCCTCACATTGTAAACCCCCAGTACAGTTATAAAATGTAAAACTTTTAATTGTTTTCTTATAATTCCCGATATAGCTGCCCGTATTTGCACGTGTTTGAGCGGGTGTGTCCATTGCTTAGCTGCAGTTAGCAATTTCGACATTGAAGAGCATAATAAGAAATGTTTATGCAAATTAAGCCAAATAGCAATAGCATACTGGTAGAGTCTTCACACAAAGAAGAGGCATTCATGGTTCGAGTCCCACCACTCCCCTTTCTATTTTATGTTTTAAATTAGTATATGAAATAATACCTGACATATATGAATAAAATATTACTAAAAAGCTTGAAATGGCCTATGTATCAGTGAACAAAATGTATATATATATAAATGTAAGAAGGATCTTGACATATAAATGCCCATAGCTAAGCAGCGCTTTACCCAGTGCAATATAGTTGCCGGCAGTTAAGCAGCACTTTACCCAGCACAATATAGTTGCTCGTAGCTAAGCAGCACTTTACCCAGCGCAATATAGTTGCCTGTAGCTAAGCATCGCTTTACCCAGTGCAATAGGTTTGTGCGGAGCTGCGCACCGCACTAACCAGTGCACCATAGGGCAACGTGGAGCAACGTAGAGCAATGTTGCCGAAACACAGACACACCCCCTAGCCTGTCTGGAGAGTAGTAAAATAAAAAGCACTGACAAGGTTCGAACCCAGGACACTGTGCACCATAATCAAAGTACTGAACCACTAAGCCATGACAGCTAAGGATAAACATCCACTGTTAACATACATATACTTATAAATGGTAGATTAACCATTGCTAAGCAGGTCTGCAGTCAGCCGAGAATTTTCAAAAATGGCCAATCAAAAAAAGTGCGGAAAATGCAGCATATTTAAGCTCCATAGGTGGGAGTACTCACCATAACTGATTGTAGCTCCCATCTGCAGTTAGAATGGCTGGTGCTGGAGAGGGTACTCACTTTCGAGCACAACACTGGGGCATCGAGGTGTCAAAATACATGGTTTGGCTCCTTGTCCACCGTCATGAGTCAAGACTCCTGCAGGGCCAGTTCCAAGGGATGGAGTACAAAGCAGAGGCTTGGAACCGGTTAGCTCATGATCTCACCAGTGCCACAGGCATCCCTCGGACTGGTGAGCAGGTCCATCACCACCATGCAGACCTGAGGAGACGGAAGCAGGACCTACTGAACCAATGGATACAGGAGGCCCATGATATGCAAGATGCCCCACTACTGAGTAGGTAGCCATGGAATGAAGTATGTAAGACATTCTAATTTAGTCTATATAATGGATGGGTATGTTTCAATATCCCTTCATTTACTTCACAGCTGCAGGTGTCCGTGCTGCAAATCAGCAAGCCTATGCAGATAGGCTGCTAAGGCTGCGCCAGCAGGCAGGTTAGTAATTATTCTGCATGTATTGTTATATAAAATAGGTGAGAGAGCCTGAAAAAAGTGTTGTAGCCCAATAATACAGCCATAAAATGCCCTGAATAATTCCTCTGCATGTACTGTTATATAAAATAAGTCAGAGAGCCAGAATAAAAGAGTGTACTAACCCATTAATAAAGGTAAAATAAGTCCAGAATAATATCTCTGCATGTACTGTCATATAAAATAAATGAGCGAGCATGAAAAAGAGTGCTGTAACCTATTAATAAAGGTATAATATGTCTTGAATAAGTCTTCCGTATGCACTGTAATATCAAATAAAGGAGAGAGCTTGTAGAAAAGTGTGTAATGTAATTAATAAAGGTATAATACTTGGAGTGTGCCTGTGTCACTTACTTTGAAATATTGTTGTACCCTTGCCTTATATAAATAGTACTGTTGTATTAAGTGCTGTCAACCCACAGTTGTGCAGTCCCATATAAAGTGGATGAAGGAAGTGCCAGTAGCTGTGAAGCATATATACAGTCCTCAACAGTCGGTTAATGGCTGGCATGCACAAGTAAATCTGGCACATGAGTAGCTTGTTAATGTGTTCCCCAGAAATGTGAGTGTGCTACATGAAATGTAGGGTTCTGTAGAAATTTAACTGAAAATGTCACGTGAACACATCCAGATATGTAGATATATAAATATAAATAAAATATATAACTATGTAACAGTAACATCTGCATCTTGGACATTTAGTATGTCAGATATAGGTCAGGTATATAATGAACTAGCCAAACCCATTACACAACCAAATGCATGTTGCCTAGTGTAATAATACATGTAGGGGATATACACCTGCAGTCAATAGGAATGTAGTGTAGACTAAAAGTACTTATAAGATGTTAATGGAGGTTTCTTTTTACACCCTACTGTATGTGCATAAACAATGCAATTCCACACCTCAATGGGTATGTCTAATCTCAAAACATTTGTTGGGACATATGTCCTATTGTTCTATAAATATCTGCATTTACTTTGATGCATGTGCCCTGTTCAAACAACACAATCATGGTGGCCTGTTGCCACCAATCATCCCTGCATGCTGTTGTAATGTCCACTGTCGTTCAATATATGCATGTGTTATGCTTGCTGTTCAACTGTTGGAACCCTGGTGTATTGGGTTAATGGGAATATTACTGCATGCTGTTACAACTAATTTTGAATGCTGTTGTCTATGTTGTAATTAAACACACCTAATCACAGAAGATATGGGAAGGCCGGTCCCAGCAGACCCACCTGTCCCTCCTCAGCTGGTGATTGCACCTAGCACCAGCAGGTCCGGTGCCCAGCCCAGGCTCCCTACCTCCGTTATTCCTGTTCCACCTTCAGGTGGAAGTACTGCAGGGGATGGGGCTCACCCCCCCATGCAAGCGTGGGCGGAGAAGGGCCACCTGTCACCCTCCAAAGGGTCTGGGTTCTGGTGCGTAGGGAGATCCAGCGTTTAGTTGCTGATTCCCTACGCCAGCTCTAGGCAAGAGTGGCATGACTCACGGGTGAGCCTGCCCCTCCTACGCAGCCCCCAGCACAGCTACCCTCGGGGCTGTGAAGGTGCAGTGGTGACTGCACATGGGTGGGGATCTCAGTTCCACTGTTACCATCTGTGGGCTCATGGGCTTGCGATTTCCAAACATCAGTCCCCGTCAATTGTGTTCACCCACCCCATGTGTCATACTCCGCTCCTGTATGCGTCTTGTTTGTCTTGTCTGTTTACCTCCCCAACCTACCACCCCAAATATACCTACTTCCTCTACCTCACATTCCACTCTCACCTGAAAAAAAAAGAAAAAAAAGGGCAATCTGTTCCCACAAAAAAGTTACGCCCCATACATAGCTGCCCATTTCGCACACATCTCTGCTGGACATGTAAACTGATAATTATAATCGGCAGTACAACATACATTGTTGTCCTCACCCCTCTCTCAGGGGTGGAAGGTTTCAAATTTTACTCCAAATATCTCACATATGCACAGCTGTTGCTGGTAAAGAAATGGGCAGCTATGGACCTTCCCTACACCCGTCCTGCACATCCTGAGCTGGTTTCCCTACTGTCTTTCCCTCTTTGTGCCCCCTTTTTCACCACTTTCCTATCTCCCCATTTTCTTTTCTTTCAAAGAAATTAGCGTGGGGGTTAGCGGGAGTAAGCACTTTTAAGCAGCAGTTAGCGGGTTTGAGCGACTGTGCGCATGTGTGCGCTTAGCTAGGCATTGCTAAGCATCGCGCAAACTCACGCAAACCCACTTACAACTGCTTAAAAGTGCCTTAGTCACTCTGTATTTCAGGGCCCTTGTTCTGCTCAGCAGCAAAATAAAACACCTCTGTCATTCTCGAAACCCAGACCTTGGACACACTAGACTGCATGAAGTACGACTAAGCGACAGCAGATATGCAACTACTTGGTACTGAATTAAATATATCATGTAATACAATGAGTGAATGCAAAGGAAAAATAGGAAGACCATAACACAAAGCTTGTTCTGTGGATCTTTACCAGCAATTGCTGTGGAATTGCATTACATGAGTGTGATAAGAGAAGCAGCCATTCTAGCAGCAAACAATGTTATAGAGGCACTTTACAATCCCCACACAGTATCATAGCAGTACAAACACTGGCATATCTGATTAGAGCAGAGGCCATACTTCCTAACTGTGACTACTTTTCAGGGATGTCCCTGATTGTGAAACATATTTTAGCTGTGTCCCTCTGAATACCTCTGAAAAGTACTGACATTAGTCAGAAAGGTGGGGTATTACACAATGAATAATGACAATAATAATAGTAGACACCGCTTATTCTTCATAAAAGGTGTACTAATCCATATGCACTGCTTCACTCAAGTCTACACTTATTGTCTCTATTATTTGGAAGG
The DNA here is from genome assembly GCF_019279795.1 of Protopterus annectens. NCBI lineage: Eukaryota > Metazoa > Chordata > Ceratodontiformes > Protopteridae > Protopterus > Protopterus annectens. Next base: position 1,012,520,300 of record NC_056746.1, on the reverse strand, counting down.
TGTACCTCACTTTTAACTACCTATCCCTGACTCCATGCAAATATGTATCTGAGTGTTTCATAGGCCTGGCAGAGGCAAAAACACACAGGCATATCAGCTTTTCTGCAGTTACACACTCTGCAAATAGCTTTGGGAGGACTTCCACAAGCATACCCTGATGTAGGAGTACAACACAGAAATACCAAAGGATGTAGCCATGTACTGGTAGCAACTGACTGTAACAATGCCATTGTACCAGTGCTGTAAACACCTGTGGGTTGCACAGACAAGGAATAACAGGCTAACATCTGGCTACCATCTGGATAGGTTCACAGTTGTGAGCTATGCAGATAGACCATCTGCCTTGATAAACTAACAGGTACACACCAATCCTTTAAGTCCAGTAAGATAACACTCACACAATAATACATAATGCTCTCTGTATGTCTGCATCCCCCCCAAATTTTAAATATATGTGTGTGTTTATGGTCTTCCAAGGATGTAGGAAGGCATACTCAGTGCTGGAATTGTCCAGTTTTCCTGAGAATCGTGTGCTAATGTCAATAGTAAAAAACACAAACCCTGCAGAAGTGAGTACATCAATATGCACAGTATAACAGTTCACAAACAGTTCATGTGCCAAAAGAATACTTCTCAATAATTACTTTTGTATGGCAGTTAATTATATCAGTAGAAAAGAAACTACATACTCACATATATCTTGTGTAAGCATTTGTAGGGGTGAGTTAAACTCTACACTGATAACTCTATACTGGAAGTGGCAACAGTCAGGTCTGAGTACAACATGTACATCACTGTCTACACCTCTAGCTTCAGATATAAGAAGTATACGAACATTCTGACTTAAACAACAGTGTCCACAGCAAACAAGCATGGGCTCCACTCTGGAAATCTGAAAGGGCTACGCCTACATAACTTAGCAATCTATAGCATTGGGTTGCTATGACAGTGACTACTGCAATTACCACACAGCAGGCTGTATGCATTTACCAAATGCTGGGCACCAATTGGTGCAGAGAGCATCACATGCACATGTGCAGATACCTATAAAAGAAGACTGTACTTGCTATCCCCACATGCAATCATTACATTGCACGTGTTATAGCATCTGTAAACCTGGAGAGGAGTAAAAAAAAATATTACTTAATAATGCAAAAGTTTAGTTAAGTAAACCAAATTTACTGAATTACTAACCCAAAATACTAATCAAGTAAAACAAACTTAATTAATAACCAAAGAAAATCAAGTAAAAGCAAAATACCAAAACAAAAATAAAGAAAATTGTCAAAACATACACAGACGGACCTGAAAGTGACAAACAGGTATGTAATAGATATGTAGTTACCGGCAAGTAGTAAATGTTTATGAAGAGTACTGTAAATACTTTGAAACATGCATATGTTGCAGCAGTAGGTATGTAGGCACTGATGCCATGCATGACTACTGCCATGGACAAATTAGTGTGTAGCTGTGTGCAGTGGGACATAACTGTGACATATGTAGCTCAGCATTAAATGTCAAACATCTGATCATGTCATCTATGTTCTGTACAGTACTGTGTATAATGGCTGTTTGGGGGAGTAGTGCAAACAGCTATATAAACCTGGATGTGACAGAGTAACACATGCATGATAGTCATATAATGTGTAGCTTAGCATTGGCAACTGCTGTACCAGGCTAGTATAGTAATGTAGCATTAGCAGCTATAAATACTCCCTGTAATATTACTGTTATGTACACATGTGACAACTGTTCATGTTGTAGCAAGACCCAACAGGTCATCCATGAGGTCTACAGACTTACAACAGTGTGGACCTTGTGTGTGTATGGCACACTCATATGGAGAAATATTTTATGTGTCAGATATATTAGCATCTTAACATGTGCATAGAGCAAGGGACATACTGCAACTGTTTGTCAAGGGTGGACATATATATGTTGGTGAAGTTTGTTATGTGCATATTTTTATGTAGGTTGTAGTGTGTGGCAAACAAGACAGCAGACAGTGCTGGCATATGGCATGTGGTGTTTAAATGCTGTGGGTATGATTTGTTAAGATTTTAGTCTTCCAGACAGGGAGTTCTGCTAAAGATACATGGGCTGAGAATACCTTCAATGCATTTTGCACAGGACTGTGCAATATTATTACATAACTGTATCCATCTCAACCTTTGCATAATTGATATTCCCACCATGAAAGGTGGACTGTGTATGTGCCTATATGTAAATCTATATGTACACCAATGGATGTTTATATGTACACTCAAGCTCAATGTTGTAAATGTATTGTCATCCCTTTTGTTAAAAACCCTGTACCCATGAACTACCACATAGGTGGTAGTCTACTCAACACCAAAAGTGTGATAAGAGACTACGGGACACAGGTGGACAGTAGTGTCCCTTTTGATAATCACAGTGCCACACTAGTCATGTAAACTGTGTACGGTCTACATGTCATCAGAAAAGGTGTGTCATCCATGGAAAAAGAGGTCAGTGTTCCACTCTACTCATCAGTCATAAAACTCATCATAGAGTACAATGGCCCTTTTGGTATTTACCTCTGAAGACATCTACAGCAACTGTAGATGCCAGGCACATACCTCACAAAGTGTATTACCAGACTCAAACATATGCCTTATGCAGACTGTCTTACAAAACCACAGCTACACTGTGTTGCATACCGCCTACCCACAGGCAACCTCTGCCTAACATACAAAACTATGCCAAACCCACAGGTGTTGGACATGCTCCATACAAACAGATCAAAATCCCTACAAGCTACACACTGTACTGATCTAAACCTTGTAATGTCAAAAAGCAGAATATGCTGGAGTGGTACATTCTCATCTCAGACACATACCATACTCTGGAACTAACTACCTATCAATAGCAAAGAAAGGTCCTCATTAGCAGTTGTCATGAATAATCATGATGAATGGATATGAGATAGGAAATACAACCCGGGAATCACCTCTATGGCTCTGCATGACAGGGGCACATGAACTTAAATTACATGCATGTTGAAGGGCTGGGTACCATATGGCTAGGCTCCTATAGGCCCTATGGCTAATAGCCTATTAGCTACCTAGGACCCGATACACGCACGCATGCACATGTTGCATTAATTGCTATGTGAGGTTGACTGAGTGTGATGGTGAATGTGTAGGTGAAGGTGTCAACGTTGTGTATATGTGTGATAGCCTAGTGGGAAACTGTTTATATCATGGTATGTAGTGTTCTAGCTCTGATCCCCACAAAATATATGTATGCTATTGCTAGGCAGGAAAAGCAGTATGGCATACAGTGTGACGTAGTCCCATGGTGTTGACTGGAGTGTGCCATTGTAGGCTAAAGCAGTACATGTATGCTTATTGATTGTTAACACTAGTGAATACAAATCCCGTATGAACTGTAGTACTACATGAAGCTGTAGGCCTAAACAGCACAGTATGGTGTATATCCACATTGCTTGGAAACACTGTTTTGTTTGTTACCTGTAGTCCTCACACATTACATACCTCAGGCATAAGGTTTTGTAAGTGCTGACACACAGTACTGTATGGTACACAGGTAACGCTCATCTGGGTTGCCATACCTTTGTGTCTTGTAGGTATGTGTGATTTATGTGTGGGTATGCCTGTAACATGGCCTCGGTCGTATGTGTGTTACAGGATATAAGTGCATATCTAGCAACATGTATAGTGTAGTACAGCAGTATGCCACCTATATTGATGAATGTGCACATATGTTACGTAGAAGTTTGCTATCAACAAGTAGTGTGGTGTACTGGTAGTACTGTAACTGTACTTTACAGTCATTTCAATGGATGACATATTTCTGTATGCATTAGCTTCATATATACCTCCTGTGGCTAGGTGGTGCATTGTGTCACATACAATGTGCCATGTGTTGTTGTATAGTCTTACATACTGGTTTAACTTTGTTGCTGTGCAGAACATGGTTTAATATATAGAACATGCCAGGCACTGTCAGGCAGTTGTGGGCTGAGCACTGATATGTGGTATTAAAAGTGTGTATCTACTGACAGCCAATAGGTTGCTATATATGGCATTTCATTGATATCTGTACTTTAGAATGTTAAGTCTGCCACATGACTTGCTCACAATTATTGTTTTATTGTCTTCCAGGGACATGTCTCACCATCGCAACCCTGCGTATTCCCCTGAAGAGGAGAAAATCATAATATCCATCCTAGTACACCATCACACCCTGCTGTTCTCCAGAACCAGCCAGGACCAGCATGAGCGCACTGCACTGTGACAAGATGTTGTCCATCAGGTTAATGACGTAGGCATGCATAACTGGACCTATGAGCAGGTACACCATTACTGTAGTGATTTAATTAGACACGTCTGGCAGCATGCCTCCGATGTCCGCAGACAACAGCTTGCCACAGGTGGTGGTGCAGCATTACATCCGCCCCACACCAGAGTGGAAGAGCTGCTCCTCAGCATGGTGGCTCCTGGCCAACCACTATAACAGACATGTGTCATCATGGAGGCCAGAGTCACCCAGCAAGTTGACTCGGAGCATGCAGGTAACATGGCATATCTGTAGACTACTGTTAGCTCGATTGTTAGAACATGCATATGTCAGATGTGTACTGTGTATTTAGAAGATGTAGAGCCTGGTGTTGTGCAATACTGATAATTTAGAACATATTCTGTATGCCTGTGACTGTCAACCATTGTGTTGTGTCTTTCGGCTTATCCCGGTTAGAGGTCGCCACAGCGGAACTCCGGTCCGCTAATGTTTGGTAGTGGATTTTTACGTGCCGAGTTACCAGCCCTGACACACAAAGTTCAACAAAGGCACGCCCATTCACGTATGCCTCCACACAGAAGACGCTCTAGCTGAGAATCGAATGGGACAACATCTTGCTGTGAGGCAACAACACTACCGCAGCACCACTACCGCGGGTTTTGACTGTCAACCGTTGTACTACTGTAAAATTGCAAACTCACAGCAGCAATGCCATAGTTGTTGACACTGACAAACTGTCTCATATCCTTGTAGGTCCCTCTGGTGTGACAGCAAGACAGCAGACCAATGCTGGTGAGTGTTCTACATTTAATATAGCAAATAACATGTGCATGTCATAGGTGAGTTGTAGGCCATATACACATGTAAAACACCTACACATAATGCATGCTCTGCATGTTTTCTGTGGGACTATGCACATCCCAGTAACATGAGTAGCTGCCTCAAACACATGCAATACACAGAGCATCCCAAACAATTGTGGTACACTGTAGTGGACATTGTATATGCAGAGTCAATACACATGCACACAACATACACCACTTTGTCATACGCAGTACATATTAATATGATACACATGGCATATGTAGACACCTGCTGTAAGGTCAGACTCCAGTATCCCAAATGTCATCCACACAGCACACATACTATACCTGAGGGGTAGAGGCCTATCATGGGGTGGTGCGACACTCTTCAACACACAACACATTCATGTTAGGCAATGCTCCCTATTGAATACCTTACATACCCATGTAACAACTGCCTGTGAAATGGTTAATGTAGCCACAGTGCTGCAGTTCAGGTACAGCAAGATAGTTGCCAGTGTGGCACACATTAGTGGCCTTGATTGACCATATGATGCTGCCTGATGATGGCTCATGGTACTACACTACATCCAGTTACAGTAACTACAGTACTACACATAGCATTCATTGCTATACACCTGACAGTTGTGTGCATCCAGCCATGGTATGTATACCTGTGAGTGATGGTGCACAGGGCATTGAAACACATTTAATACTTGCACAGCAATGTTGTTTCCATGTATACATTGTGTTCCAGGGTGAGGCCAATCACTGAACAGCACACATGCATCAAAGACATGTATACTGTTATTAACAAGGACTCTCTACACTCACACTGCATGCTGTTGAGCAACACACATCCTGCATGTTTACACGTGTGATAGGACTCTTTGGCTTGTGATACTGTACTCCACTATCAACCACTAATGGGTATGTTCTGGATTGCTGTTGGTGAGTATGTGTGTGTGTCTACTTTAGTGAGTAGTGTATCTGTGTTCATGTGTTCATGTGTTCATGTGTGCATGTGTTCATGTGTTCATTTGTTCATGTGTGCATGTGTGCATGTGTTCATGTGTTCATGTGTTCATATGTGCATGTGTGCATGTGTTCATGTGTTCGTGTGTGCATGTGTTCATGTGTTCATGTGTGCATGTGTGCATGTGTTCATGTGTGCATGTGTTCATGTGTTCATGTGTGCATGTGTACATGTGTTCATGTGTTCAAGTGTGCATGTGTGCATAAGTGCATGTGTTCATGTGTACACGTGTGCATGTGTTCATGTGTTCATGTGTGCATGTGTGCATGTGTTCATGTGTGCATGTGTGCATGTATTCATGTGTGCATGTGTTCATGTGTTTATGTGTGCATGTGTTCATATGTGCATATGTGCATGTGTTCATGTGTTCATGTGTGCATGTGTGCATGTGTGCATGTGTGCATGTGTTCATGTGTGCATGTGTGCATGTGTGCTAACATCATGTATAGATTGTAAAGTGTGTTTCCTGTCTTCCTCTTACAGGTGCCAAGGTTGTGTTGGTTGAGTGCAGCAGGGAACCAGAAGACACTGCCACAAATAGTGTAAATGATGATACATGTGTTGTGGCACAGGCAGGTTTGACAGGGTCTGTCGTTGGGCCGCCAATCGACAGTACACAGCTTTCCACCCCATCTATGCACACATTCATACTGCCAATACATCCCTCATCACCAATGGCCTTAGCTGAGGGACAGCATACAGTAGGCATTGAACAGGATAGTGTGGTATCTATGGCACATGCATCCCCTCACAGCAGCCATACCCAGATTCTTGGAAAGGTGCCACATAGGCGGATGTCCGGGGGTTCTCATGGGAGCACTGCTGGTTGTAATGCCCTTGGCAGAAGTGCCCCCACAGGTCTTACAACCTCAAGTATGTTCCAGGCATTAATGCAGGCACAGGCATGTATGGAGCGGTACACCAGACAGGGACTAAGGATGCAGAGGGCCCATAACACCGCTATCAATGACAGTATCCGTTACCTTGCCGGTGCCGTCCGTAATTACACCAAGGTCATTGATAGACGTTGGGGGGAGACATTAGATGTGCTCCGCAATGTCATGTCCATGTGCCAGGACAGTGCAGGATGGCTGAGACATCGACGTGGACATATGCCAGCATCATCATCAGCTGGCAGTCGTCGCAGATGACACACAAGTCACAGCTGCTCCCATAGTGGCAGTACCAGCCCCAGCAATGTTGGGGCTGGGCTGTCAATAGACTGTCATAGAAGACCACGTGCACGTTGCTCTGGCCAGTCCCAGCAGGGACCTGGGTCCAGTCAACATCCCTCTGCCTCTGTTGATAGTACCTAGTCTGGCTTAGTACCCGATACTGTCCGTGGCACCCCTGCCAGGTACAGGTACTGTGTCCATGGCCAGAGACAGTGATCTGTACTGCCTGGCAGGTACAGTCTGTGGCTGTCCCACAACCTCCCGTACATGGCAGCCACATGGTGGAACTGTGTGCATGCAGACACACACACATAAACCAAACACCTAGGGCTAACACATACACACACACATTACATCAACATTGACCCATGCTGTACTGTTGTCCCTCACACAAACACACACACACACACACACACACACACACACACACACACACACACACACACACACACATACATGTCGATTGGATGGGTCAATGTCGGGCTCTGGCAAACCAACAACACACCCTATGCATATGATGAACTGTGCCACCTCCTGTCATCTATAACATTGATGCAGGAACAGGCTAACATGGTGCTGATGCACAGGGTGACTTTATAGCAGTGTAGCAATGTTAGCATGTTGTCAACAGTACAGTTTAATGATATCCTTGTAGGTATATCTGAGCAGGCATGATGCATTAAAGCTATGATTATCAATGTAGTATTGTTTACACCAGTGTTAATTCCAAAAATGTATTGTCCGCCCATGTGCCACTTGGCTGATGTGTGCAGTTTTGGCAGCATGTGTTGGTGAGTGGACAGTACGTGTGTGATGTGTGCAGTACAGATTTGCAGGTGTACATTTGTGAACATGGTGGAGGTGCACTGTCTGCATGTATGTGCATAGTGGACACATGGGAAGGGTGACATGCCCTGTATTACACAGTGTTAACACTTCATAGTTTCCATTGGTGGCCAGTGTGCATTTTAATACACATATGTTTTAACTTGGGTACACATGTTTGTATGACATGGTTTGACACTATGCTCTGGGTGATACACGGTACTGTCTGTCATTGGTTTGCATTCCGGTAGTGTACACAACCTCAACAGCCTGACTATAACCAATTGTTAGATGATGTCTTGACAACTGACACACAGATGTAGGAAACTCAGTAGCATTTGGATCCTTCCGGTACTATGCTATACCAGTAACCAGTGGTATTGACCGCCACACATTCCTGGGACCACTCCTGTTTGGCATATAGCCTCTTAGGTACAAGCAAACACACTAGGGATATGTCCATCCACATCTGGAAATGCATACAGTGGCCTACAATGCATTTTCCGGAAGAGACACTTATCCTCCACAAGGGTATCATACAGACAGATACCTGTTGTCCAACCCATGCTGCAAAGCTATAAGCCAACTGTAGCATAGTCATCCACATTTACTAAACATAGTATCCCAACAGTACCACATAGATAGCAGCCCCCAACATGTAGAACGGGTACCGATGTGTACATACAGCCCAGTGTTATGTCATCTGTCCTTTGGTATTCACATTTCCATAGGTATTCTGAAGTCCCTCAGTGTATCACATAAGCAATAAGGGGTCTGTATGCTTATCCACAAAGTTGTTGTACACCTATAATGAATGTCCATTATTGACAGACGTTGTTGTGTTTGAACATGTCTGGAATATACCCCAGGCATGAACCCTCACTCACACTATTCTATAGAAACTGTCATGGGTGTGTGTGACACAGATGACCTAGGCCACAGATCCCTACAGTGGCTGGCCTTGTCACAAACATACATATGTGACCGAAGGTCTGAGAAGCAGCAGCACAATCTGTCAAAGGTAACAGATGTATTCATGTAGAAAGCAGGCTTCACACCTATGAACTAATTGAGGTCACATGTACATATATGTATTTGTCACACAGATACCTGACGTGTGCAATGCACATACTGTTGTTATACTGATATGTCATACAATAGTAAAAGCAAAACCCACAACACATTGACACATACACACACACTCAGCAACTGCAGGATTCAAACCCTTGTCTAACTATGACATGATACTAGAGAAATACGCATTACCACGACGCGCTATATACTTCACTAGGAGTTTTCATTTCCACTGCTATATTTGTAGGATTCTGACATCAACAGACTTGCCAAAGAGGAATATACCACTTTTAAGGTGTTTTCCTAGTCTCCAAAAAGGGCACTCCTCTCAAAGGAAATCGCACAGAAACATACACCCCCACACACACTCAGCAATTGCAAGATTCAAACCCCTACCTAACTATGTTATGATACTAGAGACATATGCATTAACATGACACACTATGTGTTTTACTGGGAGATTTCATTTCCACTGCTATATTTGTAGGATGCTGACATCAGCAGACTTGCCAAAGTGGAATATACCACTTTTAAGGTGTTTTCCTAGTCTCCAAAAAGGGCACTCTGCTCAAAGGAAATTACACAGAAACATACACCCCCCCCCACACACAGTCAGCAATTATAGGATTCAAACCCCTATCTAATGATGTTATAATACTAGAGAAATAAGTATTAACACGGCATGCTATATGCTTTAGTGGGTGTTTTTTTTCCACTGCTATATTTGTAGGATGCTGACATCAGCAGACTGAGGAATATACCACTTTTAAGGTGTTTTCCTAGTCTCCAAAAAGGGCACTCCTTTCAAAGGAAATCACACAAAAACATGCACCCCCACACACACTCAGTAATTACAGGATTCAAACCCACCCCTAACTACATTATGATATTAGAGAGATACGCAATAACACGACACGCTATATGCTTTATTGGGAGTTTTTATTTCCACTGCTATATTTGTAGGATGCTGACATCAGCAGACTTGCCAAAGAGGAATTTACCACCTTTAAGATGTTTTCCTAGTCTCCAAAAAGGGCACTCCTTTCAAAGGAAATCAGACAGAAACATACACCCCCCACACACACACAGTCAGCAATTGAAGGATTCAATCCCCTATATAATTATGTGATGACATTAGAGAGATACGCATTAACACAACACGCTATATGCTTTAGTAGGAGCTTTCATTTCCACTGCTATATTTGTAGGATGCTGACATCAGCAGACTTGCCAAAGAGGAATATACCACTTTTAAGGTGTTTTCCTAGTCTCCAAAAAGGGTACTCCTCTCAAAGGAAATCCCACAGAAACATTTACCCGTCCCACACACACTCAGCAATTACATGATTCAACCCCCTACCTAACTATGTTATGATATTATTAGAGAGATATGTATTAACATGACGCACTATATGCTTTAGTGGGAGTTTTCATTTCCAATGCTATATTTGTAGGATGCTGACATCATCAGACTAGACATGGTAATGTGTGTGCACTTTGTTTTATGCAATCCCAGGACTGAGCCATGGGGGACAGCAGGTGTTACCAGCTTGAACAGGACTCCACAATTCTTACCTTGTGTGATCTATCTGTGGCCCATTTGCCAATCCATCAGATGACAATACATATTTATGCACAGGTTGTTGATTTTGTGGATACGACATGTGTCTGGGATGTTGGAAAAGGGCTATTCAAATTGTATGTGGGATATGTGTAGCTCATTTCATTGATGTATGTCCTGGGTGGCTGCCTTGCAAACAGTCTAGTAGGTTTGGGAACAATGATCTGCCCATGACCAAACCTAAGTTGGTAGGGTTGTGTGTTTGTAGGCTTCCAATAGCTCTGTTTATGACTTCAATCATGATGGACTCCATGGCCTTGCAGATCAGACTTCATAGGCTTATAAGACTATAGTTCCCATGGTCTGTTGTGCACCAACACTTGTGTAGTGTGCCATATGTTGCTGTAACCCATTCAACAGTTTCATATCCTGTAGAGAGGGTGAGGCTCAACAGACTGTTCAGGTGCAGGGTCTGTTTGTTCTGCAGTTCACTTATAACACATATAGGGAAACAATGTAATCCAATTGATGCCATGTTTTCAGCTTTGGAAGGAGCTGTTTACCCATTCTACATGTGATATCTCCTGGTATGATGATAGGGCCTTTTGTCAGTGGGAGGTGGGTATGTATGTATGGGCCTGTTTGACAGGATGTTGGCATTGTCAGTCATTTACAGTTGGCCCTGACTCAGGACATATATGAGTGTACATTGCTATTCATGACATAGCTGAAGGAAGTGTCATGGTTCTGTATGGACTCCTTCACAGATAATCTTTCCATAACCTGAATTGGATAATGTTTGGAGTGCACATTGTTTATTGATGATACTGATTGCAGGTTTTTTATCTTCTTTGCTTTCCCACTTTCTATGAACAACCTAAGTATCTATAGTACATATTTGATTATGACAGGGTTCCAATATATTATATATGTGTCATTTGTCATATAACTGTGTGCACTAGGCAGGATTGGTGAATAGTGAGAGTTTCCTGGGTTAACACATGCAACTGCCAGATATGTGTGGCCCACTGCTGTACTCAGACATGGCCTAAGGGTGTGAGCATGCCCAGTTTGGCCTTTCAGTATGTTGTTGCCTGACATTTGCCTGATTTATTCAAGTGTGTGAGCATGCCCAGTGTGACCTTTCAGTATGTTGCTGTGTGAAGTCCACTACATTTGTTGATGTGTGTGAACATGTCCAATATTAACATTTATACTATATGTGTGTTGAAAATCAAGTTGTATTTTTACTGCAGGGCTCACCTTTGTGTCATAACTCTACAGGGATTATGCTGTGCCTGCAGGGTTTCCATGAGACACTTTGCATAGACTTATCAATATTTCTTCATACAGGCTGATCAGTGAAATTCTGTCCTGGTTTAGTGGTTCAGTACCGTGACTATAGTGCACAGTATTCTGGGTTTGAGGACTGTCACTGCTTTATATTTTCATACTGGGCAGACCAGACTGCTTAAGGACCAGTAAAGCAAATATGAGCATGTTGGGCAGACCAGACTGCTTAAGGACCAGTAAAGCAAATATGAGCATGTTTACCTGCTTTTGCTCAACTTTGATCGAACTTGCACAACATTGCTCAACATTAACCAACATTGCTGAACGTTGCCCAATATTGCTCAACTTTGCCCAAAGTTGTGCTACTTGGTGTGTGCAATTTTGTTTACATATACTAAATAGTGGTAAAAGCTGTTTAGCACTGCTTTATATTGCTTAAAACATGGCAATCATGCCTCAGGTGGTGCTGCTGGGCTGCCTATGTCAGATGCACATAGTACACTCTCTATACATGTTTGAAAACAGGTAGTGTCACGTTAGGCATCCCTTTTACTATATGTGCGAGTTAGAGAGAGGTATCATTTCCAAGGTTCCTACTGAGCCAGTGTATGTGCTATGCATTGCCTCTTTGCCAAGGCCAAAGCATACTGGGCATGCCTCCTTCTGCCTACTGGGGCAGGCTCAGGTTGTTCCTCCTCTGAGTCACGCTCTGCCTGTGATGGCCTTGGCAATGGTGGGGGGCTGTTTGGCCCAGCCCTATGCTGATCCTGCTGCAGCTGTTTTCGCAGGATCATATTATGTAGCATAGCACATACCATGACTATTTGGGTACATGTAGTTGGTGAGTACTGCAAGGCTCCACCAGATGTGTCCAGGCACCGGAACCATGACTTGTGCAGCACAAACACACGCTTGATTACATTTTGTGTTTGTGCGTGTTCCTCATTATGCCGTTCCTGTTCAGGTGTGTGTGCATTTCTGATGGGTGTCATCAGCCACGGCTCCAGTGCATATCCAGCATCCCCCACTAGGTGACCATGAGGGATGTCCCCATTGGCAAATGTCTGGTACAGCTGTGTCAGATGCCAGATATGGGAATCATGGTAGCTTTCAGGGCAGCCAGCACACACATTCATTATTATGCCCTGGGCATCACACACGACCTGGCAGTTGATGGAGGGGAAGCCCTTGTGTTTAAAGTAGGCCCTACCCCGCTCACCAGCTGGTACTTTGATGCATATGTGCGTGCAGTCTATTGCACCTACTACTTCAGGGTATTCCGCTATTTGCTGGAAAAGACGCATATTGCTGGCCAATACCTCACGGGAATTGGGGAAATATACATGATCACCAACATGCGCTGACATGGCATTCAGGAACTGGTGCAGTACCCTGGATGCTGATGCCTGTGAAATCCCCATCATATCACCAGTTGGTCTCTGGAGGGTACCTCTTGCTAGTATTCTTAGGCCAACACATACCTTGGTTTCCACTGGGATGGGTTCCCCTCTGTTGGTTCTGTGTGTGAGGCGTGGCTTGCACAGCTCAGCAATTTTCTGCATGAGGTCTCTGTCCACTCTATAGCGCTCCACTATCTCCAGCTCATGTAGCCCCTGGTAGGTTACCCTGGGCCTGTACACTCTTCTCCATCTCCTCACTGTGGGTTGCTCAGCAGCATTCGCATTGTCACCACCCTCAGCATGTTGCATATGTTGCCTTATAACAGCAATGGCAGCCCCTAACATTTCTTTGTCTCAGTAAAGCTTTTTATGTTTTCACTTCTCTTAGTTTACTGCAGTGTTGCAGTGTCTCTGAGGAAAACATGGTGGAAAGTTGTTTGCAGAGTTTTAAGTGCTGGGCTGGGCTGGGCTAGTGTACTGCCTGTGTAATTGGCTGATTCTGATTGTTTTCACCTGCTAGCTCTGCTAGTTCTCCTTGGTTAACTTCCTACTATTTGTTGTGCTTCCTTTTCCCTTTCTGCTTCCACAGGGGGCAGCGCCGTGCAAACAAGCACAAACACGCGCACACCAGCTCACATGCGCACACACATGCTTACACGGCCTAACACTTGTTGACTCCTGCTTGAGTGCACGCACACAGGCGCAAATGTGATTACACAGATTTCAACAACCTTACACATGCTTACTCTGGCTTAAACACGTGCACACAGGCGCACACGCGCACACACAGTCTTACTCGGATTTACAGGCGCGCACCCACGCGCAAACACATTGCAGGCACTTCTACAAGAAACTTTAGTGTTATCCATGGCATACACCTTCAATTTCTTGCCTTTAGCTAGGATACCTGTTGACACACCTCTTCCAGTAATGAGTAACTGACAGCAAACACATGCCACTCTGCTCCAATGAGCTTACATTCTTTCATACATACCCCCCTCATGATGTCACCTATCTTCTACTCTGATACTCCCCTTATCCTACACTTACACTCCACGGACTTTGCTCATATGCCATGTAAAATTGGGATTCACTGTCCTTACCCTCATTTGCATAGGTTGCCTACTAATGCTTGGTTACATCTCTTAGACTGAGCTTCCCCACTTAGCAACCTCTACTCAGTAGCCATATTGTCTTCAGCCTGCCATTCACTTGCATGGCAGTTGAATATTTTGAATAAAATCCCTATTTGTGGCTTTTATTTTTTCTTTTCATGGTTTTTAGAGTGCAGCACTTTTGCGTGATGCTGCGCTATGCTTAAACTTCGGAGATCGAGGTAAAAAAATATATATATTTTTCTTATTTTGCAACGGGAAGAATTGCCAATGGCCGTATATTTGGCCATTGGCATGCTTCCTCAACTGGATGCATCCTTTATTTTGAGCTGTCACGGCTCCGTTTTGCTATTTGCAGAATGGTACTCAGTTGACAACGGAGCACATTTCTGCAAATAACACTACTCTTACTCGGACAGGTTAGGGTTTCCTGGATCGCAAATTTACCTCATTTGCATAGCTTTCAGCAGCAAATGAGGTAATTTGCATAACCTAACCCTGTCCGTGTAAGACTCGTTTTAGGAGCTCTCTTGCACATTCCTGGATCGCTCGGCAGACATGTTGGCTGCATGGAGTCTTACTCTACTCTTAGACTCCGTGCAAGCCTTCATGAATCTGGCCCCTTGTCTTTGCTTCTGCAGAGATGAGGGAGCATTCAGAAAGTTAAACATGTTATGGTACAGTACTTAACATCAAAGATGTAACTTCAACTTCCATTTTATTATAGAGCTTAAACCATAAGCTCTTTACTGAAACAAAGTGAAGTATTCAAGTGTATAAATATAACAAGTATCCAAAAATGTTATATACTGCAAAAATTAAATACTATTCTAAAGTTTAAATGTAAGTCTGTAGCTATCCCTTTAGGGCATTTTCAGTTACTCCTAAACCATCTCTGGTTTGGGTAGGACAGACATCTAAACAGACAAACTAGTGGGTTCTTAAAGACCTTTATATCAGTTGTTGGAGGTCTTAAGATACAGCAGCACAGCATTAAACTAAAGAACAGTGCAATGGAGCTTGATGTTACGTATGTATGTACTAGGACCAGATCACTGCTGGCATTTTGAAAGAAGGGCTGCAAAGTAATTTAGAGCATTGTTATCGCGCGCAGCAGTCACGCCACTGAGTAATAGCAATATAGTAGAACTATGAGCAGTCATGTGACCAATGTGGCAAGAACCGGAAGATGACACACCTGAGACTTTGCTCAAAGTACTTCATAGTGGGAACCCTGACACTGTGAGCAATACACAGAGTGCCAGCACAGCAATGCGTGAACTCAGATCATTATGTAATGAGGAGTAAATGATACTAAAGATATAAAAGGAGGAATAATGATCAGGGGAATACATGCAAGACTACCTTTATGAATGACACATTCTGTGGGTGAGAAAACACATAAGGGAGGGGAGCACTGTGACTGATAATAGGCCATGGTACAGGAGACCTGTCCAACCTAACCAGTGGACAGCAACCCAGACAGCAATCCCTTCCATAGCTGATGTCATGGTCAGACTATCTCTCTGTGTCTCTCTCAGTCTCTCTCTGGTGATCCAGTGGTCAGGTATGGCCAGTTGCATGACTCTGTCAGCCATGCCAGGAGGTGCTCCATTGTTTTCATGTGGCTGTGCAACTACTTGTGTACATACAATGCAACAGGCCACCTCACCTGATATCAGAAGACCAATGGAGGCCCCCTCTGGGCCACTAACAAAAGAGAAGGCTCTCCTCCCCTGCTGAGAGGTGACCACAGAGGTTAGCAGTGAGCCCTTTGGGTCACCCTAGTAGGATGATCTTTGTTCTCCTACTGAGAAGCAGGCCTGGTGACCACTGATAGCCCAAGTACCAGGCATGTCAGTTGATGTAGACCAGGTGCATGCCACCACTCTACAACCTGCACCATAGCTGGACCTATAGAAAAAAGGAGAGAATAAATACAACACATTAGTACACATCTATGTTAGAAACAGAATACATATGTACAGTACAGCCATGGACATATACTCACTGCCTGTAGAGCTTGACATACATTCTGAGAGAGTCAACCCTGTTAAACTCTGTCTGTATGTCTCTATCTTTGGATACTGTAAAAGAAAATAGTGACAATTCAGTAAACTGTGACACTGTCAAAGGCCAGGAAGCAAACAAAAAATAAGCTAAAAAAAGGACTGGCACACTCTCTTTGTCTCTTACTGGTGCAGAAGGTCAGAGTGGCACCTCTACAGGCTTGTTCTGCTCTCAGCAGCAGGTGACATCACTCAGTGTTCTGGCAAGCTGGTGCCAGGCATCTACTTTGCATAATGGGCCATCACAATGGCACAGCAGCTATGTGTTATTGTCCCTGTGCAACAGATATAAAGTGTTTTAGTTTCTTGACTGCATCGGGCATGAACCATGCTAAAACCAGTGCACGGGAGCTCGGGAAATAATGTCCACTTGAAGTCTACTAAAGGGTAACTCCATATGCATGACTGCATGTTTCAACATCACATAATGTGCATCATCTGGTAGCAAAAATGAACTAATGAAAGTATCACCATCAAAGAGTCGTGATGCTATGGGCTTCACAAGCTGCATCCACAAATATATTGTGCATATTCCCATTAGTGCAGGGAAGGCCAGCGATGACCATGCTGGAGCTACATGGATGTGATAGTGTAATATGCTATGGAAGTGATTCAGAGATATTCACACAGTGTATCATAACTGTCACTCTACACTGCTTGTCTTAGTATGATAAAAACGGTGGTCACCTTAAGATAAGCAAGTCAGGAATAAGATTTCAGTGGAGAAGAATTTGTGCTGTGACAGAGGCATAGTGAAAGAAGATAAGATGCCTGGTAATGTACATCTGCAGTGCACTGAGTAACTATGGTGCATGGTAACAACAGGGACAGATAGAAAATAGTAGTGGAATGAGGTAACATAGCATATGGGCATGATGGGAGACATAGTGTGACAGAGAGCTTAGCTCCAAGCACATGTCAGATAAACATCCAGGTCAGGAAGCTCACACAGAATATAGAAATGGGTTACAGTCCCATTGGCAGGGGCCCACAGTGGCCTATCCACACAGACTGCAAGACATGCTGTAGGAGAAACAATGATGCCTATACATAGAGCAAGGTATGGCTTTGTGTATAGACATGGAAAGAGGCAGAGGATGTGTACAACACTACCAACCATCAGCACAGTGCTGCAAGACGATGAGCTATGATAACATTGCAGCTGTCAGTATGGGACAGGATGGGAATGGTAACAGCATGACAGAATGAGATAGGGGGCATTAGTGAGTAGTGAGTAGGTAAGCCAAGTAGGGGGACAGTAGTGAGATACATAGGTCAACCAAGAAGACTATTCTTGGTCTCACACACACACACACAAACACACACACACACACACACACACACACACACACACACACACACACACACACACACACACACCGATTAGCATGTATAATTCACAGGTGTAAACTTTGTCATAGGCTTAAGAAAGCAGCAATGGTTGGAAAAATTCAACACCCAAGAGACAGAGGTATTGCTATAGGACCTACATACACATGTCATGCACATTTGGGCAAAGGTAAAACTGGCAAGGCTATCTGGGACCATGTGTGTGATAGGAAGTTGTGTGACACATCAGTGCTGTGGACACTGTAGCACTGGTGTACTGCAGGATCACCTATATGGATACTTTATGTCAAAACTAAGGTACAACACTTTGCCAGGTAGAGATTGACCACAGAAGGTGGACCACCAGCACACAGAAGCAGCTCAAAGAAGTAGAATAGTTTCTGGCAACCCTGGCCGGAGTGGGTGAGTGCATAGCCATAGCTGGCTCAGCATCTACCTAGTGGCATTCACTGTTCTGGCACCACCTCAGCTCTACATTGAGGATGAAAAAAGTCTATTCTCTGCTCTCCTGTGGTTTCCTACTTCAGGAGCAAGACAGGTCTATTTTTGTGCACTCCCTCAGGTCTAGGTTGAGAAGCAAAAAAGGCACTTTTGATTTTTTAAAACTGTAGAAGACTGCCTTAGTTTTTAAAAGCAGTAAGCATTTTCTTTTTTTTTAATTCTTTTGAAGCTTATAGCAAATACAATGTGTTGATGTGCTTCAGTTCTGATTGTTAGGGCAATATTGTCCTTCATTTCCATACTGGCATTCAGAAATGCTGCTATGGAAATGAATGTCAGTCCTGCACTGCTGTCCACTCAGATATTAGTAATCATGCCCTTTAACACCTTGTATCTAGGGCAGTTGCCCCCTTCACTCCACTAGGGTGTCACTCACTCTGAGTAAGTGTACTGTTACACCAGTTGTTGACTTAGATGTTGGAATTAAGCAAATAGCAAATGTGGGAGTGTCTGAAGAGAATTCACTGGGAATGTACCGGGTAGTAACAGCAGACACATTTTGAAGTTTTTCACATTTGGCACAACATCTATGCATGTATGTTGTCCAGGTGCATCAGGGTGTGATGTCCCACTCAGGGCCAGTAATCAAGGAGCCTGAATACTCACCCCTAGCACTGGAGAGGGGCATTCACTTGGAACAAAAAGGGAGACACCCAGTATTTGCAGATGCAGCTCTCTGCATCAACCACAATTTCCCTTAAGAGCACACAGGGAACACACTCAGTCCAGGATCTCGGTTTCTCTCTCTGTCTCTCCCCAGGTCCCCAGTAAGGCTCCCCATTGGCACAGCTGTAGAGTTAAGTCCTCAGCCATGCCCTCCAGCACCCTCTCTGTCAAACCAGTGCTTCATGTCCCTGCTCCGAGTTGCTTATACACACACACACACACACACACACACACACACACACACACACACACACACACACACACGCACACACACACATACACATACACACACACACACACACACACACACACACACACACACACACACACACACACACACACATGCGCGCACACACCTGGGAAAAGCTGGCACAAATTTACTAGCTGTGCCCCTTTCTGCCCAGGTTATAAAGTAGTTATACTGCCACCAGATACCCCATACTCTAAGGCTCTTGCAAGCGTACCCAATTATACTGAGTGAAATTAATATTAATACAAATGGCAGCTTGACCAACAGCAAGGCTTTCAGAAGCTGCCATTGCTGTCACCAAATATATATATATATATATATATATATATATATATATATATAAGTACTCTCAGAGATTAAAATATTCTCTAAAAGACCAGTCACAATGAAAAGTTTAAATATTTTTAATAATAAATAATAAAAGAACATGAAAATACTAAATATCTATATATAATAAACACCAGAGTTTCAATCACAGGAAGTATTAAAAATAACACAGGTGGACAGGTTTACACAGTTACAGAAAAACAATACTTAACTAATCTCACTACATTTTCCTGACTGTTCCAAAGAATTATTATTCCCTGGTTACTTACTAGAGCAAGGCAAGATAAAGTAGGTGAGAGAGCCTTCTTTGTCAGATTACAAAAAACAGAGTGCCCTGAGACTTCAGTCTCACCTAGTATTAAAATATCATTTTTGTCCTAAATTGCAGAATGACATCACATACATCTGGTCATTTGACTTCTGGTTTCCATGCAACCCCCCTTGGCTAGAAGCTGTCAGGGTTTAGCACATATATGTCAATAATACACACACCAAATCTGTTACAGCTCCTGGAAGTCATAAAACCATAAAACATTTCCACTCTTCCTACAGAAGCTAATATATTATACCTCTTACAGACATTGTGTCTCTGGCTTCATTCAAAACTGGGAGATAACATCTTACTTTCGTACTATTTCAAAGTCAGGTGGATTGAGATTAACCTCTTCTCTTCCACTATCCTATGTTAAAATATATATGTTTAAACAGTTACAATAATACATGTATATGTCTTTTTTTTCTGTCCAGCAGGGTACATTGTTGGTTCATTTTTAACACAAGCATCTTTACAAATACATTTTCAACACAAGCATCTGTACAAATCAGTTTGATATACAAACAACATATAATTATTTTCAAAATTCCAGCTAACTGTGCTAGCATATGTTACACATCCACTGTCTTACTTCTCCTGGCATAGCTGGCAATACCTCACATTGTCACACAGCATTACAACATCGACACCATGCACTGCAAGGTATGGATGTGCCTGTACCCTATTTGCATAACTTGCATGTACAAGTATCTGTGCCAAAAGCTAGAGTGAATGAGGCATATGGTACCAGCACTGCCACAGATATCTATTATTATGCTTTCACAAGTTCCACTGGTGGAAGGACCAGCACAACTGGACAACAATCATTTGATGTCAGCAGGCCACCTTTGGCTGACAATGATGAAAACATGCACATGGAATAGTCAGATGACACAGTGGTATTGTCAGCAATCCTAACATTGGAAAGCATTCTCACATTCCCTACATATGTGGTGATAGTAGAGGGCCATGCCAAACTTCCTGCTTCACCTTTGTTTACAGTTGCCCATTCTGTTATTGTGAGCCCCACCCCAAGCTACACAAAAGTCACCATGATGGATGCAATTTGTCAGTTGCACTACCAGCGATGTATCTGTACTTTCTAATAAGAGATTTTCAAATCAAGAAATAAAACCAAACCCTTATTTTCACACAAGTCTCCAACAACTTCACTTTAGTTAAATTTATAGTCATAATCAGAGACTGTTTTACCAGCAACAGTCCACTACTCGTATGATATAATATATTGTGTCGCAAGTTCCCTTGACCAGTTATTATTTGTTGAATACCCTTTAACTTCCCTACTGCCAACATATGTGTCCATCCTTCAGTTTTCAATATAGTATAACTTTATCTCTTTTCCATTAGAAAGTTATGGTTCCCTCAGTAAACCTTCAAATTCTCACCCAATGATTCTGATTTATTCCCGATTAGATAACTGTTACTATAATAGGGCCTTGGAAAGGTAGGCTTATCCCTTTATATAAAATAGTGCAACCCTTAGTCACCACCCCCCATACCCTACTGGGAGTCTTCATTACCTTCTTTGGCTTCAGCATCTCCTTCTAGACCCATAATATTTGGAGAACAATCAATCACTGGAACAGAGATCCAAGGTAATTTGATGTCATCCATACTATGTCCTATTTATATTCATTACATATACTTTATCTTGCCTATCCTCATGCACTAAGTTAATATAAAAATGTGTGCACATATTTAAGATGAATTCTTTATTGGAATCTATTCTTAATAGGCATTTCCATGAACTGAAGAAAAAAATGAAATGTTCTATAATCACTGCTTTGCAGGAGCCTCATAAGTACTGTACAACCTTTCAAGGCTTTACTGCTAAATTTATTTACATCCTAGTTTGTAGTTCTAGAAGTGCTTTGTTAAGTCTCACTATAAAAGTACACAAATAGGATTCCATTGTGAACATGCCTAGGGCAGAATGGGAGTTCAGTTCACTGGTCAAATAGATTCCTATTAACACTGAGTACAATCAGTTGCTAAACGTTTTGCATCATCCTTATCATAAAAGCTACTATCCAAGAGGTCTTGTTCATAACAAAGGAAAAAAACACACTCATTTTGGCTTCTAGGACTCACCCTTAAATCACAGTGATGATTTACTAATATCTATAGGAAATCACTGCCAGTGTGATTACTAAGTGTCTGCCAACAGTGAGTCCTTTGTTTGGGAGATTTCTCCTGTCCTTGTGTTTGTGGGACCCTGACGTTTATAGATATAAGTTCTGGGGGAGGGGGCTCCAGGGGACTTCTCTTTGCAAAAAACAGTTCCAGTTATGCTTTCACTCTTCTGTGTTTTAGACATTGTTTTTTGGTGTTTTGGTTTCTCTGCATTCCTACATTCAAGGTTCCATAATAGAACCAACATACTGGATGTTAAGTAACTTCAGAAGGTCGTGACAATAAAACAAAATCACCTAATATCTAACCTTAACCAGAGCAAATTAGTGGGCAATTGAAAATGTTATAACATCTTGGGAATTTGGTAAAAGACAATAAATCATCATATTTTGAATTATGACCAAATACTTGATAAAGCTCTCAGGATTACTAGGTTAATACTGGACCAGTTCATTTCCAAAGTAGAAAATCGGTTCTTGCAAATCTGACCACTGCTGCAAGTACACTGACCATTCCTCTTCTCTAACTATACTTTGAATATCTCACAGTGTTTGTAAAGTTAGATCTCACTCCAGATCTTAACATCAACAATGTGCCATTTCAGGCTCAGACTGCTAGACTCGCTTTTTTGCCTCATGTACGTCAATAAACACTATCTTCCAAGTGAGGAGGAAAATCTTTAGAATTGCTACATATATCATCTTAAAATTTTATTTTTTAGGTGACATTTATGCATGACCTCAAGAAATTGAGTTCACTGAGTGGTAGAACAGAGAAATCACTAAGTCAGTCACTCCAGTGTTGGCTTGGACATTATTCCTCTTAACTTTCAATGAGCTTTTTGACAAAATCAAGTTACAGCCTTCCATTTCAAATACATGTGCATATCGCTGGAGTCATAATGGTTACTAAAGAAATATAAATGGCAAACTTCTCATCACAAAACAAATCTTTAAACTGATAGTATTCATTAGATTCTAGGTCTTAAACTAGATTTTTTTAAGGGATAATAAACACAGTAAATATTAATTGCGTAATATTTTGCAATCAACTCTCAACATCTCAGTAACCATTCAAGCTACACACTTATGTAACTAGCATTTTGTCCCTCCATATGGGAGTTATCATATGAGGCTAAACAGTTATGTCTGTGTTACTTGCTTGTTGAGATATTTAGAAAAATATCACAATTATGACAATATGAATAAATATATGAGGAACAATTAACATCACTTAAGTAGGACTACATTAAGGTCAGATGTTAGTGCAATTGTGTTGTACATCATATAGGTTTTAAGATGACAGCTTTCAATAGCTTATGTGTATTATGGTTTAGAAATTGTTCATGCAAATATGAACAGGTTATATTATATGCCAAGAAATGTCAGTAAGACATAACTGCAGAAGTACCTGGAGACTTCCTTATGCTGTATTGACTTAAAGAAAACCTTTTTATCTTACAGACTTTGCATGACTGCCATTGCTGAGTCAAAACCTGTTTTTTTGTTAACCAAGAGTTTATTGTTGCAAAATATTTTGAGATTGCCTATTTGCACATTCAAAGGGGACACTAGATCAGCCCACCAGGTTTCCCTTCATATAGATAGCACAGCCCAAACCTCCTTTTCTCTCTCTCTCTCTCTTTCTCCCATTGCACATACATTCTTTTTTCAGCTTTATCCTCATGTTCAACCACTCCAGCTGCACAGTAGTAATTCTACCTGTAAATAATTATCTTCTTTTTTCCTTCTTCTCCTTTTTTTCTTTTATGTAGACAATACGGCATCTGCTTGGTCATAAAGTACCACATAAACATCTACATCACGTGTCCATCTTTGCTGTAAATGTCAGCTGTTTGTCTCATCATTTTCAATTGTCACTCAAAAATGTTTCCAAAGACACCTCCAAAACTACAGTAATAGCAGTAACATCCAAACTGCCTTTGGCACCTATAGCTTCCATGCTACCATCCACCATGTAAGCAAGGGGCACTCCAAAAACATCATATAGTCTAAGGACTACTAATCAATTTATTTTGTCGCTTCAGTAATTTACTTTAATAATATCATAAAAATGTACATGTAATCATTATTTTCGACAACACCACAATAAATAAACACACACACACACATATATATATATATATATATATATATGCCATTTTACTATAAAGATCTACAGTGTTGGTGGAAAGGGCATTTTTCTTCCCAAAGGAACATGAGATTTCACCCTAAATGCTGAAAATGTTGGGGTCCAGGTTTGATCCTCTGCATTTGGGGTGCACTGCATTTTATATTTAAAGTGTTTTATTTCTGGCCACGTGCACCTGTGCTGCCTTTTACATAAGGCAAACTTCAATATCATTCTGTTGTAGGATGTCTAAACACCTTAGTGACATACGCAGCAAAAGATGTACCAACGCACTATATAGACATTGTCAACTCCATATGTCTGCCAGCTTTACTTTCACAGTGATTGATAAATTTATAGGGAATAGATTATTTAAAACAGGATGGCACTCTATTTTGACATATAAAGAAAAGAGATGGATTATAAAATTGGGGGGACTCTTTGCACCAGGTCTCAGTGATAAAATGCAACGTAAGTGGATATAATTAAAAGGGATATTCTTGTTTCGGGGGGAAGTGATGTCATAGGAAATTATTTAGTTTTGGGGGGTATTTAAGGCAACTGTTTGTTTGTATGGCATCACTGATGAAGGCTATATGCCGAAACCGGTCTGAATTGTATGTATGTATTAAATTTTGTTTCAAACATCGCTGTGGTGCTGGCCTTCTTTCAAAAGAATTTGGTTTGGTATTTTGGCCATTGTATCAACCGTACGTGCCTGCTGGTTTTTGTTGGAGTGACTATAAATTTTCAACCAGTATCTGTCACAGGTATGAAACAAGATGTTGCTTCAAAATTACTGTATGTATGCTTCAGGTAACATCAGAAAATAAGTAAACATTAGGGAAAAACATTACAATATACTAATGATATCCCTTGTGTAGGGCATTCCTATAAGCAACATTTGATGAAGACATAACTTTTAGTATGTCTCGTCATAATTAGTTTGATCAGTCCCTCTTGCAAAATATTTTTGACAACAAAAGACACTGAGTGAAATAAAAAGGACAACAGTTCAGATTAACACTGTCCTGCTGGCCTCTCACAAAATAATGGCAATACCACCGTAACACATAATTGGTGAAATAGTAAATATAAGCAAATGGTATTGCTCAACAGGTGTCATTACAGGGAAATAATGAGCCACTCAAGGGTGTTCTGAGGCCTCCCTACCACTGGAAAATCAATAATTTCCTCTGTGTCTCCCAACCTGGAAGGCAGTATTGCTCTTTGAAATTGTCTGTCTAATATATTTATTTAATTTGGATTATAACTATGGTATACATTTTTTTATATTTTTGATGTAAAATAAATGTCTCACAAAATGTTAACCTTTTGTTCAACGACAAACAAAACAAATTTGTTCAGCCAGGTAACTTCTCTTAAAAGGGCCCAATATAAGTAAACTCAGTTGGTGTAGGAGATATAACTTTAGTTGGAAGAAGTACTTTAGGGAAGAAGTATTTTATATAAACATATAAATGTTATCAAATATTTTAACAGGTAGCATATTTCCATAGTCAAGACTTGTATCATTGTGATGGAAAATAGTAACATGTGTTGCTGAAAAAGAAAACAGTCCCAGTGCAACCAGATTATAGCTATACGTACTCTTGCTCTTTTGGATAAATACAATTATCTTCTAGAAGATTCAGATGTACAGGATAAGGTGCAAGCAAAGATGAGATGAAACTGCTCATCGGTGCACATCTGAATGGGTCTCTGTACTTACAGAGTGAAACACTTTGACAATACCGAGTCTGAAGGAAAATATAAAGGAGGTGTATACTGAACTTTCAAATGTGTTCCTGAATGTAAAGTGAATGAGTTTAAATTGAAGCTGAAAGATTTGAAGTCTGAGCTGGTGAAACATAAGAAAGAGAAGTTAGCAAGGGATTTGAAGGAATATTTGTCACAGATGGTATTCCGTTGGAGAAAGAAGGGCCAACTGTAGGAAAGCAATGGCAGTAACATCAGCATTGTACAGCAGCAGAACTCAGGTGGTTCAGTAACGTTTAACAACAGCATTTTCTGTTTCAAATTCATGTTTAGACAATATAGCTCTAGTTGAAAAATCAGTTAACATGATTATTACTGGTAACAATGATTGACGGTATCTTCTTCTTCTTTTGGCTGCTCCCGTTAGGGGTCGCCACAGCAGATCAGCTGTTTCCATTTCTTCCTGTCCTCTGCATCTTGCTCTGTCACACCAACCACCTGCATGTCCTCTCTCACCACATCCATAAACCTTATCTTAGGCCTTCCTCTTTTCCTGTTACCTGGCAGCTTCATCCTTAGCATCTTTTTCCCAATATACTTTGCATCCCTCCTCAGCACATGTCCAGACCAACGTAATCTGTTGATGGTATAATACCAGGAAATTTTGGAGAGGAAATAAAAGGACATTTAACCAGCATGATGAGCAGAAAAAATGGTAATGTCTATGGTAACAACAGCTACTATTATGGAAAAAAAGAGGAAAAAGTACTAAAAAGGTACTGTTTTTTTCTAAATTAGAACAAAATCATTTGGTATGGTCTTCTAAACATTTTAGCAAATTTTCTACAAGTAAAAGTTTGGACTAACAGCCTGTCATTATTAATTATTCTGGTAAGATTTTTGATATACATCTTATTCATTATTTAAAAAGGATTGAAGTTTGTAGCTACTAATGTTCTTAGATTATATATTCACTTAAAACCTTTTGTGTCATTTTCCCTACCTGTTCTAAAAACTTCCAGAATCGCACATTTTGGCTAATTTTGTGAGAAAGTTGCATTTAAAAAAACATTTTTTTCTGAGTCTGTTTAGTTGTCAGATTTAGGTAATTTTAACATCAGTTCTTTTAATAACAGGTTTCTTCAGATGATGTTGATTCATTTTTTTTACTTGTGAAGATTTGAAATTTATTGATTGCTCAGATATTGATAGTTTTCTATCAACTGGTACTATTACTTTTTATGCCAGAATTTAAAAACAAAACAATTAAGTTTTTTGATTACATGAGTACAGAAATTAATTTATGTTATAATAAATTTCAAAGTAGCAATAATTCTCAAAAGATAGAAATCTGGTTATTAAACTGACAGAAAAAGGTAATAGTAAAGTCATTTTAACACATTTAGCAGATGGTATTATATATGTTAAGACCAGTTATAGTGGTTATTTAAGTACACAGGTGAATTTAAAGGATTTGATCTACATGTATATTAGATTATTTTTCTAAAAAGGCTGAAAGTAATATGATAGTTGAAAAACCTAGGATATCATTTTTTTATTATTCTTTACCAAAGACACATAGAAAGGGGAGTGCCCCACCCGGTCAATCAATTATAAGAGATTCTAAAAGTTTGTAGAACTGGTCAGGAAAATGATACATAAGGTTTTAAGAGAGTGTGTTTTGGGATTGCAGTCCTACATACATGATACATTTATGTTACTTCAGAAACTTTCCAATATAATGTGGCAGGATGGTATGTTTTATTGTGACCATGGATATCACTAGTTTGTATACTAGTATACAGCATAATGATGGTTTGGAGACTATTTTATATAGTTTAGGTCATGTTCCTTGGACACTTGTTGTGTTAAAATTTACTGAATTTTGTTTGAAACATAATTTTCATTATATTTGATAATGAATTGTATAGATAGGTTCAAAGGTAGGTACTAGGCTATTGGCCCTAGGGCCTATATAAGCCTAGCCAAATGGTACCCTGGCTTCTGACACCCAAGAAAATTATTTTCCTGTGCCCCCATCAAGCAGAGCCACAGAAGTGATCCCTAGGGTGAATTTCCTATCTCCCATCCAATCGTCAAGATTTTTCTTGAAGAGTGCTAATGAGAAGCTTTGCTTGATATAGATAGGTAATTTGTTCCAGAGCATGGGAAGTCTCTGGGACAGGAATATATCCCTCCAGCATGTTCTGTTTATTGTGGCGACAAGGTTTAGGTCCCTAGAGCATGTAGTTCGGAGGGATTGGGATTTCTTTAAGTGGAGCATGTCCAACAGCTCTGGGTTTGACATAGCTTTGTATGTTAGGCAGAAGTCTCCTCTGAGTAGGCGATATGCAACAGAGTAAAGCTGGAGTTTTTGGAGACCGTCTGCATAGGGCATCTGTCTGAGGCTGGTAATCTTCTTTGCGAGGTATTTCTGCAGCCTTTCCAGTTGTTGTAGATGTCTTGTGAGGTACATACCAAAAGGGGCGTTGTACTGTTGTACTGTATAATGGGTCTAATAAGTGATGAGTAGAGGGGAACAATGACCTCTTTTTTCCTGGATGAGAAACCTTTTGTGATGAGGTGTGCCACATAGAAGGATTTCCTGACTACTGTGGTAAAGTGATTATCAAAGGAAAGACTACTGTCCACCTGTGTCCCAAGGTATGTTATCACACTTTCAGTGTTAAGCAGACTACCGCCTATGTGGTAGTTCATGGGTACAGAGTTTTACCAAAAGGGATGACAATGCACTTTTTGGCATTGAGCTTGAGGCCAAGGCTTTAACACCATACATCTGTCTCAGTGAGGCCATTTTGTAGGGTGTCCACATTGTTAGGAGTTTTGATTATGGCTCCTAGTTTGCAGTCAACTGTGAATTTTGTTAGCCAGAGACCTTCTGTATTAGCCTGTACTTCAGAGAAGTAGATACCAAACAGGAGAGGACCCAGGAATGAACCCTGTGGTACTCCACTTGTCACTGGTCTAAAGTTGGATTTAGAGTCTTTCAAAGTGTGGGCTCTGTCAGTGAGCCAGTTGGCAACCCATCATGTGACATAGGGATTTATACCTAGTTTAGTAAGTTTATTTATAATTCCAGGGTGGGGGATGGTGTCGAAAGCCTTGGCGAGATCTACATAGGCTGTGTGAACTACCTTACCCTCATCTACGGCTTTGGTGTCCACTTCAAAGAAGAAGCACAGCCATCTTATGCAAATTTGCTGATGAGGATGTTTGAAATAAAAGAGATTTATACTCATCCCTTTTTAGGATTTATGTGATAGTTTATTATCGTTTTATCAATAATAGTTTCATACCAACAGAAAGAGTTGATCCTGGAAAAACTGTAGCAGAAGAGCAAAGTATTAAAATTGGAGACAGTAGAGTACTTGTGAAAAATAATTATTCACAGGCATAACAGAAGCAAATTTATCCCAGCAAACAGTGAATGTCAAGTCAGGTCTGAGATTCAAGCTGTTGTATCCAGCTGTCTTCAGAATATATTTTCCTGGAGGATCAAAGTCATTTTTATTTTTCTGTGCAGAACAGGCTAAGGAGGAAATACAAAAGTTTGTCCCGCAAAAGGTGAACCAACATACAAAAGAAGGAGAATCTGCTTCTTGTTCTTCTGATAATAAAGCTAATAGAAAGACTCTACCAGTGAAACGTTTTCCAATGTTCCAAAGGAAAATGCTTGGGAGACAGAAAAAAATGCATAGGAGTTGATTAGAAGAATCAGGAGTTTAGGGTTTGGAAATGGAGATGAACAGCAAGAAAACAAGTAAGACTGAATTTAGTGAATAAATGTGAGACTATAAAGCATCAGTCACATTTGTGAAATGTGGCTTTGCAATATAAAAGGAAACGCTTGGACTGTTGTTGACTTTGTTAAACGTGTGGGGATTAAAAAGTGTATACCCAACTTCATGTCCTTAATCTTTGGAACGACACTAAAAGGAAAGGAAAAAACTAACTGTAGGTAAAACAAATTTTGTTCGTAACAATATTTGTATGAAACTTTTCATAATTGCACATTATATAGTAAAGTATTTTCAGCTATTGTTGTATGTGATAAATATATTAAGGTTTGCAAGTGCTTTTTTCTTCTTTTTTAGTTTTAAGAAATATAGGCAATGCAATGCAAAAGGAGAAGAAAGGATAGACAAAAGCGTGCTTAAGTTAATATGCTGTAATCTTGGGTTCCTGAAATTAGGGATGGTGTATAAAAGTACCCAGATTATAATATATGTAGAGATGATATATTTTCTCTTACTTTTGCATAGGTGAATGTTTGGATTAAGGCCTTCAGCTCAAACTAACAACATTTTTTTTTGTTTCAGCAAGTAAACAAGATAACACTGAATGTAATGGCAAGTTTTCCTTTAGCAAATAAATGTTCAGTTTGAGAAGTCTGTAGCTGAAGGTAGACATGTTAGTTTCAGGTTTTCATGGAGATGAGCTGGCTGGTATGCAATAAAAATAGAGAATGCTTTAAGGCTAAAAGTTTATGTTTTCTGAAATAATACAAGTTATTTTTTCACATCTGGGAGGGAATAAAGATAAAGCAAGAACAGACAGCAATTAGTGTAAGTAGGAGCACAGCCTGTGACGTGCATCATTTTATTGGCCAGAGGGCTCATTATTAAGTTTTCTGTTTTTTTCTGTGCTGCCATAAATTGTACCTTTGCATTGGTTAGTAATGTCTTGTACAGTACCAAACACCTAGAAAGCAAATTTTCTCTGAATAAAGATCCATAAAACTGTAACAGGTAAAGCAGCAGTGTAGTGCAAATGCATTGTGTGCCAAAAAGCTTAGAGGAGCTAGTTGAACCTCGAGTGGCAATACCCACGGATTTAGTAGAATTCACCATTGTACAAACATTTAAGTTAGTAGAGTTTATTACTGTTTAGCTTAATCTGCCCCAATAAAGCACCCTTATTAGTTTGCATAAACCCTTAATAGTCTTCTAACCACAATACCACCACCCCCTTGTAGCTCACAAATCAAAGGACTGGACATTATGGATATGCAATTTTCTGTCTTCTCTGTAGCCATCTTGGTGGAAATAGGCATCTTGAGACATTGTAGCAATTGTCTCATTTTTACTGACAACCACTTAGTCCTTAAAGAGTCAAACACAGTATGCAATTACACAATGACACTGGAGGCTAAAATCTTGCATATAAGTCCACATCAGGTTGTCTAAAATACACATACAACACACACCTCACATAACACCCACTACACAACACATACATAGCCTAACATACTGTGGGACTTAAAATCAATCATCCTAAAAAATAAATATCACCTAGACCACTCATTGTCAAAGTTATGCCTCAGCAAGCCCAAGGTCACTCAGAAAAAACACCACCTAACACCATACATACTGTCATTCTCAGTGGAGCCCCAAACACTGAGCCTCTAAGGCAAGCAAACACACTTCCCAGCACTCACACCATAGTGGACTCCATTGTACAATATACTGATTCCCCTGTAACCAAGCTGAACAAGGAGACAATGACTGTTAGTTGCTTATCTGGACGCAGAATCTGAAAAATCACACATGCACTCAAGTTATTATACCACAGGTACTGGTATGATTCCATCATAGTCCATTTAAGTGTAAATGACTTGAGATGTACGTCCCTAGACTACACAGAGATAGACATTATGGAGCTTTCAGACAATGTGTCTCAAGCTGATAAGAGCCTGGAATTTACCAGCATATTACCACCACCAAGGTTGACGCCCCAGTATGAGCAAAAAATGATTGACTTATTGTCTTTCTGATGTCATTCTAAGGGGATACAATATTTGTCAGCTTGGGAGGACATGGTTAGCAGACAGTGTTGCTTTCTCAAGGATGGCCTGCACCTTTCCTCTTTAGGCTTTTGAATACTGGCTAAGGCTTTGTTCGTCCCATACTGCCTTTATTAGACAATGCCAAATTAATAAACCTACCAACATAGCAAAATCTACTCAGTGGAAACTCAAAGTGTTACTGCTCAATGCCAGGAGCCTAAATAAAAAAACTACACTCCCTCCAAGCCCTCCTCACACTTGAGAATATACACATATGTGCAGCTAGTGAGACATTGTTTAAAGTGGCAGAGAATACCCCAGCAGTGCAATCTTTCAGTGCCTTCCACACTTTTAGACCACTAGTTGCACAGACAACGGCTAAACAAGGACGTGTCTCAATATACATCAATAACAAGCACACCTCTAGGGTGGTCAAACAGAATTATGTGCTGGAGTTGCTCCTCATGCAGATCACCATAGTCTAAATCCCGTTCTATATCCTAAACAACTATAGGCCATCTTCCATGTCTCAGGAAGCTCACAGGGCATACTTGGACCTATTGGAGACACTTCCCATCCAGCCTAGCACACTACTCATGACAGACTTTAATTACCTACACAGCTTCAAATCTACAGGCACAGAGATTCCCAGACTTCATAAATATGAAAAACCTTGACCAAACAGTGAATATGCCATCTAGAGGCTTCAACATATTGGATATCAAGCTCACAATTATGGGAGAGTGCGGCATGCCCCCCCCCCATGTCTCATCCTCCCTGGTAAGGTCCGACCATAAAGCTGTCTCCTTCAAAATTAAAATCAACTCTGTAATACCATTAAAACCAGTAACAGGAGCTATTCCAAGTCAAATCATCTGTTATTAAGTCATGGTTTGTCAAAATTCAATGCCCCTTTAAACCCCAAGAACACACCAGCCAATGCTGAATTGCTCTCAAAAATTCTGAACAGCCATGTCAATGGCTGCATAGAGGCTGCTGCACCTAGCAAGAGTAAGTCCAGAACTAGAACTAGAAACAAACTGCTGTGGTAGCATCCCAAATTAAACAGAATATACAATAAAAATGGAAAAAAATTGTGGCAAATATCATGAAAGATTATTCTCATAAAGACAAACCCTCTCTCATCAAAGTAAAAAGGCAATTGGTCAAGCAAAGCCAACCTTGATGTTAAGATATCCTATATCCTTTCAGGTGAGAGTTAATCATAAGGCCTTCTACAGCTATGGCAAAAACGTCAAGTGCAGCACACGGTAGTGTGCTGAACTGGTGGTTCATGGTGCCACATTCACTGAGCCTGGAGATATGGGGAACCTGTTAGTGGGCAAATTCAGTTCCAACTTTACACCCTGCTCACCCCAACCATCTCCCAGTAATGCACACAAACATAACCCCTCCAAATATAACTAGGGAGCATGTACTGGCTGCACTCACTAAAGCCAAGAAAATGGACTCAGTGGGCCCTGATTACATCCCAGGGTGCCTCATGCATAGTCTAAAATACAACTTATCAGAATCCCTGGTGGTTTTATTTTGCTATAGTTTTAAACAAAAGGCTTTGTGCCATGTAAATGGAGGACTCCGATGGTCATCTCCCTTCATAAGGGAAGACCTTCAACAGATCCTAGAAACTACAGACCCATTAGTCTGACTAGTCTTTTTTCTGCAAAGCCATGGAAAGAATTATCTTGGAAATTATCAATAAGGACATAGAAGACCTCTAAACATTGGATACAATCCCAGTTTGGCTTTGTCCAAAGACGTTAATGCTTACTGAATTTGGTGGACTTCTTTGAAAAGGTCACTAATACAATGGATGTGGGGAAAACTGTGCATACTGCCTACTCAAATCTGGCTAAGGCATTTGATACAATACCCTATTCAGGCATTGTCAACAAACTTAATAAAGCTAGGTATAAATTCCTTTATAATACACTAGACAGATAGGTGGCTCACTGATAGAACCCAGTAGGTTAGAATCAGTGAGGCCACATCCACAAAGAGGCTGGTCACCAGTGGAGCCTCCCAGGGCTCTATGCTAGGGTTACTCCTCGTTGGCATCTACTTATCTGATGTCAAAGCCAATGCCAAAGGTCTCTGGCTAAACAAGTTTGGAGATGATTGCAAACTGGGAGCAGCCATTGAATCCCCCCAAAATAAGAACTCTCTTCAAGAATGTTTAATACAGACAAAAACTTGGTGCAAATCCATGGCTTAACCTCAGTACCAAGAAGTGCATAATAGTACCTTTTGGGAAGTCTGCCACACCAGATAACTACATCCTTAAAAGTTGATTCACTAGTCATGGATCTGGGAACTCATATAGATAGCAACCTAGCCTTTGACCAGTGAGTGTCCAAAGTAGTAAGAAAATCCTTCGACATTACCCAACTTATAAGCAAAGGCATGGCATCTAGGTCTAGTGATGTTATCGTACCACTGTATTTGGCCCTCATCAGACCCAGCACATGCAGCAACTGGAACGTCCACAAAGGTTTCTTACAAAAAGAATATAGAGAGTAAACACAATATCCAATGCTGATCATCTCTTTATTCAGTATCATATACATTTTGAGAGGCGATCTTTGCCTGGCTTACAAGGCATCCCTGGACCCTCTTTTAATGAATATTTTTTACATCCATAAAACAAACAACATCAGGACTACAGTAAACTCTCAGTTAACCAGCACCCATAGGGACTGGTAGATGCTGGATAACTATAATTTCTGGTTGCTTGAGAGTTGCTATTAAAAATAGGCCTGACTAGTACTGTACCCTATACTATTTGTTTGGTTTGATTTGTTCTTAGGTGGGAGAGAGAGGGAATTTATTCCTATATTCCTTTTTAAAACTCCAAAACTCTAAAAACTTAAGGTATGTTTCTGCAGGGGGAAAACAAAAAGTGCAACACATAAAAATTGTACTGTATTTCTTCAATTTTTTTGCTGGTTGCTTGAGGGTTCTGGTTGCTTGAGTTCCAGTTAACTGAGAGTTTACTGTATTAGATAAAAAGAGATGCATTTTCCTTGCAACTTTAATAGGATGTGTTGGAGAGACAGATATGTTTCTCAGATAACCCCCATTCTTTGGAACAGGCTTCCCATCTATGTGAAGCAGAGTTCCTCCCTAACCCTATTTAAGTGCAACACGAACAGGTAATGGCAAATTCACCCCTGATCTGGCTCCTGTGGCTCTGATGGACAGAGGCAGTCAGTAAATTGGGTTGTATGGCTAGGCTTTTAAGGACCCTATTGGTTGTTAGCATAGTATACACTTATGAACCTATAAGATGTACATAGTTTTCTGTTAGTTTTAAGTTAATAGGTTATGGCATTTTTTTGGGGTATGTTTATCTTTTTTTTTGTCTAAGGGTTTTCATTTAAAGAAAAAGTCTTGTAAAATGTGACATAGGCCCAAATGGAGATGCCAAACATCAGTGGGTGTGAGATGCCAAACATTAGTGGGTGCATACAACACCAAAGCTGGAACTAGACATTTACAATGGTGTCATATATAATAGGTGAGGATAATAACATCTTATCATAATGGCTACACTAAACATATTATTTTGGAATGTGAATGGCCTCACAGGCATAGACTAAAAGGAAAAAGAACTGAATTATATTAAGAAATGCAGAGTTCAAGCAGCAATGCTACAGAAGATACACTTGAAAAGAAATGAGCATGTAAATTTAATAATGAAATAATTTCAGGAGGGATATTCAGCAGAAGAGGATACTGACAAGGGAGGAGGATTATGCTGGCATGTATTTATATTCCACTTAAACAGCTAGTATGGAGCTTGAGAAATTTTTGGGAGAAATAATCAGCTTCTAGCAGGGAATGGTATTTATAGGCAGGGACGAGACTTTGATTTGCAACAGTGATTATGTATCTGGAGGACCAAGAAGTGAACATATAACAAAAGATGGTAGATTTCTGAAGAAATTTATGAAAACATTTGGTATGGAAGAAATGAATTCAGTAGTAGGAACTCAGAGAGAATTTTCATATTATTCCTCAAGGTACAATAACTAAGCTAGACTAAGCAGAAATTATATTTTACAAGAACATGTACATTTAATTGAAAGCTTCAACACACATCTGATAACTATTTAAGATCATGCGCCAATAAGAACTAAAATAAAAATGCAGGGTAATAAAGTAAAAATGAGACACTGGTGCTTCCCCACTTACCTGTTAAAAAGATAGGAATTTAAGGAATGGGTAGTGGAAATTATAGAAGAGTTATCAGGGAAGATAGAAATTTCTTCAGAAGTTATAGCTAGTGAGTGGGATAAAATGAAAGTGGAGTTTAAGAATAGTGTAGAAGTAAAAAAAAGATATGGTTAAGAAGTAACATGAATTATTTAGAGTTACTAACAAAGATTAAAGTATTGCAGAATAAGGGGAAGCTCACAGAACAAGAAGAGGCGCAGCTGCAAAGTGCTGAAGAGAAAATATGGAGTATCTGTATAATATACATGACTTTAGAAAGATTGTAGCTAAGCAACTGCTTTTAATAATAACTCTGGAGCACAAAAAAACTTTTAGCATAGTGACTTAGGCAACAGAAAGTGGAAGGGTCATTGTCAAACTTAAGGAACTTATAACAAGAATAATAACCAGAAATCATGTAGAGAGATTAGAGATATTGCAGAAATTTTATGAAAATTTGTGTAAAGCAGAGAAATGTGAAAATCAAAAAGGAGCACAAATGGGAATATTTATGGAAGACTTATGTATGCCAAGATCAGAGTTAGGTGAGACTCATCAACTAACAGTTAAGATAGGAGGAGATGAGATAAAAACAGTGATGTATGATCAGCCTACATGAAAGTCACCAGGAATATATAGTATTCCTGTAGAAGTTTAGAAGCTAAAAGGGAAGAAAGTGTTACATTCTGGCAGGTTTTGTTTAACTGTATTTTAAAAGGAGGGGAAGTACCAACATCCTGAAAGATAACTGTGGTGGCTGTGATACCTTAAGATGATAAATATCATAAGATCATAGGATCATAGGAGCTTACTAGGCTATTGGCCCTGAGGCCCTTATAAGCCTAGCCAAGAGTTTAGCCTATGTTTAGACAAATCAGCACCTAATGCCCCTGTCTGGCAGGAATATAGGTGGAATCCCAGGGGTATATTTTCTGTTTCCCATCCAGTTATCCAGATTGCACTTAAAAAAGGGGTAAAGAGGTACTCTGCTTGATGTGGAGAGGGAGTCTATTCCATAGATGAGGGAGTCTCTGGGACAAACAAGTCTTAGTGATGTCACAGACCAGGTTGAGGCCACACATGCAATTTACTCGATTGGAGCTTGACTTGCAGATATCCAACAGTCCCATCAAGGTGGGGTCCATGATTGCCTTGTATGCCAGAAAGAAGTCACTCTGAGGAGTCTGTATGAAACTGAGTAGAGGGATAGGACTTTAGCCTATCTGTGTATGGTAAATGTTTGAGGCCCTGGATTCTCCTGGTAAGGAACCTCTGTGGTCTCTCCAGCTGCTGCATTTGCTTTGTGAGGTACATGCCAAAAGGTGCATTGTACTCAATAATGGGCCTTATGAGGGAAGAATACAGGGATGTTATGACTTCCTTGTTCCTGGATGAGATACTCTTACTTATAAGGTGGGCCATGTAGAAGGCTTTCCATACCACCGAAGCAACATGGTGGTCAAAAGTCAGGTAGCTATCAACCTGGATGCCCAAATCCCTCACAACTGATTGAGTGCTTAGGATGTTGCTATTAATGTGATAATTTCTGGGAACGTCACTCTCCCCAAAGGGGATGATGATGCATTTTTTGGTATTCAGCTTGAGGCCATGTTTCTGGCACCAGTCATTTGTCTGAGTGAGGCTTTCTTGGAGGATGTCCACATGACTAGAAGAATTGATGACAGCACCCAGCTTGCAGTCATCTGAAAACTTGGTCAGCCATAGCCCACTGGTTTTGGCCTGCACCTCAGAAAAGTATATCCCAAATAGCAGAGGCCCCAAGACCGAACCCTAGGGTATGCCAGTTGTTACAGGTCTACTGCTTGAGGTGGCTTCTCCTATCTTGACTATATAGGTTCTATCACTGAGCTAGTTTGCTACCCATCTGGTAACATATGGATTGATGCCTAGTTGACAGAGTTTATCTATTATGTCCGAGTGGGGAATAGTGTCAAAGGCTTTGGCCAAGTCAAGGTAGGTGATGTGCACTGTCTTTCCCTTATCCATGGCTTTGGTGACAGTCTCAAACAAGTCAACCAAATTTAGCAGACATGACCTCCCCTTGACATAGCCAAACTGTGTGGGATCAAGTGTTTGGAGGTTGCCAATGTCCTTGTTAATGAGGTCCATGATAATCCATTCCATGGCCTTGCAGATCAGGCTAGTTAGGCTGATGGGTCTATAATTTCCCGGATCGGTGGATGTTCCACCTTTGTGTAAAGGGATGACAGTGGCTGTCCTCCACTCAGCTGGGATAAAGCCAGTACTCAGGCTTTGGTTGAATAGGGTGCCTAATGGTACTGCAAGGTCCTGCCTGAGTTCATGTAGGATGCAGCCTGGGATGTTACTGGGTCCCATGGAGGCTATATTTTTTGCCTTTGAGAGAGCAGTGATGACCTGTTCCCTAGATATAAGGGGAAGGGGCAGGTATTGGGGATGTCCTGATTTACTAATGGGGGGACAGAGGGAAAAAGTTTTCACTGAATCTGTCAGCCAGCAAGTTTGCTATATCTATGGCATTTGTATATGTGATGTCCTTGACCACCAGTTCTGAACAGATCGGGGTGCTTCCTTTGAGGTTGCAGACATATTTGAAGAAGGCTTTATGATTATCTCAGAAGATGTGGCCAATTTGGACTCAAAGTTTGCTTTGGAGGATTTCAATAGTGTTCTTATTTGCTTGTTCAGGCTAAGGAAGCATTGCTTCCAATTGGGCACCTGCTCCTTCTTGGTCTTGGACAGCAATTTTTTTCCTTTTGTTACAGAGTTTATTTATTGCAGATGTCCACCAGACAGGTTTACTCTTCCTTGTGGAGGATGACTTAGCCCTGTTGGGTATTCCTAATTCCATGCATCTATATAAATGCTCGTATAGTACTTTGGTGTAGTTTTGGATATTGGTGCCAATTCCTACAGAGGGAGAGGAGGCTGTGAAGCTGTTTATACCATCCTTCAGGATGCTGTAATCAGCTTTGGAGTAGTTTTTATGTCTGATCCTAGCAAGGGGAGTTGGGGGAGATGGTGACTTCGAAAGTGACCACTTTGTGGTCAGATCTTAAAAGGGAGGATGATACTATAGGGATGACGCAGTGGTTACTCATGTTGGTTAATACCAAGTCCAAGACATTATCACCCCTTGTTGGGGTATCTAGTAGCTGTTCCAAGGCATTTGCATTGACAAAATCAAGTAATCTTTGGGCATTTGTGTTCTGGCATGAGTAGTTCTTCCAGTCTATGTTTGGGAAGTTAAAGTCACCCAAGATCAGGGTAAAGGGGTGAATCTTGATAGATTCGGACAGGTCCAAATAGGTGGATTGGACATCTTGAGTCAGATTTGGGGGCCGGTAGCTAACTATGATTTGAATAGGGGTCTTGTCAATGGTTAATTCACCTGGAGTGTCTCCTGTGCATCATACTGTTTGACCAACCTGGAGGTGTGTATGTCTTTAATGTATATTGAAAGTCCACCTCCTTTGGCTTTACTGACCACAGTTTGGGGTCTGAATATATGATTGGATGAGTAACCAGGAAGAGAGCACCCTAGCCTTGAACCAGGTCTCCATGACTGCACAGATGTCAGCAATCTCCAGAGTTAGTAATGCTTGCAATGAGTGCAGTTTCATGTTTAGACTTCTAGCAGTTAGCAGCATGACCTTTAATTTGTGCTTTGTTGAAATTTTTATGTTGGTAGTTTTAACCTCATCAGTTTTCCTAAAAAAGGCACTATAGGGGAGGTAAGAGCTTTTACTAGAAGCCTTTAGCCTAGGTGAGACAGATGCAAGCCATCTCTGGCAAAGTATTGTGGTCTGTCGATCATATCTTCCCAGGCTATCAGGTATTGGATCCCCCTGGAATGACACCAGAAACTTAGCCAATTGTTAAAGTCAATCATTTTCTGTTTGTATTGGGGTATCATTCTGGGTGATGGCAGAATGCTGCTTAAGGTTAGGGACATACCTGCTGGGGACACATAATCAGCGTGCTCAATCATGTCTCTCTTCATATAGTCCAGAGAGGTATGGCTCAAGTCATTCACGCCAACATGGACTATGACAGAGTCATAAGAGTACCTGACCCATCAGGTCAAGCTTCATATAGGCCCATTTCAATTTTAAACTGTGATTATAAATTGCGTATGTCTATACTAGCTAAAAGAATGGCAAAGCTGTTGCCAGAATTGATAGATATGGATCAATGTGGTTTTTGTGGAGGGAAGGCAGATATTTGACATTAATAGAACAATGATTATCCAGAGAGAGAGAGGCATTTGCGTAATAACAAGGTTAATTAATAGGATATATGAGGAATTGGAGGCAAACATTAAAGTGGGAGGGTTTCTTTCTAACAAGTTGTGTCTGAATAGAGGAACCAGGCAGGGGTATTCTCTTTCCCCTTTGTTATTTACTTTATATTTATAGCCATTGGCAAAGAGAATAAGGAACTCAGAAATTCAAGGATATAATTGGTATGGTAATCAAGAAAAGTTGTCTTTATTTGCAGACAATATTATTTTGTACATAATAAAAAACAGAAAAGGACATCTCAATGTCGTGTAATATCAGTTTCATGTCTTTTAGGGATATAACATTAATGAAGACAAAACAAAGGCTGTAGCTGTAAACTGTGTACTCTCACATGAATTGGTCCAACAATACTCACATTTATGGGAACACAAAGAAATTAAGTATTTAGGAGTATGGTTTCACAAGTATTCTGTTTTTGGCAGCTAAGGATATGTGGGAGGAGACTAAACAAAAGATAATACAAAAAACTGAGAAACTGGTAGCTGTTTATGGATATGGAAAACAAGATACAATCAGTGAAAATGTTGTTAGGCCCTTTAGTTTTATATACAGGTCAGGCATATTTTTAGCACAAAGGGGCAAGGGTCAAGTGAAATAAAATGATCTTTCCACTAGAATAAGGTGGATTATGATTAGCTGACGAAGGGATACTTTAGAGCTACATGGTTAAGGTTTATATACATATCACAAACAGAAAGCTATAATTCAAAGTGAAAAGGCATGATAATGAAGAAGGGGGGATATTCAAGAAAGAAGTAAAAAGTTGGATTTTTTTGCAGATCCTTAAGAAGAATAACAATGGCCACAAGGTATATTATATTCATAAAGTAGCAGAAAGCATTCTAAGAACTAAACCAACTCAAGAAAGAGATAGGTTTTGCAGATAAGGATAGCTGCAATTAGGGGTACAGAAAATAGGCAAGAGAAGGATGGAATTTACTGGAGAAAATTGGTAAAGGAACCAAGGTATTGATGGCAAACATCTAGAGAGGGAAAGGTAATAAAATGAAAGAAGCCAAGAAAGCATTTAGACTGCAGGCTAGAGGCTACCTTCCTTATCAGGGATTGATATCTGAGTATAGACAAACAGAAAGGGATAGGGGAATACTAAGTAAAAGACTTGCCCTAGTAGAGTTTTTAATTGAATCTAGAGCACAGGCTGCTGTTAAGAAAGAGATAATTATTAAAACATATAAAATAATGCACTTTAACTATAGGAATCAGTCAGAGGAGGTTTGAAAAGACTGGGAAGAGAGACTGAATAAGCAAGTCACAAGGAAACAATAGAACATATGTATGACTCCCAAATACGCAACAAATTCTAGAAGATTTAGGATTTTTGCTTTGAGGTGGCTGCATAAATATTTTTGTATCTCAAGCAAACTCCAATTAATTTTTTTCATCAGGTAGATGAAAATGTTAAGAGTTGTGATGAGAAAGAATGAGGTATTAGAAACATATGTTTTGGAAGCGTAATGAGTTGGTAAACTTTTAAAAATTCCCTACAGAGTAATCAATTAGAAATATTGGATGAGCAAATGGGTGTAATTAAAAGAATGTTTTTTTTTTAAGTTGGGATACAGGATCTGAACTGCCTACACATAGTAAGGCCTTGTTAAATTTAATTCTGGTGGCTTCCAGAAAAGCAATTGCTAGAAAATGGAAATTAAAGTCTAAACCAACTGTATTTGAAGTATCAAACATTATAACAGACATAAAAGAACTGGAAGTGGGATCTTTATAACAGGGTATGAGCAAATTACATTAAAAAACATGACAATTATGGGAACAATTCACATATAATAATGTTTTGGAGGAGGGGTTGAGGAAGGCAGGAATTGATCAATTTATATAATGTTTGATGATAAATATACAAAAGAATATATGTGGTGTTGTGATGCCCCATCACTGGCCCAGTAATCAAGGTGCCTCAATCCTCATCACTGGCAACAGTGGGGGATGTACACAATGGGAGGATGACAAGTGCACACACAGTAAAGTGCAATTTCCCTTAAAGAGCACACAGAGACCACAGTCAGTCTGAGGCTGGTTTCTCCCTCTTTCTCCAAATTCCCACTAAGACTCCTCACTGGCACAGCTATGGGTTTGAGATGTCAGCTGAGTGGCCAAGCCAAAACCTCCAGCACCTACTCCATCCAACCAGTGCTTTGTCTTCCTGCCCAAGTAGCTGACACACATACACACACACTTTGAGATTTGATTTATATACAAACACACCACACTACTGGGAAAGGCTGGCACAGGTTTACTAGCTATGTCCCCTTCTACCCAGACTATAAGGTAGTTTCCATTGCCATCAGCCACTACTTATCAGCTACTTTAAGGCCCTTAACAAAAGGTGTCTAATCCTACTGTAGAATGTTGCTATTTATCCAAATGGTAGTTTTGACCAAACACCAGGCTATAAAGAGTGGCCTGCACAGTATCACCAAACAGATATGCAAATACTCTAAGAGCTTAAAAATCTCTAAACAGACCAGCCACAATTGAAGGGTTTAAATATATTTAATAATAAACAATAAAAGAACAAAAACATACTCAGCATGTAATCAGTTACATCAGAGTTCAAAATCACAGGAGAGGATTAGAACAACATTGCAGGACAGTCTCACATAAAGAAAACATCTAAGCTATACTTTACTATACTCCTAGCTGAATCTAAAAGAGTTACTATTCCCTAAAACTTACTTCCAGCAAGGCAAGTGCAGATGTGGTGAGAGTGGATGTTCTTGCTAGGTCAAAGACAGACACAAAATGCACAATCTCTCTCTGAGAGAGTTTTTAAATTAATATCAAATATTACTGCTGGGTTAGCTTGGAAGACATCACTTTTGGTCACCTGACTTCAGTTCCCAAGCTAAACCCCCTTTGTCAGAGGCTAACATAATTTTAGCATCTCCCTGTGAAAAATACATATCTCTCAGATGTTTGCAGATTCTGTAAGTCATAAAACAATAAAACACTTCTGCATCTTAAACCTAATAATTACTTCTCTTTCAAGATAATACAAAAAACTTCTAGCTCTAGACATTGTGTCTGCTACTGCACTGAAACTGAGAGAGAACATCTCTTTCATTACGTGGTTATAAAACAGTAAAAGTACACTGGTGGAAACAGGTGCTCGACATAATTCTTTAGCGTAAACCAAATTTATTAATCCACAATTCATCCAAAGACTTCATTAGAAACAAACAACCACATAATATTGCAGCCATATTTAAACCAAATTGGTTAAAAAGTTAACCAATAGGAAAACACTGATGTTAACCCTTTGTGCATCAAACAGAATAAACAACAGACTTCGTATACTTAAAAAAAATGATATTTACAGCTTCATTTAAACCAGGAGGAAGGTGAGCAGCCAACCAAATCTGCCACTCAGCTTCCTTCCTTTCAACTTCATTCTTAAAATCACTTCCCCTTAAGTCCATATGTACCACATCCAAAACAGAAAAAATAAATTTCTTAAAATTGGAACATTTTACAGAATGCTTGTACATTGCATTATTCTCATTATGGGAATAGACAGGGGAACCACATCAACAGAGGTAATTTACTTGAACTGTTTGATGAAATGGAAAAGCATTTAAAGTGCTTTTGTAGTTTAGTGATGGAGAACAAGTACTTTGAACATTGTCTAAAACTAAACATCACACCGAGGGGTTTGAGATTTTATAAATTTTTCAATGGTGCAAGCAAGGACACTCCTTTCTATCATGAGTTGGTTTCCTTTTTCAGTAAAACTGGAAAAGAATGTTTAACCTTGCTTATAAAAAATAATGTTTCCATTATTGACAGTCTAAAGAAAAGTCTGACTGACTTGGATACTATTATTAGAGCGCAATTGCAATATTGTAGCAATTTACACCATTAATATGATACTGTTTTTAAGAATGTATCCAAGTTTGAGAAGGCAGCTGTGTTTCATAGACAGAAGAAAATTCAAAGGGATGTGGCAGCTTATGAGTTTGGCAATGCCTTCCTGTTAGATCAGGAGAAAAGACTTTCCAATAATAACAACAAGAATACCTATCAGAAAAATTATCATAGAAATAATACTTTCTTTAATGCACAGACTTCTAACATGCATAGTGTGCATAGTTCTAACACATCAGGTGGTGATCAGACTGTTTCTTTAAATTCAAGAACTGCTAAATGCATAAATGAGGCTGCAGTGTCATGTGACATAGCTCATGCAGAGAGTAATGGAGTCCCAGGAACCTCTCAGCATACTAATGCTCAAGAGTTAAAAAGACTTGTCAGGTTTGGTTAACAATAATGCTGGTTCTGTACAAGAATTTGATAGAATGACCACTCATTCAGCTAACAGTATTTTTTTGAGGCAGAGAAGCTGGAGTTACAACACCAGAAGTTGAGGGAAAAGCTGCAACAGGAAGTGCGAGAAGTGAGAGAAAACATCAAATAAATAAGCACAAAGACTTTTGGAAATGTTTATAAATGCTTATAATTCGTCTAATGTCTGTTTGCAAG
Organism: Protopterus annectens; assembly: GCF_019279795.1. Classification (NCBI taxonomy): domain Eukaryota; kingdom Metazoa; phylum Chordata; order Ceratodontiformes; family Protopteridae; genus Protopterus; species Protopterus annectens. The sequence goes on along the minus strand of NC_056746.1, from coordinate 1,012,475,397 downwards.
ATGTTCATTACACAATTTTAAACTTAGGCCTGAACATAGTTCCTAGTCAATGTGCTAATGAAACTAGAACTATTGTTGACTTTAAAAAGTATGTTAGGAAGCTGAATTTAACTTTTATTTTGAATGGCATTAGTTCTAACATTAAGTTCTGTAAACCTGCCAGCTATAACTCGATTCTCCATCATACTATCAAGGAATTTGAAAGAAGTTTTGAATAAGAAATAAGGCAATGTTGTAAGTATAAATCTAAAAATATGTGCTTTTAATTTGTCAGAGTGAAATTAGAGCACTAAATAATTTAAAGAATTTCAAACATCTTAGATATATGAAGGCAGACAAGGAGGATTATCATAATGACACAAGGGAGTTATGTTAATGCAATTGAACAAATGTTCAGTAATAAATTAAAATATACAGAGTTTAGAAAATGTGATGTGTTGAAAAGTTATAGGACTGTATATAACAACTTATATGAGTTATTAATGTATGCTGATATTAATCTGGAATTGTTCAATTTTTTGCATATTGATGAACCAAAAATAGGTGTACTGTTTGGTATCCCTAAATTACATAAAAACTTTCAGAATCCCCCCTTTAGACTGATAGTTTCTGTGCCTAGATGTAGTACAGAGAATATTACAGTTTCTTGATTATGTTTTTAACCCATTGGTTAAGAAACCCAATTGCATATTAGTGACTCATGGGATTTTCTTAACCAAATTAGAGAATTTCATGTGAAGACAGAGATCTCTGACAATACTTCTTCTTTTACCATGATTACAGTGGATATTTCTTCTCTTTATATGTCAATTCCTGTAGAAGAAGGGTTAGAATTTTTAAGTCATTTTTTTAAAAAAAATATGGGCACTATGACACACATCAAGTATATCTATATAGAACTTTATTGGATATAGTGTTAATGAATAATTATTTTATTATTAACACTAAGTTTTACAAGCAAAAGAAGGGGGTAGAAATTGGGGCTACAGTAGTCCCCTCCTTTGTTAACTTAGTTTTAGGATAGTGGGAGAAAAAAATGTTACCACACATTTCTATGTATGACAAGATTTTGATGTACTGCCATTTTGTCAATGATTTATTTTTTATTGTTTTAGAAGTTGATTTTGATTTGAATAATTTTATGATAGAATTGAATAATAGTTAAACTTTTCTAGAATTTACAATGGGAAACTTTGGTCTTCATGTGAATTTTGTGGACATAGATTTAGAGTGAGATGGTGCCAAATTTATATAAAGAATTCGCAAAAAGGAAACTTTCAGTAATAGCTATGTCAACTTTAAAAGTCGGCATCCTATGTACATTAAAAGGAACATTCCACGTTAGACATTAGAGTCTCCAGGATGGTCAGTGATGACCAAGATTTTTTGAATGAAATAGAATTTATCAAGAAGTTATTCTTGGAAAAAGGTTATAGCTTGGACTTACATAATAATACAGTGGATGAAATTATTAGTGTTAGAACCAAAACATTTCCACCCATCATTATACATGGTTTCCTAGTAAACAGATTACCAATGAAACAAGAGATGAACCTTTTAACTCCCATTTTGCTTCAAGGTTTTGTTTGGACATGGCAGTGGATTCCATGACCATTAAAAATATTGTCAAAAACAATTGGAAAATTTTGCTGGGACATGAGGACCTGGCAAAAGTAATGGGGGATAAACCACAGTTTGTAGAAAAGAAAAATGGAAACATTAAACAACTGTTAGAATTTTCAGGGATGAACATTATAATACCTTGTACTAATAAGGTCTTTGGTACTTAGAAATGTTTGAACTGCAGGATGTGTAGGTTTATTTCTGAAGGTCTCTTCACAGACTTATCACATTGTAATAGAACTATAAAAGTGACAGATAGATTTGATTGTTCCTCTACTGGGTTTGTTTATGTTGCTTTATGTACATCATGCACGGCATTTTATGTTGGCATGGCTACCAGACGTCTGGGTACCAGAATTAGGGAACATGTATATGCTATTATGACACATGATGAGAATAATGCACTGTACAAGCATTCTGTAAAATGTTCCATTTTTAAGAAATTTATTTTTTCTGTTTTGGAGGTGGTACACCTAGACTTAACTGGAGATTATTTTAAGAATGAAAGTTGAAAGGAAGGAAGTTGAGTGGCAGATTCAGTTGGCTGCTCACCTTCTTCCTGGTTTAAATGAAGCTGTAAACATCAAATGTTTTTTAAAGTGTAGAAAATCTGTCATTTATTCTGTTTGATGCATTAAGGGTTAACATCAATGCTTTTCTATTGGTTAACTGTTTAACCAATTTGGTTTAAATATATCTGCAATATTATGTGGTTGTTTGTTTCTGATGAAGTCTTCAGATCAATAGTAGATTAATAAATTTGGTTTACGCTAAAGAATTGTGTCACGCAACTGTTTCTACCAGTGTACTTTTACTGTTTGGTTGCTTCTCTCTGGCTCCCGGTTGTTTCGTTTTTTCATTGTTGGTGGTTATGAAGCAATTTATTTTCAGCTATTTTCTCTGAATTTTTTTCAAGTTAACCTCCTGTGTTCCAGTTTACATTAAACATATATATCTAAACAGTCACAATAGTGCAGGTACATTCCTGTTTTATTCCAATAGGGCATGTTGTGGTTACATTTTAGCTCAGTACTTTACACACACATCTGTATAAACCATATCAATATTCACAATTGACATATAATTATTACAAAATTCCCAATAGCTGGGCTGGCAGTATTTCCCTATGTCACAGATGTATATAATGTTTGCAAGTGGGAATATGTTAATATGGTTTGTTTTCTTTTATGTAAATATATGTTTGCCTATGTCTTAAGTGATAATTCAATAAAGATCAACCAGCTCACATAGTGTAGAACATAAGTACTTTGGATATCCTTTCAAGAAATAACAAACCATTCATAAAAACTGAAAATGTATTAGCAAGTTGGTTAAGCACTTTCAACCTCAATAGTGAATAGGACTTCAACAGAACCATATCAAGCTACATTCAAAGCCATTTAAATATAATAATTAAAAGTCACATGTTAAAAAACAACCAATAAATAAAATAATTAGCCTAAATATCAATGAATACAATATAAATTAAAAACATTAAAAATGTTAAAAAACATGTTAGCCAAATGGAAACATGGTGTGTAAAAACATATTGGTTACAGCAAATAAAAAGCAACCCTATAATCTTGCAGCTGCAGACTTTAAAATAGGAACAATAGAAACATGATAATTTGGACCCAAATTGTTGGAAACATTAAGTCTCAGCTGCCAAATCAGTTTACTTCTTCAGTTTTATTTTCTCAAGAGCCACCCTGTTGGTTAAAAGGAACCACTTCCAGGATACTAAATTTATACTTCCACCCTTCCCGTGTGTGTATAAACAGAGTATTGTTGACATTGTTCTTGGTAATGGCATATAAATGCTCATATATTTTTCTCCTGAAATTATGCTCAGTTTTTCCAGTATAATATTTTGAACATGTTAAACAATGTGCTATATAAATCACCCCCTATAAACACAAGTACCATTAGCTAAAGGGATGTTGTAAGGAAAAACTTCCAAATGAATACAATCGGTTCCTAAAATGTAAGTGCATTGCCAACAGGCACCACATTTTCATGTACCTTTAGAATGATTATCTACAGAGAAAAGTCTAAAGTGTTCAAATAAATATTTAAAATTGTGACCTATCTTAGAAACAAATTTGTCAGAATTACCTAAACTATCAAACACTTCATCATTTACTTTAAAGATTATAAGTGACAAATAATGTGTTGCTGAAGGAATTGTTAACCTCATGTTCAAATAACTGATTTTTAATAGTGACCACTTTTTCCACACTTAACAGTGGTGTGTATTTAGTACCCCAGCTTTCTGCAGTCTCATTCTGAGTTTGTGTTACGAAATCATAAGGCTAATTTCTACCAAGAAACGCTTTTAACACCTTGGCAGCTTCAGTGAGGAAGACGTTATAGGTTGAACACATTCTTTCCACCCTAACCAACTCACCCTTAAAAATTTTATTCTTAGTGAGTTTTGGGTGGCAGCTAAAGAAATCCAAATAGTTGTTTGAAAAAGCAGGCTTCCTATATCATTTCTATGTAATTTCTTGCTTGTCAGTATTTTTATATTTGGTCACATCTAAATAATCCATACTAACATCAGAATGTTTACAGGTAAAAATTAGAAGAGAGTCAATGTGATTAATGTAAACCACAAATTCATCACAGATCTGGTTATGATTCTTCCATAGAATAAAAATATCATCCAGGTAACATAAAAATAGGTGCCAATGTTGTTTGTAATCAGAATTAAAAATGCATTATTTTCCAACTGTATAAGACCAAGTTGGCATAAGTGGGGGAACCAACTTGCTAATAAATTTTCATTTTTTTATGACTGGTCTGTTATTTCTTGAAGGGACATATGAGGTACTTAAGTTTGACACGTTATTTTTTGGCTCTAGGTGTTTTCTGTTGGCTGCATGGTCACACGTTAAGGTTCTTTAAATTCAATAAAGATGTTCAAAATAAAAAAAAAAAAAAAAAAAAGAGGGTGCCAAAAGGATTTTATGTGTGTGTGTGTGTGTGTGTGTGTGTGTGTGTGTGTGTGTGTGTGTGTGTGTGTCTGTGTGTGTGTGTTCACTCATAGTGGTTTGTGTGTGCATGTGTGCATGTACATTTGTACGTCTGTGTGTGTGTGTGTGTGTGTGTGTGTGTGTGTGTGTGTGTGTGTGTGTGTGTGTGTGTGTGTGTGTGTGTGTGTGTGTGTGTGTGTGTGTGTGTGTGTGTGTGTGTGTGTGTGTGTGTGTGTGTGTGTGTGTGTGTGTGTGTGTGTGTGTGTGTGTGTGTGTGTGTGTGTGCGTGTGTGTGTGCTGTAAAGCTGATTTCTTCCCATAACTTATGTTTTGTTTTTTCTTCAGTGAGCTCTATATGTTTTAACGCACTCTTTTAGAACTCTCGATGTCCAGTGGATGGAGTTGGTTATCTTGAATTCTATTTTCTAATGTATAATTATGTTTATTCAGAAGTTCCACATTGCCATGTACTGCCCCAAGCTCATGCTATTTGCTTGTCATTTCATTTTCATCATAGCCAAAGGTATTTTTGGCTATCATTCATTGACATATTTCCCAAGCTTGTAAAAAATTATTTGGGCACATATTTCTGAACATTTACCTCAGAAAGTTTACTGAAAATAATTATAATTGAATTATAATATTCACATGCAAAAATGGATACTTAGTATAGAAATATGACATAAACAGTGTGGAGGAGTCAGGATTATATCATCACATTTTGTATAAATGCTACTGGGTCATTACAGTCAAAGTTTAAATAGGGCAGGAAATGTCTATAAATTTGTTTTACCCCCTGTGTTTTCTTAGAAATTTGAGTTTTATCTCCATTCTACACTGAAAGTAATGGGAATTATATGCCTTAAGAATGACATATCCAACTCCTGTGAATTTATAAATATACCTCATTATTATTAGTCCTCAATAACAAATCCACATTTTATTAGTTTCTTTACAAATATACTGTGTTAAAACATCTTAACATTTAAAATATGTCTTCCGTCTGTTTTCTTTATTCTTGTCAAACTAAAAATATAAAAAATATTTACATGGTTGTAATGGTCAGTCATCTGAATTTAAACTGTTACTGTCTGGTTTATTCTGATATTATAGATATCTCTTTATCTTCTTTCCAAAGGTCAGAAACTTATTCATGCAGTACATATGTGAGCCAGTATTATGATTTACTTCTGATACATTTCTTGTGAAATTCTTTGATTCTCTAGATGTTTTTCTAAACAAAATACATGTTAGATTCCAGAAAAAATCGGGACACTTGGGATATTTTGTAGAGTTTCATTGATAGCCTAAAAATGAAAGTAGGGAGTGCAGACAGCAGTATCAGTAGATGATATAATGTGTACTATAGCCACAACATATAAAATATTTACAGCATACCTTTCAAGGTCATCATTTTGCAGTGCACTTATAACAACATGATGTCATATATTACATTTAAATCCTTAAAAATAAAGGCAGTGAGCACAACAGGCGATGAGTGAAAATTCCTGCAAGTATCTAAAGAGACATTGCTGTGGGAAAGCTTGTCAGTCTTGTGCTATTGTGTTTCATTCTTGGCTTTAGACTGTTTTCAGTAGACATAAATATATTACACTTGCTATATTTACAGCAGAAAGGAAAATATTGTACTTTTCTGTATATTTGGTCCTCCTCGTGCCTTGTGCCATTAACCTTTTAGCACAATTGTCACTTATTCCTTCCTTGGCCATATATTAAGATGTTACTTGAGAGATCTGTTTCTTAAAACAAATAATGGGAGCAAGAAGAAATGTGGACGTTGCACCCAATGCAGCATTACTCTGAAACAGGATTCTGTGTTTAAGGGATTTGGTACTATTAGACCTGCAGCAAACTATTACTGCTATACCAAAAGTATGGTTTATGTCACTATTTGTCAGTTATGTGAACATTTTTAAATAGGAAAAAACAAAAAAGCATTAAGGAACAGAGTTTACCAGCACATCTACGACATTAGTACCAAGGTAGAAAAAGTTCCTTGTATAAAGACATTAAGAAATTTCCACAGCACATTTTAAAATTTTTTGTTATTGACCATGTGAATTTAGGGTGTGGGGATGGATGGATGACTTCCTGGAATATAAGAAGTTCAAACAGCAGATTAGAACTTAATGCCTTTGACCCCTCTGGACATAATGTTCAATTGCCTCTTAGTGCAGTGTTGAAGCTTAAAGCAGGCCATATTTGTTTTTAAGACGTCCACTTTGCAATACGATTTTTATAAGATGGTTGTTCGTGGAGTTTGCATGTATTTTTTAAGTGACGATAAATAAATTATGTTTTTATATAATGACTAAGGGTATCCGGTTTGAACACTGGGTCCGTGGTTTGTGGTTGGTAATTGGTTGATTGTTTTATTAGCTTTAATTATGTTAGTTTAACCATTATTATTTAAGCTGTTACTGTTGTGTAGTCTTCATTCTGATGAAGTCCAATTCACCGGGACAAAAGCGCCTAATAAAAGTTTTTATTTTGACATTGGTGGACCAGCATCTCTGTTTCCTTTCATGTTTTAGCTTTTTGACCAGTTTTATTATTTTTTTTTTTGTTTTGAGAGTTGCTTAACTATAACAAACTAACAGTGGTCACGCTCTTGTAGATAGTACAGCAATACACACAATACTCATTACATCCACCTCACACATAGAGATAAATGCATATATCTGACAAATGGTCATCAATTATTAAAGAAAAATGTTTCCCTTACCATGTGCAGATGAATCCACACTTGGTAGGGAGGATGGTCCTGGAAGAAATGAAGCAAGGTAAGGATGCAATCATCACAATTCCAATAACATCGGAGGGCAGTGAATACACAATTTTTACCTGGTTCTATATCACAAAACCAAACATTTAGGTTGTCGAACACCTAAACGTCGACAACACCTAAACTGCGAAAGCTGAAAACCTTGAACGGCCACTTACATGAATTTTTTTCACAGGGAAAGTATTTCCTTGGCTGTTATCGAGAATTTGCCCTTTTCCCCAATGTAGAGCGATCTCAAAGTTGGTATATTTAGTTAGGGGGGTATGGGGGGAAATACCCCACTTGATTAGGGTTTGAAAGTTTGTTTTCCTGTCCGCAAGCCAAGCGAATTTTTTCCCTGTGAAAAGATTTGCGGAAGTGGCCATTCATGGTTTTCAGCTTTCTCTGTTTACGTGTCGACGTTTAGGTGTTCGATAACCTAAACGTTCAATTTTATAATATATACCTTTTTTATCTATATGTCTGTTAACAATAATTTTAAATGAAACTTGGCTGACACATCCACCCAAAGCCCATGTGTAATGAACAAAAATGTGTCATTAAGTATCTTAATTTATAAATTGGTTTGTCCAAACAATAAATAAACAACACCATGAAGCATTAGTTAAATTTTTTATAGTTTATTATATAACAAAATCTTACAACTTGACATATGTAAGTTTACCTGGAAACTCCTCCTGCCACATACTTGTCCTCCCAGAAACACCAGCACTGACATCATTCACATATTGGTGTGCAGTTTCCACTGAGACCTCTGGATTTCTGAGAGTGGACAGGAACACTTCATTTGGTGTCAGTAGCCAGCCCCCATACTATAGCCAGCTGTACATGGGGAACTGCAGCTGTCTCTGATGAAATCATATAAGTGGCCCTATAACACACCTGATCATCAGTCCTGGTGCACCCCCCACCCACAGCACTCACATAATTGACTATCTGGTTCCAAATCTACATTCTGTCAGCCATAACCCCACGTCCTCTCTCAAGCATAAAGGTACTGTGGTACCTGAACACATGCACTATGATGTCATTTTGAGGGTCACTGAAATGGGGTTTAGGTGGATTTGTATGCTTGAGTGCCATAATCCTATTTGACATAAAACAGAGAAGGATATAACACATAAATATCACATAATTAAATTGCTGCACATATATATTTTCAACATTAATCAGTGGAGGCACACATTTCAGTTATTAAACTTGAAGATGATGTGGTTGGACCATATCAGAGTCACACACAAACCAATGTTTGCTCCAAAAAAAGGAATACCACTTTAGTAACATATTGTTTACCAAGAAAGTAACAGGATGACTACACAATTTGAAGAGCAAACCTATTTAAACACACATAACTTTTGTTGTGACAACACGCAAATAGTAGTTGGCTCCCTCATTCCCAAAACACAGTCAAATGAAAATTTTGCGCAAACTGAGGAATACCAATAATTAAGTTGTTATATATTTTTTCAACACAATTCTCACAAAATGTGCACACATTTTAAACAGAAAAGTCAATTTTATGATTGACAGTCAACTCTCACTGTGCCCAGCACTCCCCTAGAGGTATCTATGAGCCATCTTAAAAGCATAACAACCCTGTGTTATTAGCAATATACTATGTTACATTTCCCTGAAATAACATAAGAAAATTGTAAGATAACCCAATTGTAACAATAACACTTGTGATGAAACTTAATAGGCTGTCTGTCTGAAAAAGAATGCCTGTCCAAACATGCCACCAGTGAACTATAAGAAGTGCATATAGCTAAAAGTTGCATTTTCTAATGCAAGTATATAAACATTTTCATTGTAACAAATTAACACATCTATAATGTATTTGAAAAATACCATCATACCTTATCAAGATCAGAAGGCCTCCCTGCAGATAAAACAAAAGGAATAGCAATCTTGTATGTTCTCCAAATACATTAGTCTCCTCACCTTCAAGTTCCCTAGCTACATGGTTACTTTTTTATAGTGTAGATTCAGGCCTCTGAGCACAATGAAGATGCAAATGAAGTGTGAATCATTAGAATTGCTGAATCATAAACTTTTGACTTTGTGTAGCAGGTGTAAACATAGTGTAGGCACTACCTCAGTGTTAGTCGCTAATGGATTGCAACTGTGAATGATTGGTGTGAGGGAGCAGCATTGGATGTGTTACCCAGAATACACTTACAGAGTATAGAAGTAAATATAGCAGGCTTTTAAATGGAAGTGAACAGCACACAGTTCTCATTTTTCTTCAGTGAAATCCCAAATCTCCTGCCTTGCTGATTTGTTATTCAATGTCATGTTATTTTATCATACATTTAAAGGAAAATGATATAAAAATTCCCTATATATTGCATGTCTGAGAGTACAGGACAGATAAGAGAAGAATAAACATAAAGCAAATAGAAAACAGAGCTGCATTGCTGCAAACAATACTCATAACTGGTTGTGTGGTCACTCATTGCAGTAAATCTGTAAGCAACACGTGCAAACAACTGAGAGGGTATAAGTGTATATGTCTTGATAATACTGTGGAGGAAATGGGAATTGCTTGTATGCACAATGAGATAAGACACTCCTAGTGTGTTTGGTAGTTTCATTAGTATGATAGTTCCAATCCAAATTCTATGTGTTATTAATGCTGGTCCATTGTAATTTATATAAAAATTAACAATATAAAAATAATTATAAATAAAAATAATTATGTATAGCAGGTAGAATGAGCATACATATTATGACATATTTATTATATGTCTAACTGTGGGTATCAGTACAATCATGGTTCTACAATTAAACATTTATATTATGAACTTTCATATCATACCCAGGTAATCACTCGGTACTTTAATGTTGTATATAAAACTAATGAGTGTGTGTGACAAATATGTCCTCAGTTGCAATTAGCAGTCTGCACAATAAAGTCTGTAAAAATACTCCTGTTGCTCAACCTTCCCTGTGACAAATGGTACATGTTCATGGCCACAATACAGGTGAGCCACAGTTCTAATGTAGCTCAATCCAAATTTTATTAATGCTGCTCCACTCCATTTTTAAAAATAAAGGACAATATAAATCTTATTAGACATAACAATAACTATGTATAGCAGTGGATATCATATGAATATATGTTTGACTGAGGGTATACTTACAATTATTTTTCTGTTCTTAAAAGTGTCTTTTCTGTTCTAGGATGGACTTCATTCTTCAGTGACAGTCATATACACTTGATGCATAAACCAGGACATTGTCATGTCACACACATTTAGGTTAACCACTCACTCCTAAATGTGTCAATATAATTAATAAGCATGTCTGACAAACACTTCTTCTGTGGCAAGGAAGTAAAAATACTCATGTGGAAGATTATGTATTGTCTGTTTTATATAGGTTTAAATCCCACATTGTGCAAATTTCTTTTATCAGTGTGTAAAGCAAACAAAAATATGTCAGGTCATAACATTTATACACCCCAATACATATCTAGAAAATTAACTCATCTAACATGTACATCAGCAACCAACCCATAAAATAATACTGACTGTCACATTACTGCCTTCCTCTCTATTTGCCAGTGTTGTTCTTTGCTTAACATCATGCAGATGTGGTTGGCATCATTGTACAGGTTTGCACACTGACTGTTAAACATGGTATCATGAATTGGTGGGAAAACACTTTAACTGTTGCTATATGAGCATGGCAGGAGCAAGAAAGGAAGGTGTCCAATATAGGAATTAAGGGTGGAGTGTAGAGGATTCCAGAATATTCATTGGACTCCTTGTAAAGTGTCACAGCTGTAGGCTATTTCAGGTGAATTGTTGCCAAGGCTGTTTCCAGTGCAACTGGTATTCCATGCACTGGAGAGCAATGCAGGCACCACTTCAACGAGCTGAAAAAGCTCAAGCAGGCAAAACTCAACCAGATAAAGATACTTTAAATTATACTCAAAGCTAGAGATAGGTAAGACTGTATTGCACAGCTGCCCAGGAGATTGCAGTAAACAGAAAAGCCCATGCTGAATGTTTAGAAATGCTAAGAGAAGCAAGAGATATGTATGCAGCACAACATGATTATTATTGTATTAAATATATTGCTGTGCTATACATTAGTAACAAATTAAGCATGCATATCTTGACTGTAAAATCAAGCATGCAGGCTTCACTCTGTAGCTCAAAGGAATTGTAGGATTCAATTGTAATAGTTTACTCAGATGTTGTGGGTTAAAATCCCACAAGTAACAAATGTAAACTAAAATAATAAAACAATATTACATATTAATTACAACAACAATGGCATAAAAGCCATATTGTTATCTTAATCTGTATTATTTGAAAAAGCATATGTGTAACATGTGCATATTACAAGGATTATTGGAACAATTATCGGTCCTAGTTTACAGTATTATGTGACATATGATGGTTCTAATTATCTTTTTCTTTTGTCTCTTACCCCACCCCTTATCTCTCTTTTTTATTTTTATATGTGTGGTCACAACATTCTGATGTCATCAGTTTCTGACAACTGACAAAATGATTTCCAGCACAGGGAGATAGGCCAACCAGTGCAGCTCAGCCTGCCATCCCTCCAACAACTGCAGCACTGATGCCCAGCACATCTTGGATACAACCTGGTATTACTGCCACTTTAGCCCCTGCACTACCTGAGCACTCAACATCAGGTAGCATTACCCTGGCACCTGGTGCAGTGTAACACTCCACCTCCAGGAGTATTGGTGAGGGTGGGGATTTTGTCACCTGCCAGGAGATGCCAGGCATGGTGCATGAGGTCATGGAAAGTACCACTGGTGCATGCCTCAGCCAGATGTGGAAGATGATTGCTGGAATGCTGGGCAAAAATTTTAATCACTCCAACAGCAATCTGAGGAAGGGGATGATGATGACAGTTCTGAAGATGACTAGATTCTCACTGTCCCCATGCTTGACGGGCATGGGCCTCTGATGTCCCCTCCCTACTCCTAATCATGGTGTCCCCCAACCTTTTGTGTCTGTCACCATCTCTGTCACTGTCTTATATGTCCTGTGTGTCTGCAGCCACTTCATCACTTACCCAACTTACCTGACCCTGACATACCTGTGTCCCTTACTCAACATTCTTGTCTTACTGAAATAAAATAAAAAAATGGGCGCCTATCCTACAAAAACAAATATCATCCCATACATAGCTCTCCACTTGGCACGTGTCTTCTTGACATACTTGATTTGGTCCAATTTGTTATACAACATGATTGCATTATCACTCATCTTCACTGAGGTGACAGTCCAAATTCATCCAGTATTCTATACACGTTCATTTTGCACTGCTGAAGTGGATAGCTATGGTTCTTTCCTAATTCTCTGTTGTACATTCCTATATTGTGTCCTTCCCCTTTGTTCTTCCCCTGCTTACCCCCCATTTTATCATATTCCTATCTACCCCAGTTTCATAGCTTTAATCTGGTCAAAAAAGGGGATCACACACCACATGCATAAATAATAAAACCATAATAAAGACTTTCACTTTTTATCCTATACTTTTGTCTGGATTTTGCCATCATGCAACAATGCTGAGAGACAATGAATGGCTTTTTATCTCCTATGGCATGTTGCAGTTACCTCCTTGCAATGCTACTTAAACTAGCTGAGCTAAAGGAGCACACAGTTAAAGAAGATTAATGGCACTAATATTAAATATTTCCAAACATATTTATTTAGACTGATGAATGTATAAAAATACCAATCAATGTGTGCTATTGGCATAAGTCAGTTGAGTGGCTTTTGCTTTTATACAGTACTTCACTGTAGTCATTCCTCTCACTTTTTCAAAAATTATCACATTTAATTGTTTAATGCTATCCTGAATACATATTTAAAAAAATTAGACTGAGTTGGATTTGAACCCTGTATCATTTGTGCTCAAAAAAAAATCATTGCTGTTACACCTGCTGCCACAGAAGCAGCTAGGCAGCATGTGTTTTTCTTACACTCAGTACTGCCCAAAGTGATGAATGCTGTTCCTCTCTACTTAGCATGTTTGCACAGAGGAAAGCAAACCAATACAACTCAGTAAAGCAGTGAACAGCATTTGCTCATCGCTTAACTCAGTGCAAACGGGGAAAGCAGTACTAATAGTCCTTCACTTCATAGAATTTCTCTCACATTTGCAATATAAAATATATTATGAATACCATAGTAACTCTCACCTATGTCTACCATAGCCAATAAGCATACGTATTTCTCAGGTTCAAGTAGTAGTCATGAAATGTAAATCTCGCATGCGCAAACACTTTGCCATCAATCACGCAAACCAGCTGCTTGGTGTTACACTTTGTAAATAGCTGATTGGCATGAATTAGTATGTTTCCTACCCAGTTACTGTTCATCCCATAATGCTCCATGTAAAACCACAACCACAGAGAAGGACTTGTTACTTACTGAACACATATTTAACAAAGCAAAAATCACATTTTAATAGCAAACAAAAATAAAACAACAACAGAAGCAGAATATGCTGGTTCAAGGCTTTACTATTTCTTATTACAACCACTGGTACCTCAGCCTTTTGCCTTCAAAGGCTACAATACCATAGAAACAGCCACTTTTTATATAGGTGGAACCCCCATTAATTACATTCAATTTAAATTTTACATTGTGATTTAAAGTGCCAACACAGAAAACCTACACATTTAACAATTCTTATACACAAATAATAACATAAATATATACATACATACATACATATATACATTTTATAAATAACCACTTAACTTATATAAATATATCTATATAGATAAATATGTAATCCTAAATCAAGTTTATATCACTATAAAAATGCTTTTGCTGTTTTTTTATTTTTGAACACATATTTACTCAGGCTCCATGCACTAGAAAATGAATATGTCAGCAATAGGTATGAAATGTCAACTATACTACAGAAATAAGTAGCATAACTGCATTGCAACATCATCTAAAGCTTTAGAATAACAGTAGACATATTAAGATTGTCTTATATAAATATATATATATATATATATATATATATATATATATATATATATATATATATATATATATATATATTAATGTGGACATCAATTAATCACAAATATGAACACGTACATACACAGTTGCATGAATGCTGATCACAAAACATTTGTGTGTCTGTGTGTGACAGTAAGTGTATACTGTACACAACATACTGAGAAACAGATGCATATGTCTCACTTCTGCTACATGCATTTCTGACAGCGTTTTGTATCTAGTTTGAAAAGCTGTATTTTAAAGTATACCTGCACATTGGAAACACAACAGAAAATACCAAATCCACACTTTGCGCACTACTCTCATAACATGATATGCTACCAACATCATATAATGATGATGGCATCAACTATACAGACCAGTATAATAAGGCAAAGGCATACTTCAGGTATAGCTGGCATTAGGCACCAGTGGAACCTGTGCCGGCTGGAAGCCCCCGATTATTTCCCCCATGAACAAGGGCTCCCATGCAGCAGCCATAGAGTTATCCATTTCCTCCTTTTGTTTCTGGGCAGCTCGTAGTGGACATCCACATGGCTATGTGACGTCATTGTGCGATCACAAACTTTTTTCTGTTTTTTTTTTTTTTTTCATTTGTCAGTAAGCTGCACTCAATCAAGCCCACTTCAGTGAAGCAAGGGACCTAATTAGCTGCAGCACCCAGGAAAGTAAGTTTTTTTTTTTTTTTTTACATATTAGAATTCCAGAGTAGGGTCAACGTACCTCTTAACTGTACATATTTTTGCAAAATGTCCAGATTTTTGCCCCATAATTTTGACCCATTTTTAATAAAATTGTGGTATTGTGGCAAATTATTAATGACTGAAGTTAGAAAATAATAACAGACATCTGAGTTTCAGACTTCATAGCATCATAGATCACAAGACAACGCACAATGCAAATGAAAGAATTTGATCACACAATATAGTATTCAACAAAAGGCCATTTCAGCTCACTTCTGGCTACCAAATTAACCAAGATACTTAAATAAAAAAATGCTCTTTCAGTTTAATTTGGGCTATTCATTACAAAATGCACACTTGGTCTTTTAAAATTGCACATCTTTTGGTAGTTAAGGTCTAATAACATACTGCATGGACCATTAAGTTATGGCTAGAGTTAAGAACTTACATGCAATGACCAGCAGAAAGTTAAATAAAAAAATCCCTTCTTCTTCATCATCATGGTAATAGATCTACTTGCTTGTAACAAAGTGCAGATGTTCTTGGATGCAGACTTCCGAGTGTATATATAATTATTGTGCCTTCTTAGGATTTGGTGAGGCTCCGTGCAATGTTAGCACATACCAGAAAAGCAGTTTTACCTGCACAGGTCACAGTCATAAAAAAACTCAAAATACAAAGTTTTGCATATAGAGTCCCTTGTCAAAGAAACAGTGAGTTAAATGTTAGGGTAGGATGTCAGCAACTAAAGTCACCTGCAGATTTTTGAAAAGGCAGGACACTGAGGCTTAAAGGTTTGTGATTGGCTGGACACTTCTATGTATTCCTATCCTTGCGTCCAAGAATGAAAAAGAGTTACTGCTATTATTTTTTATTTTTTCTGCTAAAGCATTTTAAGTGGATTTTTTTTCTTATTGATCATGGCTGTAAATATTTAAACAAACAATACAGGGATGAATTTATGAATGTTTATTTTCATAGTTTAGGACTAGGCTAATTACCTTCATGGGTCATTTTAAACCTAGCCAATTACCCCATGTGAGAATCAAACCCTGCACCTTCTGTCTGTAAGGTAAACACCTTAACCATTATACCAACCTCCCACCCAAAAGAAGCTAATTTTTAACTTGCTTAAAATGCATCAGTTAAATTATGGCAGCTAACATAACATACCCACAGAATTACACCATGCAATCCATGATGATCAAATTTGTTTGGGTAGTGGTGAACTGTTTGATTAGCTCAAAGGAACTAACTATTCTTCTTTATAGTACATGCTGAATGGGGCATTATACTCAATTATAGGCCAGATAATTGCCAAGTACAGGGGGGTTATAACTTCTTTTGCTCTTGAGGCAATGCCTTTAGAATAAAGTGACAGTGATTTCAGATGAGCCACATAGGACAGATGCTGAAGACCTTACATTTTTCTTGTGAGGAACCTTTGTGGTTTTCCAATTGCTGCAGGTGCTTGGAAAGGTACATACCAAAAGGGGTGTTGTACTTAGTTACTGGCCTGATGATGGAAGAGTACAGGGTGGTTATATATTTTTTTTTCTGGAGGCAATGCCCTTACTTATGAGATGAGCAATATAGAATATGCCCTTCTTACCACTGTGGAGACATGGTGATCAAAGGTAAGATTGCTGTTAACCTGTGTGCCCAGGTCTTTCATAACTGAGTGCATGCTCAGGGTGTTTCTATTAATGTGTACTTAGTAGGAACATCACTCTTACTGAAAGGGATGATAATACAGTTTTTGCACTGAGTTTAAGGCCATGACTTTGGCACCAACCATTTGTTCAAGACCTTTTTGTAGGATGCTGACACCATTTGGAGATACTATGGCCACTCCCAGTTTGCAGTCATCAGCAAACTCTGTCAGCCGCAGACCTTTAGTTTGTGCTTGTACTATGGAGAAATAGATTCCAAACAGTAGAGGTCCCAGGACTGATCCCTGTGGAACACCACTGGTTACAGGTCTGCTGATAGAGGTGGATTCCCATATTTTGACTATATGTGTTCTATCAGTGAGCCAGTTAGTGACCCATCTAATGATATAAGGGTTGATAGCTAGCTGGGTGAGTTTGTTAATGATGCTTGAGAGGGGGATAGTGTCAAAAGCTTTGGCTAAGTCTAGGCAGACTGTATGCACAGATTTCCCCTCGTCCAGACCCTTGGTGACTGTCTCAAAGAAATCTGCCAGGTTTAACAGGCATGATCTCCCTTTGACAAATCCAAACTGAGTAGAGTCAGCTGTTTGGAAATTACCTATATCTTTCTTGATAAGGTCCATGATGATTCACTCCAAGGTCTTGCTGATGAGGCTGCTCAGGCTAATAGGTCTATAGTTCCTGGGGTCAGTGGAAGCACCACCTTTGTGCAAGGGAATAACAATGACCATTTTCCATTTGGCTGGGATAAAGCTGATGGTCAGACTATGGTTGAAAAGAGTACCCAATGCTGTTGCTAATACTTGTTGGAGCCCATGTAGGATGCAGCCTGTGATGTTATAAGATCCCATAGATTCTGTGTTTTTGGCCTTAGAGTGTTTATAACCTGCTTTTTAGAGATATAAGGTAGGGGACAGGTGGTACGAATGTCATAGGGTACATGTGGTGGGAACAGAGGATTGAAGTTTTCACAGAACCTGTCAGCCAACAGGTTAGCCCTGTCCACAGGCTCACCATATGTGGTAACTACTAGTTCAACATAAATCTGGGCCTTTCCCTTTAGGTTACAGATGTAACTAAAGAATGCTTTATGGTTGTCCTTATCTGAGGAAGCTAATTTCATGGTCTTCATTGTTTTCTTTTAAGTGTCAGACCCTATTGCTGCATTACCTAAGTATGGTCAGGACAGGGTAATAGACAAAAAGAAGACCAGTTTGTAAAACAATCGAGAGATACAGCACAGCTCTTCGAGGCATGTCCTGTAGCAGTCCCTGTCCTTTCTTTGAGAGAAAGCCATTTCTATTCACTTGTTGTTCATGTCATCATTATTATGGAAATTTCTTCAGCTGTAGTCCAGGGTGGAACCGTTAGGCATATCATTTGTTAATTGTATTTCTGCTGGAGAAGTGAAGAGCTGAAAACCAGCAGCAGTGCTGCTGAGTCAGAATGCTTCAACAATGACTCTTGATGATTTTTGTTTTATTTATTATCGAGTTTAAAATTAGGGATGCTTGCTAATGGCATCATGTGCTTGTGTTACGGAATTTGTAACTAGCTCACATGTTCTTTCATTATGATCATTTAAGGGACCTGGACAGGAACTGAGAAACATATTTAGTAAGAAAATGTGAAAGAGGGAATTTTAGAAAAGGGCCATTTTAAGGAAACTTAAACATGTAAATCATGCATCTTTTATTAAAATTGTTTAAAAGTCCAGTTTCATTGGACAGTATCTCTGTTCAAGGTGGCAGTTGTCTACACAGATGCTAATACAAATTGACTTTTTTTAAGATAGCAGGTCAAATAAGTAGTGACAGTTCAGTGTTTGTGTTTATTTTCTGCTGGTCATAATTTCATATATGGGAAGATAATAAATCTGTCTGGGGTCATTTTGAGGCATGTTAAGTGTAAACTTAAGTAGCAACCTAAATAAAACAAACTGATAACCAGTTTATGTGGTGAAGACATGCCTTTAGTACCATTTACGGTGTGTTTGCAGATGAGTGATAGTGGTTAATGTCCCTGCACAAGCTTTGCAGGACGGACTTCAATAGACTGAAAAAATAATGCACTCATAAACGGCTTTAGGCAAACGAACCCTGTGGTTGCTAGGGCCCCCAACCACAGCAAGTTATCTTATTTTGATCATTTGTAACATGCTTATCAAACCAACAAAAGCTAGTACAGCAATCCTGTGTAATTAATAAACCATGTGGGTAATAACAATTTTTATTTATATCTCCTTAAAAATTCAAAGATCTCTGCTTATAGTAACAGTGTCAAGTAAAAGACATCACAATTTCATTAAATGTTTTACCACTGACACAGTGCCCTTCATTCAGTTAAATCTTGCTGGTAGACAGCCTCTTCACTAAAACTAACATCATAGCCAGCTTTATGCTCTTGCGGTACCCATGACTGCAATGGCCCCTTAATCGTCATTAATTGTGAGGTGACTCCACAAAAGCTGCTTCTGGTTGGGGGAAAATGAGGAGGAAAAAATATATTATTAATTTTCTGATTACGCTTTTTATCCAAAACAGGGCTGTGGTATGATCTTGTTAGCATGAAGCTTATAATCGGTGAATGAACAAGGTAAGTGCTAGAGATGGGCAGCCCAGAGTGACCTGTCTCAATGTTTACCTTGGATTTTAAGAAGAGCTGATGCTTTCCTGTCTTCAGGAATGTTTTTTTCTTCTTCTTCGTCTTATAGATATTGTCAGAACACCAGATACAGTAGAATTGATTATCTAATCGTCGATTATCTGAAATATCAATTATCCAAACCAGCCTTCCAAGGTTTTCGAGTAGGAAAAATCATAAAGTCTGAATATGTAAACACTATACACATTCACTTATGCATGTTTTTTGAGCTTGTAGCTAGCTAGTGTATGAAAAATATTCTTTATTGTCCACAGGAATCACTGAATGGTTGAAAAGTGTATTCCTGTGTGCAGAAAAAAACAAGATTTTAGAAGTTTTTTTATCCAATTCAATTATATGTCTGATTATCCAAATAGTTTGATTAAACAGACTACCCTAGGTCCCAATTAGTTTGGATAATTGACGCTCTACTGTACTGTAACTGTCAAAGTCTTTGCTCAAGAATTCTGTCTATAATGTTGCTGAAGGTTGTGTTGGGGGCTTGCATCACAATCAAACCTTAGAGGTATGCAGAAGAGGTTATTACAGCTTCTGCTGGAGACAGGGTCATTGTTTCTTTATACGTTTCTCACAGAACTCAGAGGTGTACAAAAAAGTTAGTATAGCATGTGCTGGGGCAGTGTACTGTATATTAGCAACAAAGTGAAATTCATTACTGTAGTCATTATTGTTTTCCACTTTTGCCACAGTCTCACACTAGGCACATATATTGCCTTTGAAAGGGAAGGAGTGAGGAGTGAAAAGGCTTGCTATGTATATGACCATGGCCAGCTGAACTCTGCTTTCATCCCAGTCTAACATCAGTGGGATGGGTGGCAGTGACTGTCTTTTTCACTGGGGGTAGGGAGGCAGGAAGTATTCCCAGAAAGGATTTGTGTGTCCTTACAACAAGTATACTATTAGTTTATTGTGAGCTATTATCTTGTCAGCTTTGAACATTAACCCTTGGGCACAACTTATGTCTTTCTTGAAAGAAAATAAAAGTAAGACTGACATTTTTTTCTGACTCATGATTTTTTCAGGCAGCCATTAGACTAAAAGGTTGGAAAATGTTTTAAAATGCAAGAAAAACTAAAGTTGAACAGCAACACTGAATTTATTTCCTTAATCATAGTTTCTATTCAAGCTGTCACAGGAGGAAAGGTTTGTATAATAAGAAAAAATTAAATAAAATGCATTTCAGAGCATATAGAAAAACATGCATTCTTGAAAAAGCTGAAGAGTAAGGCAAAATGTGAGAAAAGGGAGAGAAAAGTAATGTACATAATGTGGAGAGCAGGGGGGAACAGATGGGAGTACAGGAGCCCACAGGATGTGTGCATGTGGGGGGGGGGCAGTAGGCAGTGCTTAGGGCACCATTTCACCTAAGTCCAGCCCCATATATAGAGTTGTTGTAATGTATCATTGCTACAACTAAATGCCAGTAATTGTGGATGTCCTTCTGTGAGATGAGCCAACATAGTGTGGTACACAGGCCTGTCATAATGCAAGAGCACTGTAGCTATAGTTCAGGCTGTGTATACTACCTATAAAACACTATGGCATGAACTAAAAGGTTGCTTAGGAGGGTGGCAGTAACACGGTGATGCTTAGACTGTAAGTGTGTAAGGTCCACAACTTATATTTGCTGGGTGCCTCCAAAATGCTAACACCAGCCCTGACTTCAGGGATGGTGCAGTAATTAACTAATGTGTTCTGTAGATGACAACGAAATACTTACATGTGGGTTAACTTAACACAACAGATACATTATTTGTGTAACTCTATGTACGTGTAAGTGTGTGTGCAGAGTCAGAAGGACATGAGTCTGTATCTTACTTTCATCAATCCAGTCCCATGCAGAAAAAAATGTTTTTACAGTTGTACCTGCCTACACAGCCATTTCATATAGTCCTCTCAACATCTTCTCCCAAATATATGATGACAATGTAATTCTCTATAAATTGTCCAGCAGGAGTGTAAAAGTTAGACTGCTGCCATGGTGCTCACATTAAAAACTGAGCTATATAGCTAGTGTAACTAGTTTGCTGGTGTTCTAATCTCACTGCAGCCAACTACTGTCTGTGTCTGTGTTTTTGTTCAGTTATATCACATTCTAGAGACCATTTTAGAACAGTATGTGAGACACTCCTACTCCCCTCTTCTTCTCACCAGATACTGCTGATGTCATCATCTACAAAGTGTTGTCTGACAATATGAAAGCCAGATGTGTGCTGTGGTACGTGTGTTAAGTACTGTGTTCTGTCCATAGTTAGGTAGGGGTTTTAGTCTCACTGTGGACAACTGGTGTGTGTGTGTGTGTGTGTGTGTGTGTGTGTGTGTGTGTGTGTGTGTGTGTGTGTGTGTGTGTGTGTGTGTTCATCTAACAATCAGTATGGTTGCCATTTTAGAATGGCATGTCAGTCCACAGCTATGTCAGACACTCTTCTGAACATCTTCTTGTAACATACACTGATGATGTCATCCTGTCTAAAGTCCACTCTGACAGTAGTCAAGTCAAACTCGTGCTGTGGCAGTAATGTTAAGTAGTATGTTCTACAGCTTCTGTTACTAGATATTTAGTGGTTCTAATCTGACAGCAAGCAACCTGAGTGTGTATACATCCAAATAGTATTTTTGAGACAATTTTACACTGAGATGTGATTCCACATCCATGTCAGACCCTCCTTCCAGCATGTACATCTCAGCATACAATGATGCTATCATACCCCATAAAGTGCAACATGACAGTGTTAATGTCAGACATATCTGGTGCTGCTAATGTTACCTTGTATGGAATTCAGGTTCTATAACTGCACAAGTATAATGCTCAAATTAGACCCAGTATACTGCTGTCTGTAGTTGATGGTACGTTACAGTCATTGAATGATCTTTTGAATTGCTTTTCATTTCACTACCACTTTGGAGAACCTTTAACATAGCCCCATGCATCCAACATCCTCTTTTTCCCTCTCACTGCATGACATCCCTCCTACAGAGGAATGGAGGATGTCATCATGTCAAGGATGCATGCACACATCATGAAGAAGAGTCCTTCCATGAGATTCTGCAAGCCAGAGCACTGGATGTGTGATTGCTAATTATGTCATGGGGTGGTACATATGTCACATATGGACAGATTCACCATGTAATACAATCAAAGAAATATGTAGATATGCACAATGGCCTTAGTATCTTTCATCATATAGAGATGAGGAGTTTTATTTCAATGGTATAACAATAGCTAGGATTTTATGTGATATTGGCCGTAAGCTTACTAATGTCCTGTGACCCTATAAACATTTCACATGTCAAAGTTACTATCGTTGACATGTGCTATGTTGAGGTATGGACATACGGTAGGCCTACAAGATGGCATTACAATCTATGATGTGAGATAATGTATCAATGGCCACTACTGACATTCCATTACATATTCTTTCCATAACAGCTGCAGGAATATGCCTCCTGAGAACTGTTGACATGGGATGATACTATGTATATTGTTGGCTTAATGAGGCATGTGTTTTTGTAGTGGAGCAGATCAACATTCTACACATTTCTCATTCAACCATAACAGTGACACTTGCAGTATGGCACATGTGTGCATGTGTATACCTACTATTATTATGTGCGCTGTGACATACATCAATATAAATTTATACTGATTATAAGGTCACATAAGTCTTGCTTGATCCACATGTAATGCTGTGATATATACAAAAATATCACTTGTTATGATTCAATTGTAACCTTGTGGAATTCATTGTATGTGCAATTGTGTAGCTATTCCCAAGGGTTACTGAGGAGGTCACTGGCACCATTGTGTAACTGTCACCATTTGTGTCAGTAACTGGTCTGCATACGCCGCAATCAACTCATTTGTAATGTGTCTTTATGTGGTATCAGGCTGCTGAAGCACAACTTTTCAATGAAAAATGTATAGGCATCTGTTGTGCAATTCATGTAATTATGTGACATTGGTAGAGCTGTATGCTTGTGTGAACAGTACCACTGTGTGGCATGTGATGTATAGCCAAGGTTGTATTTGGAGGCATTTTCACAAACCTTTTATTTAAATGGGTGTTAAATGCTAAAAGGAATACACACCCAAGCCCAGAGCTCTTTGTGGATGCCACCAGCCACACTTAGCTGAAAGCAATAGACAGTCTGCTAGCTGGCAGTTTGTCTCACACTTCACTCCCTGTGCTCACTAGCCGTCATCCAAAGTATACATGCAAATATTACTCAGTTTATTTTCTCAGGAGAGAACCTCATCTGTATGCTTTCTAAGGCTAATAACACAGGAACAATGGGCCCTGGCACTATCCCAGTTTCCTATACCATGATTTAAAACTTGATCTAGCAGACAGTTGGATCCCTACTTCAACATAGTCTCCAGAAAGACTATGCTCTTGCAGAAGAGTGCACAGCAACAATCATCCATCTGAACAAGTGGGATCCATCACCTGATGCTGAGAATTATATACCCATAATCCTGACTCCCCTTATCAGTGAGGCAGACCAATGACTCAACATGTACTTTGTCAAAATGTACATAGGTAATCTCACAATGGTGTACCAAACCCATTTCTGATTTGTTAAATCTGGTTAGCATATTCAAGAAGGTTACCAAGGATATGCATGAGGAAAAGAATGTCATCATTCATAACTTGATATAGCCAAGGTATTTGACACAAATCCACACACAGGTATTACAAAGAAACTGGCCCAAGTGGGCATAAGCACCTACGTCAACAAGTGGTTATACAGATAGATCACACACAGGATATGTAATGTCGAAGCATGTGAATTCACCCCTGGGCAGAGTTCAGTGACCAGGTGCATACCTCAGGGTTTTTTACTGGGCCTTTTCCTGTTCATTATTTAACTCTCACAAGTCAAAACAATCTTCAACATCATTTGTCTAACCAGCTTTGTGGACAACTGCAAGTTGCTGACAATCATTGAAACCAGGACGCTATTACTGCAGGAAATATTAATACACAGGTAACGACTGTAGCCAGAGCCATGGAGACACATTATATGAACAAAAAGCATGATTATTTCATTTTGAAAGCAAATACACAAGCTAATTACAATATAGACAGTAAACCTACTATGAGCAGACCAAGTTTTACATGACCTGTGTATTCAGATGGATAGTAAGTGGAAATTTCACCAGCATGTGACCACAGTGGTGACAAAACTCTTTTATGTAGCACATATCCTGAATATGGGAAGGCGATCCACATCAAAGGACATTACAGTTCCATTGGTCTCAGTCTCAGTCAATATGTAATTCAGCCCAATGCACCCTTTTGCATGTACCTCACCACTCACCTTACGGGGATGATTTACTCAAGTGTATCACATTTGACACAGATATTTTTGTTCATACCCAAGTATTCTTTATGATGTATAATCATTAGGAGTTGGCAGTGCAGACCTCCCTTCAAGGTGTTATACAAGCTGCATGTGTGATATGTGTTCCTGTGAGGCACCCAGTAAATACACGACTCATTGACAACATTGATAGCATAGGTTACATTCATGCAAGTGTGGATTGCATCATATATGTATCATGCAAACCTCTCAACTAGTTAGGATTGTTTTCTAATTTAAGATGCAAATGTAACAGAGTCCCTCTTACACCTCCCAAAAGTGGTCATTTTTGAAGAAGGTGTGCTTGATTTCCCTTATAGATTACTGACAAATCATTAAAGTAGTACATGTGTGCACATGCAGAACATGTTAATAACTCTCAATCACATATTTTATGTCAATGACACAACACAAATTAATGGTGGTGTTATCCTGATATTGTCCATGATTATGCATGCTTCTGTCCACTGTTGTCCATGAGCCTGTGGTTATGTGTCTCAATTTGTTGAGATTTATGTTCAAGCAGCTGTTTTGCCACATCTTCATAATATGCATTTGCTCCCTGTTGTATATACCGTCCTTGCTAAATGTCCTCCACAGTGATCATGTTAGGTTGCTTATATCACAACCAATCATCTCCATTGATGTGACCTTGTCTGAGAGTCACATAATATACAATTAAGTGAGTGATGATATGTATATACCCATGCAGGAGGTGTGATCAGCAGTACATACTGTATTATGTACATATGTGACTACTGTTCATGCTGTACCTGTCTTGGCTTTCGGGTGTACGTACACTGACATTCCCTTATCTGGTGTACATTACCACATGTTTCACTTGCCCTCTTACCTATGCTTCATTTCTACCATTCCTGTCTGCTGCCCTTTTTAACACACACACTTCCCCAGAATATTGTCTTTATAATGCAGTCTATGCATCCTTGATGATTAGCACCCCAAACCTTTATTTCAGTATGGCAAAAACACATTTACACTGAACTTTGCACTGAATAGACTTTTCTTTTATCTGTTAGTAGTGCATTTATTGCCTTAAATTAAACCTTTGTAGTAATTGTGGCTATCCGCACAATCCCACAGTACTCATTTGCCCATATGCAAACATGTCTGTATGCCTGAATGTTTCATGCTGCATTACATGGTTTCCCGGCTGGCAACACTGTTGTTGACTATTAAATCTTGTTTGCAATCATATAAGTGAGATGTGTGGCATGCATTTTCAATTAGGACTGCTGCTTATGACACAAACATGTAAACTCCATATAGGCTTCAAGCTAAGCCTACATGGAGTTTACTGAATCCCTGGGAATATTTTTTTATATTGTTTTTAATAAAGGACTCCTACTCTTTTCAAAAGGTCTGTAGGATCTTATGAGTCCACCTGAGTTACCACCAACCCAAGCAGATAGGACTTTGATTTAAAGTCTCATCCAAAGCAAGACACACTCAAGACCATAGGTAGTGGACTGATCAGCTGATCCTTTTTAGCCATGAACTGGACTCGGAGATGAACAGAATTTATACATCTTTTATCCTTTCTGTCACATTTCACATTTTTGCATTTTTCTGTGTTACTGGAACTAACCCCTTCCTCTCTCTCAACATCTTCCTCCTTGTTTAGAAAGTGTGCTTGTATCATCTTGCCCCCCCCCCCCCCGAAGGACACACATCTTATCTTTATTGCCATGGACAAATACATAAACTTTCTTTCGGACACATTTGTTTGGGATTTAATGAAACTACAGGTTTGTTTTGAAAGGTACCCAAAGCCTTTTAGTTTCAAAAATGATGTCTGCAATTCATGTGGACTATCAGACTGATCATGTTTTGTGCTTTTCCTGTCTTAAATTACCATGGGGTTTAAGGCTTCTCTCTTATTTAAAAAGAGGTCTAAAAATTATTTTATCCAGAAAACATAATGCTATACCATTCTACTTCCTGACATCCTAGAACTCAACTTGTATTCAAGTTCTCAAAAGCAGTCTTGTCCAAAGCTATGTATTGTAGCCTCTCTTTCTCTTGTAACTTTGTTAAAGTTCTAGCAGTTACTGTGTCTTAATGTACTTCTTCAGACGTCTATTCCATTCAGGTCAGTCCTGATCAGTCAAGACCTGATATGCCAAGATCTTTCCATCTTCCCCAGTTTGTTCCACTACTGATTATGAAAAGCAAGTAGAAGCCATTCATTATTTTCAGTCCAAGTGATCTAAGATTTCCCTCACATTTCCCTTATATTTAGGGCTCTGGGTCAGCCTTGCTTTCCTACCGGAAACAACCTTTTGCCTAGCTCCATTGTCTATGATGTCATTGCCTATGTTAATGGGTCCTTTACATGTAGTTTAAGCTCTGGATTCATCTGTGCTGATATAAGATCCCCAACATCATTACATAAGGATCTTTTATTTCTGACATCTATAGATTCCATTTAAGCAGCAGCATTTTTGGCACTGACATTTTCAGCATCATTGATTCTGGTATCTAGCACTTTCTGGCATCAGAACTGTAGCTGTGATTTCAAGAACCAGGTCCATAAGCCCCAGTACATTACATTACAACCCTGACTCAAATGGTTCCATTGTTGGCAGCATGAGTACCAGCAACTCTGGTGCAAACACAGGCTCAGTTTTAGCATCTGTCTCATATAGTACATTTTAGTCTACAAAAGAGATTAAAATGTACTATATGAGACAGATGCTAAAAATGAGCCTGTGTTTGCACCAGAGTTGCTGGTACTCATGCTGTCTACAAAAGAGATAAGCCGTGGTGGTACAGCGGTAGCGATGTTGCCTCACAGCAAGAGGTTCTCCCATTCAATTCTTGGCTGGAGTGCCTTCTGTGGGGAGTCTGCATGTCCTCCCAGTGGTCGAGTGGTGTTCAAAAGACATGCGTAGAATGGGCATGCCTTCGCTGAAGGTTGGGCGCTGAGATGGCACCTCGGCACCCATAAAAAATCTACTGCCAATCATTAGTGGACCGGAGGTCTGCTGTGGTGACCCCTAACCGGGAAAAGCCAAAAGAAGAACAACAGTCTACAAAAGAGATGCCCAGCCACATTTCCCCTTAGTGACAGGTGCATCATTCTTCTCCTACACCTGAATCAGGTCCTCTATAAACTCCTTAAGTAAAGCAACTTTTGACTTATTGAACACCAAACTGCTGTTGGAAGAGACATATCAAAGCTTTGGCCAAGACAATGCATTTCAAGGCTCCCTAAGATCACATTATGGGATAAACTCTGCCCTGTCCCACATCCTCCAGAAGAATATCCAAAATGTGAAGAATATCTGCAAATGAAGCTTGGGGTCTGTCTCCCATAACCCTATCCCTTCTCCTTAAAACAGACAACAAGGGGCCTATTAGTTCACCCTTCTAATCTCCAGAATACAATACCTAAGTCAGTTGAATCTATCCACCAGAAAATCAGCTTCTCTTGAAATAATATGTCTCAACCTCCTAGATGAAGAAATTTGGACAAAGCCAAAAATAATGGGGAAAAAAGTTTATAGAATAGAGGCAGGCTTTAAATATTGTTCTAAGAAACTTAGAATGTTGCTAGACTAACAGGTTTTGTGTTATTATGCATTTTTTGAAGGATATGAGGTCTAAGACTCAAATGTCTATCATTATTTAGTGACTTCAGTAATCTATGATTTGCTAGAAAATGAGAAATTCTAAGAAAACCAGACCAAAAATATGAGGCAGTAATCTGGACATTCTGCAAATATCTGGGCAGTTGAGAGGTATGCCTGGGATGCGGGTCACTTCAAAAAAGTGATGAAAGATACGTTGAAAGCTTCTACTACAATTTCATGAGTGAACCTAGTCACACCTGAACCAAAGACAGCTGATTGTGTCTTCTAACAACCAAACAAATGATCTGTCTGGGCAGGGACTCCCAAACCAAATATGTGTTTACCTGTGGCAGCCCTCTGCTAGGCTCCAACACCATAAGGTCCTGCTCTTCATCTAGCAAAGAAGGAGTCCTGAGATATGGTCATATTTAGAAGTGGGTTTATACATCCTTTGCTTTGTCTTTGCAGGCACTGAACTACATGACATGCATGGCATATTTCCAGTGAGACATGGTGAAAAAAATGCAGCATGTGCTAGCGGAATAACCAGAAGTCCAGTTAAAGCACAAGATGATTCTTTTCTCTTATGAGAACACTTATGTTCAGAGTTATTTTACAACTTGATAGATGGTGCTGTTAGAGCAGTAAGATCTAGCCTAGTCTAGCAATGTAGGCACTGGTGGCTGCAGCTGACTGCGTTCAGTAAGGACAGCAGGGCAATTTTCTTTGTTTCATAGGTTGTTACAAGGTTTGCGTTCCAGAGAAGTATTGATGAGCCTACTCCAAATTCCTAGTTGCCCTAAGTATTGTCCAGATAAGTGACTTGCTAAGGGTCACACAGCAGACAAACAAGGTACAAGAGAATCAAGCTCTGGACTACAGGAACTTAACCCCTGGTACCATCTGACTAACTACCCTTTTTTAGAACCTCTCTTGTTTGGACCAGAGATCTCGCTGTTGCTTAAGAACATGAAGGAAGTGGGACAAAACCTTAATGCAATGAGTGTGAAAAATTACCAACTGTAGTTTACACTTAAAATGCAGAGGAAAACAATACATTTGGTTTTAATGTGACACACAGTAACAATAAGAGGGTATCGGAAGAAGAAGGCCCTCCGAGCCGAGTTTTATTTCCAGCAAGGATGTGGACCCTGCCTATCCCTGGGTGGACAGCATCAGTACTGAGACTTTGCCCAATTGCCCCACTCTGGAGACAATAAGGAGTTTATGTACCCTTCACCAAAACTCTTCTAAGATCAAGAAAATCCAAA
The DNA here is from genome assembly GCF_019279795.1 of Protopterus annectens. NCBI lineage: Eukaryota > Metazoa > Chordata > Ceratodontiformes > Protopteridae > Protopterus > Protopterus annectens. The sequence goes on along the minus strand of NC_056746.1, from coordinate 1,012,445,717 downwards.
TAGTGAAGTCAGGTGTTGAAATGACTAATAAACTCTTCTAAGAGTATTTCCCAAGGGCAGGTGGATTTCCCTCCTCTGGTACCATTACTTTTCTTATTAGACATCCCAGCTACTTAGAAAAATAGCTCAATGAACAATTTAAAGCACTTGAAAAAGCAAGCCTTTCAAAGTTCATTATCAGACAGATGTAGGATATTATTACAGATTTTTTTTGATAAATAAAACACATGGGTATGTTAGGAATCTTGAGTAACATAAATGACCATATTCTAGAAGAAATGTTTTTAGATGGTGATGTGGCAGTTTTTTCTTCCTTGCATGTTGAAAGGAGACTAGATATGCTTATTAAAGCTTCAAGATGACTACACGTACACATCAAACCTGACAAAGACTCCAGGATGTGTATACAGTTTTGGGTCAGTGCTACTCATTAATAGTTAAGAATCCCACCCTTCAGTCTAACCTTGATTCCAGGAACTTCTTAAAATGCATGTCAGCAATAGCAGCTTACCAAAAATCTGCAAAGTGCCTGTATTTGCCCCATATCTAGACAATGGATTCCTTACTGTTCCATCTCAAATGGATCTGGTGTACAACAAGGAGTACCTTCTCAGTCTGTTAGCTTCTTTTTGAGAAACAGAGAACCACACAAAGTCCCACTTACTTCCAGTTCAGTGTCTTACCTCTACAGGATGAAGTTTGTACCCCACCTTTCTTCTGTAGGACAGAATGCTAGTTTTACCAGTATAATATCTTCTAGCATAGAGCCTTAGGCAGATTCCATTTTTATGTGCTGCCATGTCAGATTTCATATGCAGGTTCTTCAGTGGACAGTCCCATCAGTTTTATTCTCTTGCCAATCCAATTTGAATTCCCAAAGACTAACAAGTGTACCTGTAGTGGTGATTTCCCCTTCAACCTAAAACCAGGGAGCCAGTTTTGGCTTCAGAATACTCATGCCACATTTTTACAGATGCATCCTTTCATGCATTGGGGTACTAGTGCATTGAGTAGGAGAGTTTGGAATGTGTGGTCATCTAGGGAGTCTCACCTCCACATCAGCACCTCAGAAATCAGAGTAGTTCTGCTCCCCATGTTGGTGTTTCAGGACTTCCTGTCACAGGGAGTCATGTACTGTTTAATCAAACAATATGGCCAATGTATGGTATATAAACAATCTCAGAAGACTGTATTCCTACTTGCTGTGTCAGGAGGCTGCAGTGTGGCAGGAGGCCATCACTCTAGTAACTTCATACTGGTGAGCAATATCCCAAGAGAAGTCACTTGTTTGGTTGATAGTGTCAGCCGTTGTTTCCTGGATTCCTCATGTGTGACTAGGACATCATTCAGTCATATATATATATATATATATATATATATATGTGTGTGTGTGTATCTAAAGGTATATATATGGATTCCTATTACAAGAACAAAAGTTCACTACTTTGAACTTGTAATAGGAAGCCTCACTTCTGCGAAAGTTCACTTTAACGAAAGTGAACTTTTGCGTAAGTGCACTTCACAGAAAACACCGCAGCACAGTGGAGAACATAAAAAACAAGCTATGTCCTCCATTATGGTGCGATAGTCACAGACCTTAGGGTTAGGGCACGGGTTAGGGTTAGGGCACGGGTTAGGATAAGGGGATAGTTAGTAAAGCTATCCCCTTACCCTAACCCTAAGGTTCGTGACTATCGCACCATAGTGGAGGACATTGCTATGTCCTTCACTGCGCTGCAGTCGTCACAGACCTTAGGGTTAGGGCATGGGTCATGGTAAGGGGATAGCCCATTACTATGACCCGTGTCCTAACCCTAAGGTCCGTGAGTATTGCACGGAAGTTCAGTACAGCACCCGTTCATTGTACTGAACTTCGCATAAGTGCACTTTCGATTAAGTGCACTTTCACTGCAGTGAGCATTCCATGCACTATTTCGAATTAGTGAAAATTCGATCTAGTGTATGGAACCCATATATATATATATATATATATATATATATATATATGTGTGTGTGTGTGTGTGTGTGTGTGTGTGTGCGTGGTGTGTGCGTGTATATGTAGATATATATATATATATATATATATATATATATATTTACATATATATATATATATACATATACACATATATATATATATATATATATATATATATATATATGTATATATATATATACATATACATATACATACATATATATGTATGTATTGTTTTCTTCTGAGTTGTCTAAACATGCTGAATGTTCCTTCATTGTATGGATGCCCATGGACAGCTTAGATTTTATATGGACAGAAACAATGCAAAGATGCCCATTTGTTTGTATCCTTGAATAATTCAAGGTGGGGTAAGAAAGTGCCTAAGCTCACCCTTTCCAGAAAGTTAGCTATTTACATTGAACTCCATCAAGATGCACATGGAAAGCCCTTTTCTTTAATCACCAGAATTAATTCCACTGCAGTGACAGCTATATGTCGCCTGCCTTTGTTTTGTACTGACACTATAGATGATATTTGCATTACTACAACTTGGTCTTCAGTAAATACTTTTGTAAGGTACTAATACAGTATCAACATTGCTTCCAGGGTGAACATTTGGACAGAAGTAGCACATTCAATCTCCCTCACTCCCAAATATGGTGTTGTCTGTCCTTGAGAAACAATTAGAAAGAAGTTTAAAAACATTGCATACTCATCCAACAAAGACAATTTTTAATAATTCAACATTGAGGGGATGAGGGAATGTTCCCTACTGATGGAACTTTCTATAGACAGAAAAACATGGGTTATGAGACTGGACAAGTGTGTGTGTGTGGGGGGGGGGGTAGTGTTGATGTTATATATGGATTTTCTGGGGAGAAGTTTGCTCTTTTAAACAATGGTCATATTTAAGAAAATGTTTCATGAAGTTAAATGCATGTCAATTATCACAAAATAGAATTATGATTGGAAGATTTCACTTTAGAACAAAAGACAGACATTTGTTTGTTCAATTTTCACATAGTTAACTGTCCTAGAGTCCCTAATATTTTTGACATCCCAAAAGTACACAAAAAGTTATTTCATTCACCACTGATGCTTACTGTTACAGGACAGGGTTCAAAAATAAAACTGTTGGCAAAATTTGTGGACTGGAAACTAAAGACATACCTGGATAAGTTTTCACCTATCTTACGTGACTTGTGGCATTTTTTACAGACCATTAAAAAGGTCAACTGTCTCCATGATGTTGTATTTGTCGCCATGGAGATAATGGGCTTATTTTCTGTTATTCCAAGTGACACAACTCTATGCTGGTTTGGAGAAATTGTAAAGGATGTTTTATCATGCTCTATTTTAGACATATGTATTATAAAAGAAACCCTGGAATTTCTTTTAAATAACTTTGTTCCTTTTGAGGGGGGATACTACCACCAAAAGAAAGGGTAACAATGGGGACTTCTTGTGCTCAGTGTATGCCATCTTGGTACTCACACTGGGCACTCAATGTCCTTTTTCTGTCTAGGTTTGCTAAAATGTGGGACATTATTTGAGATATAAGGATGACATATTTATTTTGTGGAAAGGAACATATTCTCCATTGAAGGAACTTATTATAATTTTGAACAATATTTCTGATTTTTTGATGTTAACTTAAAAACATTCCTTTAACAGTATTGACTTTTTAGATGTCATCATTTATAAAAACGAAACAAACAAGTAACTATTTCTCATCCAATTTTATAAAAAAAGACACAGTATCAAACAGTTATTTACATTATTTTTATTTATTTTTATTTTTATTTTACATTTGTTGACCGTGTAGGTCCGACTGGAAACAAAGTCCATTTTCAGCGGAGGCCCGGGGAGATAAGCTCCAACACAATACAAGAACGATAGCAGTTGAGAAAAAAAAAACATTGATTATATATAATATTAAATTTTAGGAATAAATGTAGTTAAGAATGGAATACAGGTAGAAGTACATTCAGACAGTCAGTGTTATAAATTTCCAATTTTTTGAGGGTAGTAGTAGATTACAAAAAATAAATTAGATAAGTAAATTACATACATTATTTAGATTTAGTCAGGTTTGTCACAGTGGCATATCCATTTTCGTTCCAGGTGTTGTTTGATTGAGGCTTTAAATTGGTCTGGGGAGGAGAGCATGGTTATGGCATCTGGAAGTTTGTTCCAGGTTCTACTTATAGAATTTGCAAATAGGGCCGTGCCAGCAGCATTGTTAATTTTAGTTGTTTGTATTTGTAGCTTATTGGATGAGCGGAGCAGTCTTGTATTATTATGGGGGAAGATGTAGTGACTAAGGGCTGGAGTATTATTTGGGTTCTTTAGGATTTTATTAGCCAATATTAGCAGGTTATACTTGACAAGATTGGGAAATTCCAACCATCCAAGTTGTTTGAGGTTAATGCAGTGGTGGGTTCTGAAAGGAGAGCCCATAGCAAACCTGGCAATGTGATTATAGCAGGCTGTAAGTTTATTAAGTTCGGATTTACTTATGTTTTCTAGAAGGGGGGAGGTATATAGGAGGGTTGAGAGTAGGTGCGAGCGTGCAATGGCTATTTTAGCTATGGGGGTGAGGAAGGTTTTAACTCTGTAGAGTGAACCGAGTTTTTTGTTTATGGTTTTGATTGTCTGGCTTACATGGAGGTCAAATTTTAAGTAATTGTCTATAGTGACACCTAGCAGTTTGGTATTGGGGTCAGGGGAGATGACTGTCCTATCATTAGCCTGTATGGTAAAGGAGTAGGGTATGGACCTTTGGGTTGGTGGAAATATGAGCATTTTGGTTTTGTTGGGATTTAGTGGTAGGCGACGTTTGGATAGCCAGTTTTCTATAACAGTAAAAGTAGCCTGGGTATCCCTTTTTAGATCATCTGGAGATGTGGTCGAGCAGATCAGAGTGGAGTCATCAGCATATTGGATACAGCTGATGTTTGGTATGATGGTAGGGAAATCATTAATGAAGATGGAAAACAATAGTGGTCCTAGTATGGAGCCTTGTGGAACTCCGATAGTGTTGGGTAATATATTTGAGAGCTTATTCTGCCAGAGGACTGCTTGTTGCCTGTCTTTGAGATAGGATTTAAACCAGAGAAGGGCACTGGGATGTAGACTGAGAGTTTGCAGGGTTGAAATCATAAGTTGATGGTCCACCATGTCAAAGGCCTTGGAAGGTCTAAAAAGAGGGAAGACGAGGTGTGGTTATTGTTGCGGTTATCATTAATGGTGTTAGTGAAGGATAATAGAGCAGAGGTTGTACTATGATGTGGTCGAAAGCCGTATTGGGTATCAGCCATCAGGTCATTCTGGAGTAGATGTTGCATAAGTTGTTTGTGTATACATTTCTCCATTAGCTTAGCAAGTGGGGAGACTATGGCTATGGGTCTGTAATTGGAGTATTCAGTAGAGGGACCTCCTTTATGTAATGGAATAACACAAGATGTTTTCCAGATGTTGGGAATTTTGGCTTCGGATATGGTTCGGTTGATTAAGATAGAGATTGGAAAGGCGGTAGCGTCTGCTGTCATTTGTAGATATTCAGCTGGGAGTTGGTCTGCAGATAGGGTGGTGGGTTTTAGTTTTTTGATAAGCTTGCATATAAAGGAAGTTGGTACAGGCTGAAAGCAAAATAGGTTTTGGCTGTTAGAGTTGTTGTTAATTTCATCAAGGGAACTTTGAGGTAGTTTGGTGTCAAGAGCTTGAATAGTTTCAGTAAAGAAATAATTGAAGCTATCTGCAACCTGTTCTGGGGTTTTATTTGAGTTGGCAGCTGGGTTAGGTGTTGATGTTTTACCTGGATAAAGTAATTTGTTGATTCCAGCCCAGAATTTTTTGATGATTATTCTGATTATTCATCTGTAGCCTACAATAGTAGTGTTTTTTATCCAGTAGGACAAGTCTTTTTGTTTAATTCCGTGCATGTCTATATTTATTATGATCCTTGGGATTTTTGGTAGATCGCCAGGTGGGACATAGTTTATTTCTACTATAAATATTTGTTCTTGATTCTTTGGAAAGCCAAGGTACATTATTACCTTTTATTCTTTTTAGGTGGGCAAGAGCATGTAGGTCTAGGATTTCAATAAATCTGTTGTTAAAATAAGTTACAGCTTCTTCTAAGGTGAGATGCTTTAGTATAGTCCACTTGCAGGATTTAAGTTCCAGTTGAAGTTTAGCAGGATCAAGGTCTATTTTGCTTCTATCTTTCCTGAGCAAGGGTTATTGTGGGGTAGTAGCTTTTTGTTTAATTATATAGGCTAGGAGATGATCACTTAGATCATCTGGGAGGGTACCTGCAGTGTACATTAGGGGGTTACTGTTTACAAGTATCCAGTCCAGTATACTCTCTTTTTGGGAGCATTTATCAAATCTGGTAGGGGTGACTATTGTTTGAGTGAATGCATGAAGGTTGATATGAATGGAGGGGGATTTTGATGAACAGGAGCCCCAGTCTATGTTAAAGTCTCCCAGGACTAGGGTTTCTTGGGTATACTGAGAGGATAGCCAGTGAAGGGTGTCCTCAAGTGTAGCTACATTATTTCCTGGGGGAATGTACATACAAATGATATTAATACTTTTACTTTTGTTCAGATGGAATTTGGTAGCTAATATTTCAGAGTTATTGATCTGAGGTGGTTGAATATTTTCAATAGTTACATTCAGTTCAGATTTATAGAGGATGGCTACACCCCCCCCCCTTTTCTCGTAGCCCAATCTAGTATATGCAGATTATAGCCAGGTGGAAGAATTTCATTATCGGTGGTAGATGGTTTTAGCCATTATCAGAGTTGACATACTTATAAACACAAAGTGAGTGTTGTAAAAGAACAAATGGTCCATAAGCTGAGTTTGGTTTTGGAGGACATGTGTTCTATGTCCAATTAGATTATTTAATTCATTTATTTTTAAAAAGGGGGTTACCCTATGGATTTACTTACTTGAGAACAAAAATATGAAGTTATCTGTTGTAGAGGTGATAGATTTACTCCTATTTTGAAGAGTGGATTGGTCAAACCCAGGTCCAACACTATTTATTTAGTCACAGTTTGATTCCATGCTTTTCTAATGGAATTCTAAAGATAAGGAATATTATTGATACACACTGGAGCACCCTTACTCATTTTAACAATATAAAAGACATTGTGGGGTCTATACTAGATAAATTATTAGTCCAACTCCTGAACATCATCTCTCCATATGCCTGTTACACCTATCATTTCAATTAATCTTTTGCTACCTCTTTCCACATTAGACAGGTTATATACTTTCCCTTTCCTCTCAAGCACATCTGTTCATCAAAAAACATATTCCAGTTCCTGAATAATGTAAGTACTCCTATACGAAAATGCATTACTGACCTCATCATTGTCTGAAAGTGTCACATACCAGCTATGGGTTAGACAAGTAATGAAACCAATGCCAGCTTCTGCCCTAGAATCTCCCTCTTCCAACCTACTAGGCAGCCATCAGGAATACCCCCAATATGGATGCAGCTGTCTCCTAATACTATAGGTCCCTTTCTTGTTGATCCAGCATAATTCAAGTGGGACAGAATCCTGTATACCTCAGCATTAGTTTTTCATGCTCTGCCCTAATTAAGTGCATTTCCTGGAGAAGCACTATAGCCGTGTCTTTCTTTTTTGCCCTATTAAATGCTTTATCACTCTTAATAGGATTTATCAGTACATTTACATTCCATGTTATTTCCTGCAATTTCCTTACATCCATGTCTGTATTCATCTTACATACCTCACTGTGTCCTACTTCCACATCTGACTATACATTGCCCTGACTCTCACCTTCCTATGTGTTAGTTTTATATAACACTCTGTAATAAACCTACTTTTTTGTCACATTGTCCTTACCATTCTATTTTACTTCAGTTTTCCTCCAGATGTATCTTGTTCCATAGCCACATTCTCTTGTTCAAGTTTTGACAATTTATTTGGTAAACTATGTGCACTATATACAAATAGAAGTTTATAAACTTCCAAGGTGGGAATGTTCTCCTCATTGTAAAGAAGATCACTTGTTTCCTAATCCCTTGGGGGGGAGGTGTTACAATGGTTTGCACATTTGGGGACAAGCTTTGTTCCCCATCCCCCAAATTTACTTCCTACTGCCTCTACTGTCTTCTTATGCTTTAGCCTCTCTTCAGTTTACCCATAATTAGATTCCTTAAACACTGATCAACATCTGTTCAGGCTAATATCATTAATTTACTGTCCATATTTTCTTACATAAGGTCTATTTAACATTCCACATTCTATAGATTGCGTAGAGATTGTCTCAATTTATAGTAAACAAAATTATTGAACATGCCGAAAGCACCACACCATCTTTTTGCAATGAAGTCAGATTTACACACTTATAGAAGGATTTCCACATTCAAATTTAGTTATTGCAAATAACATTCAAAAAAGCAGTGTTGCCCATTGTTATGATACACAGAATTATTTCAAGTTGATTTTAAACTGAGCTATTAATCACACCCTTTGCATGTATCTATTTCCTATTTGGCTACACTTGGCATAGTTCCTCTTGGTGCAATCGTGTCTTCTCAGTCCAGTACATTCAGTGTTTATGCTTTCTGTCTGAATACACAAACCCCAGCACGACCTCTTTAAACACCCAGATTAACCAACAGCCTGGGAACACCACCCTTCGGTGTTGAACAGACCTGAAAATAGCTCTTGTACTTGTTATTCTTATCCTCTTGTCTAATAAACATCAGCGGTTAGCAGCCTATAAACACCACATCAGGTCATTGTTGTGGAGTCAGTCTAACATCTATATTTACAACAGTATTGCTACATGTGTAGTCCATTTCTATTATTGCCACTAAAACTTTATATTGAACGGTTACTCTTTATGAAATACATGTAATTACTACACACAGTTTAAACTGAAAACCATAGATGCATCAGTTCCCCATGTAACTTCAGTTTTCATAGTCCCTATGTCAAATGATATGACCCCAGATGCCTCTCAACCTCTTAGAGCAAGAAATCTGAACAAAGCTATAAATAAAAGGGGGACAAAGGCCCCAAAGTAGGGGCATTTTTTTAAATATTACTCTTACAAACTTAGAAAGTTGACAAACACAAGTTTTGCATTAGCATGTGTTTTCTGAAGGGTTTGAAGTCTGAAACTCAAATGTCTGTCATTATTTTCTAAATTCAATCTTTAATGATTTGATCCTAATTTGTTAGAAAAATAAAATTTTATGAAAAATGGACCAAAAATACTAGGTAAAAATCTGAACGTTATGTGAAAATCTGTATAGTTGAGCAGGATACCCCCCAACACACACACACACACACACACACACACACACGCACACACGCACACACGCACACACACACACGCACACACGCACACATACACACACACACACTGTCACTGCTTTCTTTACTCCACCCCCCAGGTTTTCTCAATTCAAAATACACTTTAACACTTCAGAAGAAATATAATAGCTCATTGTTGTAATTTTCACAAAATTTGACATACTTACTCTAATACAGTGATTTTTAACTGACTATTACAGCCTTTCTTCGACATCATCAATGCATTTTAACTCATTTTCTTGATTTTCCCAGATATAGTTTACAATATTGCTCATAGTCTCTGCAAGGTGAGAAGTAAAAAAGCATAAAGTTTTTGTCCTACCCAAGCCAATCTCTACACTGTTGTTCCCCTACCCCTTTATTGCTGTTGTTCCTACATCATGTCCAATCATTCTCTGAATGCTTTATGTTTCTTGAACAACTGAAAAAGCTTCCTTGATGGCCCTTCTCACCTCTTCTAAGAACCTATTGCTTATCTGTCATGTCACCAAATCTTGAGAAATGTGTCTTCTGACCTCATTTGTAGAGAGTGTTGGCACTTTATATAAATACCCTTTTATTTTATTTTGTATTGTTTCTCCGCCAGTATAAAGGCAACTAATTTCCATCTTTGACCACTGAATAGTCTTGATGTATGTATATATTTCTTTCAACACTTGTAAGTTTGGACTCTGGCTTCCACAGTCTAGATAAGACTTTTGCTTTCAGTTCATAAGTTTGAAAATGAACTGCTATTGGTCTGGGGCTAGTATTTCACATTATTGCTGGTATCCTATGTGTCTTGTGAACCTTTACAAACAATACTCCTCTTCTGGTAACTGTGTTCCTTCTGCCAAATATTTCATTATGCATTTGTTGCAGTGTCTCTGTCTCCCACATTTTCTACTCTTCCACAGATTCTAAAAATCGTTCCTCCTTGCTCTGTCCTCATGATCCACCACCATTGCTTCTAACAATTCTTTTCTTACCTCTGAGGCTCTACAATTTTTATTTTCAATACTTTGTTTTCTGCACAAGATTTTGTAACATAACCATGTACAGCTACCGCTTCGGTCATCTCATTTAAAGTATTATCATTTTCTTTTATATAATCTGCCAGTTTTATATTTATTCGCCTAACTTCCTGGATCTTTTCTAGCAGGGTAACTTTGTGATCCTCAAGTATATGTTCGTTACTCATTTCTGGGAGGAAGACCATGTTTCTTGCCTACTGTGGAGATTCTGCATGGTTTCTAACATCCTTATTTTTCTGCTTCTGCGCCTCCTTCTGCTTTTTCATCCAACGTGTTTTCTTTAACAAATCCTTTCCTGTAGGTCTTGTTGGCAGAATTGCTGTATAAACCACAAAAATATGATTTTTGTAGTCCTGAGAGATAGAGCAGAAGGGGGGTGTGATTTATCTTACCCACAATACCAGAAGACCCACAGGGCAATTCTCAGTCAACCTAAGAACGTAGACAGAGTCTTTAAAAATTATTACATCTTCTATTATAACAGCGTGCCATTCCAAATGAATGCATGAATAATACTGTGAAGTTTTTTAAATTACTGAAGCCTCCCACCCTGAGTGAATCTGATGTCTAGATACTGGCTATCCAGACTGAAGGCACTGAATTGCTACCATCTGTTGCAAATTTCTCTAATTGTAAATCTTCAAGTCCAAATGGATTTAACACTGAAACATATAGGCGTCTTAAACATCAGTTATCCCAGTCTCTTTTATCTTATGCAGAATCATGGTAATATTACCAATTACTTCAACACCTCACTCATTACAGTAACCCCAAGTAAGGAGTAAAGACACCACTCCCATTAGTAACCACAAACGTATTTCTCTGATTAAAGTGAAGGCTAAAAATTTTCAAAATTCTTCCAAAACATCATCTTCTAATGCTAAATAACCTCACAACTCAGTCCATATTATTTATTCTTAAGTACTGCTTGTGTTGTGATCATATCTGGCCCTTACTTTCCGTAATATAATTGACCTGGGATTGTGATAATCCAACTGCAACAAATATTGATAAACTTTGAGAAGACCTTCACCTGGATGTAGAAGGGCCGAGCTGTTGGTAGTACTTCATATCTAGGGTGTTCCTAACTCTTTCATTTCATTGTGAGAAGCATCATATCATTTGCCTAGACCATTGGTTCTTACAATCAGTCAGGCCTTTCTGCTAGTAATTGAGCTGCTGTCCATTTGGATTAACTCAATGACTAACATTAAAGGATGGTATCACTTAGGGAAGATATCAGAACACTGCAGTTTGAAAATTATTATTTACTTTCCAAACAAGCCCCTCTCGGTGACTTCAAATTATTATTCCAGTCTTTATATAAGTTTGCTAGCTTAAGTGTGAGACTCAACACTGCCAAAAGTGAATATCAAAGCCCAGGAACTCCAAAGATGTCCAACCCCTGAACCATCCCCACACTTCTTGGAGTGTTTCTCCCCGGGCCTCCGCTGAAAACAGGATCTGTGGAACCTAGTCGGACTTTCCCGGTCAACAAATGTTAAATAAATTAAATAAATAAATAAAAATAAAATAAAAATCTTTCCCCAAGTGCCTTTTTATTAGACTCCACACATCACCTTTGATAAGGTCGGAGCTTAACAAAAAGAGCAGGGTGGCGTAGTGGTGCAGCAGTAACCAATGTCACCTCACAGCAAGAGGTGCTCCAGTTCAATTCTCAGCTGGGTTGCCTTCTGTGTGGGGTCTCTATGTCCTTCCTGTGTTCACATGGTTTCCTCCAGATGCTCCAATTTCTTCCCACATTCCAAAGACGTGTTCTGGCACATTTCTCTCTGGGCCTCAACTGAAACTGGGCACTGTCCCAGTCGGACTTTCCCAGTAAACAAATGTTAAATAAAAATAAAAATTTATAGGAGAAACAATTTGTGCATGCCTTTTGCAGGAAAAGAATAATTCTGACTTGTGTGTTTTAAATTCATGCCACGTGGATGATCTTCTGCCCTAATTTATTTTATACTGCAAGACATATACTTTCTCTTCCCCAGTGCTGTTGGGTGCTGAAGATTTGTATTTTGTATGAGGAGTGAAAAAGAGGAAGCCTGGAAGTAAGATTTAAGTTAACCATGTAGAATTAATTTTTTTTTTTTTTTTTGGGGGGGGGGGGGTCATACTTTATCAAGTTGCGTGAAAGCTTTCACATTTAGTTATACCCACATGGCACATCTGGAAGAGTGTATTTTATGGTTAAAAAACTGAAGCATGCATTTTAAATGATACTTTTCATATAGGTGTGACCTGTTTTTTTAATCAGCACTCTCATTCATCAAAAATGGTAAGTTCTTGACTGTGCACATCAAACTTTTTTACAGTCAAAGAGAAAAACGTACTTAGGGGACACTGGAACCTCACTGGAATTAAACAAGGCATCAAAAAAGTGGATCTCAGATAATAGATCAAAGGATTATGGTGACTCAGCCATTTTGCCTATCTGCAAACATCTGTAACCTGAAGAAGCAAGTTCTTTGGCAATGCCTTCATCTGTGGGATGCACTAAGGTACTGTCCAGCCTCCAGGAATAATTTCCTTCAAGTCACATTGCAGTTTTACTTTAAAGCCATGCACCTTAATATTCTTTTGCATATTAAAGAACCCAGGGCTACAAGGAACAGTATTTTCCAGGACCTACACAAATACAATTAATTCATTTTACCAGAATACATATTTTCTCTATCTGTCAGTATGTATATACATACACAGGTGTGTGTGTGTGTGTGTGTGTGTGTGTGTGTGTGTGTGTGTGTGTGTGTGTGTGTGTGTGTGTGTGTATGTATGCATACAGGGGTGTTATAGGATTCATTGCTGTACATATTTTGTCGTACTCTGAAATATTGGCGATTGTTGGTGATATAGTTGGTCAAATTATATAACTTCAACAGACTGACCATTACATAACTCAGGAAGTTTTCCTCTTTCTATAAGGTTCTGCAAACCTGGAATTAATGTATTTAACTTCTGTGGGTGTTGCAGCACAGCCCCATGTCATGGGGTGTGGAGATGAAGCCCCCCCCCCCCCCAAGTCTAAAAGTAGTTTTTGCTTTCACTTGGTATTCACAAATGTAACCCTTTGGTTTACATCTGTGATACTTTTTTAGATAAATTAGTGGGAGATAATGGCAATTGCTGATGAGTTCCTTTCAGTTTTTTGAGTTTCAAACAATCTCATTGGCAATTATCCATTGCATACTTATGTAACTATATTTAACTATATATCTATATCTATATCTATCTATCTGTCTATCTATCTATCTAGCTATCTATCTATAATCTATCTATCTATCTATCTATCTATCTATCTATCTATCTATCTATCTATCTATCTAATCAGAAACTTCCTTGTGTTTATGAAAATCTGCTTTTATTTACCCATGATGATTACTGGACTCCATTCCACAGCCTAACTATGAGCTAGAATAAAAAAAAAAAAAAAAAAAACAACTCTCACTGGAAAGAATGCCAGTGTGACCTTAATTACAGAATTTAGGCAGGTATTTTGCAGCATGGATCTCATATGCATTCCCAATGACCTGGGATTTTCTATCCTTATGTTTCACCCATTCGGTGCAGCGGTAGCGTTGTGGCCTCACAGCAATAGGTTCTCCCTTTCGATTCTCGGCTGGAGCACCTACTGTGTGGAGTCTGCATGTCCTCCCCACGGTTGAGTGGCATTCGAAAGACATGCGTGAATGGGCGTACCTTCGTTGAAGGTTGGGCATTGGGCTGGCACCTCGGCACCATAAAAATCTACTGCCAATCATTAGTGGACCTGAGTTCCACTGTGGCGACCCCTAACCCCTAAAAGCCGAAAGAAGAACATGTTTCATCCATTCATTCATAAGCTCAAGCTCCAGAACATAACTAGATTTTTCACCTGCATTCTACAGGTAGGAACATTCTTGAATTTAAACGGGGAATTTTGCAATCCCTACAACCATTGGATTCTGATTTCTCTCTCCTAAAGCAATGTAAACACTTTTATCTTGTGCTCTATAGTCCCCATTTCAAATTTTATCTGCAAGAACCTTCATCTTGAATGTTGTATTGCTCATGTATGGAACAGTCTTCTACATTCTGTAGTAGCTCACTGATAGATTTATTCTCATCAGCTTCAAGATAGTGATGTATTATAATCTTGGAGCTGTCCTTTTATTTTAATTGGGCAGTTCTTATTTTTATATTTTACTTTTTGTATGTTTATTCCTTTAGCACATTTTTATACCACTTTGGTATTTTTATTTGTATATATCATTATTTTTATACTCAATAAACTCAAAATAAATAATTACATCACCTTTCTACTTTTTTCTATTGTATAACTTATTTTTATCACTATGTGCATGTGTGTGTGTATGTGTGTGTGTGTGTGTGTGTGTATATATATATATATATATATATATATATATATATATATATATATATATATATACATAGATGTTTATGTATATATATATACACACACACACACACACACACACACACACACACACACACACACACACAGATGTACACATATATGTATACACATATATATGCATATATATGGTTTACCTTCATTTTATCGAACATGGTTTGTGTGAGCAGGCATTTCTGCAAATCGAGTGAATGAATCACGGAAAGCCTCTGAATACAAATGTCGAAAATGATTTAGCTGAAAACCATTTTCAACATTTGCCCACGTGTTTGAATGGCTAAATGCATTCGCATTGCAGCCATTCAAACATATGTTAGTCGATGTTGTGAGTTTTGTGCGGGTGTCTTTTCGATGGAAGACATCGCACAAACTATGTTCGACGAAATGAAGGTAAACCCTATATATATATATATATATATATATATATATATATATATATATATATGTAGATTTAGTCTACTTTATAACGGCGACTTACCATTTCATCCATGTTCAAAACCGTGAGATGACAATGTCACATGTTTACAATCATGAACTCCCGCAACATCGTATTTCCTCTCTGGGAAAGTAACCACTTGGCCACCAATGATAATATTACAAATGGAAGCAAATTACACTCATCCATGGGAGGGGCTTTACCCCCACACCTAAATATACCAACTTTGAGATTGTACTACAGCAGAGAAAGGGCATAGTTCACCATGGTGGCCAAGTGGTTACTTTCACGGAGAAGAAATACGATGTTCTGGGTGTTCGTGATTGTAAACATACAAAGTTGTTGCCTCGCTGTTTTGAATGTCGATGATAGACTTGAAATGATAGACTCAAATTTCACAGCACAACTGTGTTCTTATATTTCTAATGAAGTTTTTGTTCTTGAAACTTAAACAAATGAAAGCGCTCAAATGTTTCTGTGTTTTTGAACAAACCTAAGTTTTTAACAGGCAGACAGGCTCTGAGTTCGTTCTTCCACCACTGAGAAGTCTGTAAGTTAATAAACATCTTTACTTTGTCTTCAAATAGTTCTTGAGTGCATATCTATACGTATGTGTGTGTGTGTGTGTGTGTGTGTGTGTCTGTGTGTGTGTGTGTGTGTGTGTGTGTGTGTGTGTGTGTGTGTGTGTGTGTGTGTGTGTGTGTGTGTGTGTGTGTGTGTGTGTCTGTGTGTGTGTGTGTGTGTGTGTGTGTGTGTGTGTGTGTGTGTGTGTGTGTGTGTGTGTGTGTGTGTGTGTGTATATATATATATATATATATATATATATATATATATATATGTGTGTATATATATGTATATATATATATATATATATATATATATATATATATATATATATATAGGTAGATAGATAGATAGATATGTATATAATCTATCTAGCTATGTATATGTGTGTGTGCATACAGTACTATGAGGTTCAGAATATACAAAACAAATTAGTTTTTGACTGATCCACTTATAATAGACAGTAGCCAGACTGCAAAAGAAATACATTTCTGACTGATCTATTTATACTGGACAGGAGCCGTAACTTCTTGAAAGTACACACTTTTGTTTAATTTCTAGAACAAATGCAAAAGAATCTCTATATCTATCACCACATACATGTGCTTCTTTGGGCAACACAAACCTATAAACTCTAATGATATTTTCCATGAATATTTCTTGGGGTAGTTATAACTGATTTTATATTTGCATAGTATCTAGCACATTCTCTTTTTATTTCATGACTTAAGCAACATTAGCTGGCAAGTAGTTTGCTATTGTAATTGTGCTTTTTCCCTGTAATAAATTGTGGCACACCATAAACCTCCTGCTTAACCCCAGAAAACCCACTACCCCAGTGTCAACAGCCAGCAGTTGTACAGGGAATATAGCCACACAATTCAATACCCACTTTATCACCTCAATAACTTCATTACTAAATAACACACAAAATTCACCTCTTTCCATACCTACTCCCATCAACTTTAATTCCACCTTCTTCACTCTTAAGCTAATCCAAACTAGCTATATAAAAAATCTCCTAGGTAATTTAAAAACCTATACTCATGCAGCAGATCATCTACCTGGTAAATTTCTAAACCTATCTGCCACATCAATTCCTACCCTATATCTATCCTAATAAACCACTCTATCTCTGAACAGTATGTACCTCTCCTCAGCAAAATACCTCACATCATACCCATTCATAAAGAAGGGCCCTCTACTAAGCTTTCCAACTACAGACCTGTTGCCATTCTGTCACCGCTAGCTAAAATCTTAGAAAAGTGTATACAAAAACAAGTCCTTGACTACTTCCTTAAACAATCTATTATTTAATACTCAACATAGCTTTTGACTCAGACATGGTACTAACACAGCTCTTATATGCTCTACTAATACCATAAATAGCCTCAGAAATAATAGCCAACTCATCTCAGTTACCTACCTTGATAAGCCAAAAGCCTTTCACATCAAATACTTCTCAATAAACTTGCCTCATACAACTTCAGCTCCAAATACCTAATGTGGTTACATAGCTATCTCTCTAATCAACACAAGCCACCATATGGGATAATAAACTCTCGTCCTACTGCCCATCACTGTTGAGTCCCACAAGGCTCCATCCTTGGCCCCCTCCTTTTTGATATAGTTACCAATGACCTTAGTTCCTCCACCAAACTCACCTCGATCATCCAATATGCTGATGATGCCTCCCTCATCTGCTCTGCCCACTCTATCAAAGAACTTCTAGAAAAAACACAGGTTGCCTTCTAAAACATTGAAAATTACATATCTAGCCATCAACCCATATTAAGCTCCAACAAAACCAAGCTAATTGTCTTCAGTAATACCACTGTAAAAGACAGCCCATCACCTCTCTCCATCTATTCCTCTAATGGCACAAAAATAGAGCCAGTAGAACAAACAAAACTTCTTTGTGTTATAATTGACAATAACCTAAAGTTTGATAAACATATAGCATTAACAATTTAAAAAGTCCACATAAAACTTGGTGCACTCTATAGGGCAAAACCCTATCTTACCAACCATGCCAGACTAACAATAGCTAAATCCCACTTCTTATCCACCCTTCTCTACTGTTCTCAAAATATTTACCAACCTCTGTAAATCAGATTTGAATAACCTCTTCACTATCTAAACTGGATAGAACTCCCTAACTTACTATCTGTTAACCAACTATTAGTTGCTCATGCAGTCATCCATAAACCTGATAACTGTCCTGCTCTAACTGACCTTGTCCAGCCCTATACTAACCTCAGTTCATTCAGGTCAGATGATACATTATTGATCAAAGTAATTAAAGCCCAGAACTATCAGGAAGGCTCTTTATACTCCCATAAAATAGCCAAATCCTGGAATTGTCTTCTCCAGCATATCTAGCCTCCCCCAATACACATAATTTCAAACAGTTTTTAAAAAAATATCTCTCTAATCATTGGCTGTGCTCCTGCTGATCTCCAGGCTAAGTTTTACATACCTGCCTTTCAATGTTCTTATACACTTTCGCTGTCTCTTAGCCGCTTATAGCCTTGGCAATCTGGCTTCTACCTTCCTTCAACTAATTGTTGCTTTTACTATATAAATATATGTATATATATATATATATATATATATATATATATATATATATATATATATATATATATATATAAACTGTTATTGAATTTGTATCGGTGATCATCAATTGTGTTTATAACTCTGTGATATATTGATTTTGTATTTTATCTGCATGTAATTTTTTAATCTCTATTAGCATTACTTGTACCTTCACTGCATGTCTCTTTTCAAATTATGTATTACATAACTTTTTGGGTCTTTTCTCCCCAGGTCTCCACTGAAAATGGGTTACTGGTCCTGTCGGTCACTACTCAGT
Organism: Protopterus annectens; assembly: GCF_019279795.1. NCBI lineage: Eukaryota > Metazoa > Chordata > Ceratodontiformes > Protopteridae > Protopterus > Protopterus annectens. The sequence goes on along the minus strand of NC_056746.1, from coordinate 1,012,427,052 downwards.
AATCAAATATAAATAAATAAATAAATAAATAAATAGCAGGATGAAGTATCCTGGGTAGACATATTCCAAAATAATCAGCTACAACCCGCCCTCCTTTTAGTAAGGGATTAGTTAACCTAATAGTAGAAAACAGTGTGCATGAGTCTACATTAATAATGATCAAGAAGCTGTGCCTTTACTTGTGTTTGTGTTTAACAGGCTTAAGCCACTGCTGTGAAGATGACAGTAGAAAACTAAAATATCTCAATGAAATATTCAGTCCTTTCACTCCCATCACATTATATCAACTATAGTGGTTTTATTAGAAACATTTTCAGGATGTGGCACTCCAATTGCATGAAATCCTCAAACAAATGCTCAGTTTGCAAACTATGAGGCCAGTCAGTAAATTAACCTAAAGAGTCCAGCCACTTTATGTAATTTTATATTTGACTGACATAAATACTACTAACCTGTTTGGTACAGATGTGTCTCACTGGCAGAATAAGTGGAAATTAAAACTATATCTAATACCCAGCACAGAACCTGCCTTTGCTTTGGTGAATATGACGCACTTGAGAGATGCCAGTCCCTTATACAGCATAGTTTGAAAGGGATGAAAAGAGATATCAGCCTTAGATAAAATACTTTGGATGAGTTCAAAAGAGATCCTCATGTTGTTGATAGTCAACTGGGAGTAAACAAGCACTGTGCTTTGTGCTTCAAGTAAACATTGCCACACTCAAGCCATATACAAATTACAGCCACTGTGGACAGGCTGTTTTGTTTTGCAAAATTAAACAGTGCTTCTGGAAAATATTAACTAATAAACTGGAATGAGAGATGCCTAGGAAAAAAATCAAAATTGTAGTCAGAGAAGCAACATGCATTTTTGTAAAGAAATCAGCAAAACAAAGGCTGAGGCCACTGGACTCCTCAAAACATTTGCAGATGGCATAAGAGGAGAAAAGGAATGCACTTACAAAACAGAACTGGGATGGTGCAAATCTGAGAACAATAGCAATTAAAGCAGGGAAACAAAAGAAAATAATGAAGACTCAGAGTGAAAAAGAAAAGCAGACTTTATTAAGAAGGATGGAATAAGAAGTGGAAAAAAGAATAACTTTTGAGGCCTAACAAAACATAGAGATATCAACATGGACAAAGGGCGATAGACCAAGTCAGATATACTGTTCACTATTCAAAGTAAAGTAAAAAGGGAAGGCATGCAAGTAAAACATAGTCGCTCGGATATCAGTCCTTTAACAGGGGAAACGCTTTCTGAATAAAAACATCAGAACACTGGGTAATATAAACTTTGAGTGGAAATTCTGCAATCAATTATTTAAGCATTAAATTAAAAACATACCCCCCCTCCACACACACACACAAATATATATCTATATATATATATATATATATATATATATATATATTTACACACACACACACACAAATATATATATATATATATATATATATATATATATATATATATATATATTTACACACACACACACACACACACACACACACACACACACAAATATATATATATATATATATATATATATATATATATATATATATATATATTTACACACACACACACACACACACACACACACACACACACACACACACACACACACACACACACACACAGAAATCCCTCTTCATAGGTACTGCTAGAATCATAGAAGAGAAAGGATAATATTAACGTATTATTTAGGGCTGAAACCCAAGACCTCCAGCATACCTTGCTGGTGTCACTGCCAAAGGACCAACAAGAGCCTCTCTAGTATTAGTGACTACACTGACCCTTCTCCGTATCAGCTTATGGGAGTACAGGAAAAAGGTAGATGGAAGTTTGTAACATTTATAATGTCTTTCCAAATAGAGAGGCAGACAGCTTGAATGTATGACCGGTCATCATGAAGTCTACACCATGACATTTACTCCTTGTCTGAAAGTTTTGTTATTTAAAGATATCTATATCAATGTTCTTCAAAATGACTTCACAGAAGTGAAATGAATATAGAAGGAGGAAATAACAAACTACTTAGTTTGATCATAATAGTAAGAAAACATTGTGGAATCACTTTTGAAAGTACAAAGTGCTTCCTGCACAGGGAATAATAAGGCACAAGACCTCAGGCAGTATGGAGATACATTACATTGGACTGCATCTGACAAATGTGAATAGAGTTCTTTGCATGAGTGACTGAAGTCATAGAGTTTGTTGGGCAGTATGTAGCTTTCATGGATTTTTGTACGACACCTTACATATCTCCACATAAGGCATTAGTACTGGACCCAGCCAAAACTGGACTGAATGTATTATATCCACATGACAGGTAGGCAAAACCACTGTGCAGCAGGAGTCATTATGATGCACAGCCTATTTTTCTACACACCATAACTCACTACAAAACTTAAAGCACAAAAAAGTATGTAGCCCTTTTCACAGAGCGCAGTACAGAATGGTTTGCACATTTTATTGATCTGTTTGTTGTTTATTTATTTATTTTACATTTGTTACAGTTGAATAGCAATGATACCTGTGTCAGTAGTTACAGTATAATCATAGTGCATACCCTATACTCCTAAACTGTACTCCATACTCACTGCTATCATTGTGAGAGAGCCAGCAAACTCAAAAGAGATAATATACTTCACCCATGTGTCAGCCGTATAGCAACATACAGTAGCTTTGCAATACTTGGCAACTATAAAGTCACATGATAGAAGACAGTGGATTACACACCAAGTACTGTGGCCACCATTTTGTGCTCATTACCAAGACTTTCAGCTGCTTTATGGACAACCTTATCCCTTTATCCCATAGTGGGTTATGTGGAGGAAGACTGGATAAAATGCTTCCTCTAGCAGGAAACAGACTTTAATATTAAATGAAGACCACATAAGAGAAAGATGGATAAAATGAATTGTGGAAAGGGCTCATAGTTCATTATTATGGTTAGTTCTCTTTAATGTAGTTAACATTACCAGGAGAACTATATCTGCCAGAAGAAAATGCAAAGCTATACTAAAGGGGCTAGTACAGAAGCTGATTAGGTGAAGACGTAATGGGGTTTGACAAAGTTGGTGTACTGGAGGTGATTAGCCTTAATACAATGAAACAGGCACAAATGCAGGTTGGGGAAAAAGTGCAGGAGTAACATCATAATGAGCTACTGATAACAAGAGATATTTAGAGACATTAGGAAAAATTTCATCAGATGCTTTCATTATGGGAAACAAATTCTTGAAAGCCAGAAGGGAAACTTGAGGGGCTGTTATGTACAATAAGAAGCATTACTAGAAGTGATTAGAAAATCATTAATTTTCTGTGCAGAAAGTTGTCGCTACCCAAATCAACAGAATGCATGAGTAAACATTTGCACCATACCACACTCATCACATAGTCTCGCTAAATCTACACCACCAAAATGAACACATAGTAACACAAAAACATTCGTGAAGGCTCTCAATAATAATCTGTCTAAGCAACAGAGACCTCCAAAGCAGAAACGCAAGCAACCTCCATCCCCCAACACATCCCAAATGACACATAGCCCACAGACTCAGTGTGCCACTCAACCAAAACCAGTAAGGCAAAACAATGTACCCAACACACTAGTCATAGGTGACTCTATAGTCAGGCACACTGATGTCCCACTCACCAGGCTAAACAAGGAGAAGGTTACTGTCAGCTGCCTGTCGGGTGCCAGGATCCACCACATAACCCATGCATTCAGGTCACTCCACAACAAGTACACACATGACTCTGTCATTGTCCATGTTGGTGTGAATGACCTGAGATGTATCTCCCTGGACTACATGAAAAGAGACATGGAAGAGCTCTCTGATCTTGTAGCCCAGGCAGGTATGACCTACCCCTGAGTAGCATTCTGCCATCACCCAGAATGATACCGCAGTACAAGGACAAAATGATTGACTTCAACAACTGGCTAAGCTTCTGGTGTCATTCTAAGGGGATCCAGTATCTGTCTGCTTGGGATGACATGGTCGACAGACCATGATGCTTTGCCACAGATGGCTTGCACCTGTCGCCCCTGGGATTCCAGATACTGGCTAATGCTCTTGCTGCCACAATAGTGCCTTTTTTAGGGAGGGTTCAAATAACAAATTCACCTCCATAACAGGAGCAGGCAAGCAAAAACTGAGGGTAATGCTACTCAATGCTAGAAGTCTAAATCTCAAAATGCACTAACTCGAGGCACTCCTTAAAATGGAGAACATTAATATCTGTGCAGTGACTGAGACCTGGTTCAAGGCTCCAGAGAGCACCCCATGCACTACCAGGCTATAACTCATACCACACTTTTTGGCCATGTAACCTGGACCGAAACACCAAAGGCGGAGGTGTGTCCATATTCATTAAGGATGTCCACACCTCCAGGCTAGTTGCTCAGCATAATGCATCCGAGGTTATCCAAGTGCAACTAACTCTGGGCAAAACTGCAATCCAAATTGTAGCTTGCTACAGATCCCCCACCATGCCCCAGGACTCCCACTCCTCTTTTCTTGATGAACTGGAAAATATTAGGGTCAACCAAACACTCTAATAATGGGCGACTTCAACTATCCCACCATTAACTGGGAAAACTACTTGTCTACCAACTCCTTAGCTCAACGCTTTCTGGAATTCATAAACTCCAATGCTCTAGATCAACTTATCCACACCACCACCAGGGGCAAAAATATCCTAGACCTAGTCATTACCAACATGAGTGACCGGTGTTCCACACCTGATGTCAACTCCTCATTGATCCGATCCGACCATAAGCTTATCACACTTGATATCCACATCTGCCCCCACCCCCATTAAGGAACCCACAGTAAATAATTTCTCCAAAGCCAACTTCATGCTTCTTAAGACAGAAGTGGTGAACTTCATGACACCCATGCAGATGGACAATATGGTTACAATTGCTAAATCCTACACAAATGCACTCTATAAGCACTTACATGAATGCATGGATCATGCTATCTCAAACAGAAACAAGACGCTATCCGTCAAAAAAAGGAAGCCAATCTGGTGGTCCCCTGCCATAAACAAACTGTACAACAAAAGGAAGAAACTGTTGCAAAAGAGAGTAAAATCCCATGAGTGGAGGAGCTCCCTGGTCAGCCTCAGTAAGAAGCTGAGATCCCTTATAAGATCCACCAAAGCTAGCTACGAAAACAAAATCACCACTAAATCCAGGGACAACCACAAAGCATTTTATAGCTATGTCAAGAATCTAGATGGCAACACCCAGATCTGCTCTATGTTACAGCACAAAGGCACATAAATTACAGAACCAACTGATATTGCCAACATCCTGGCAGATAGGTTCAGTGCTAACTTTACCTCCCTCTCACCCCCTAAAGGGCCCATATCTATACAGAAAGAATGCAGAGTCCCTGTAATCACAACTACGCAGGTAAAAGCTGCACTCTCTAAAGCCAAAAACACAGCATCCATGGGACTGGACAACATCCCAGGCTGTGTTTTACACGATCTTAAGAATGAACTGGCTCCCCACTTAAGCACCATGTTCAATAGTAGCCTCGCATCAGGCTTTGTGCCCACTGAATGGGGCACAGCAACAATTATCCCACTCCACAAAGGGGGAGCCACCACTGATCCCGGGAACTATCGATCTATTAGCCTGACGAGCCTGGCCTGCAAGGCCATGGAACATATCATCATGGAACTCATAAACAAAGACATTGGTAACCTCCAAACTCTAGATCCCACCCAGTTTGGGTTTGTGAAAGGCAGATCATGCCTCCTGAACCTGATCGACTTCTTTGAGGCAGTCACCAAAGCCGTGGATGAGGGTAAGGTGATTCACACAGCCTATCTTGACCTCGCCAAGGCTTTCAACACCATCCCCCATTCTGGAATTATAGCTAAACTCACTAAACTAGGTATAAATCCCTACGTCACAAGATGGGTTGCCAACTGGCTCACTGACAGAACCCACACTGTAAACGTTGCAGACTCCAAATCTGACCTCAAAGCAGTGACAAGTGGAGCACCACAGGGTTCTGTCCTGGGACCTCTCCTGTTTGGTACCTACTTCTCTGAAGTACAGGCTAACACAGAAGGCCTCTGGCTAACGAAGTTCACAGATGACTGCAAACTAAAAGCCATAGTCAAGTCCACAAATGATGTGGATATCCTACAGAAGGGCCTCACTGAGACAGATGCCTGGTGTCAGAACCATGGCCTCAAGCTCAATGCCAAAAAGTGCGGTGTCATCCTCTTTGGTAAAAACTCTGCACCCATGAACTACCACATAGGAAGCAATCTACTTAACATTGAATGCGTGATAAGAGACCTTGGGCCCCAGGTGGACAGTAGCCTCTCTTTTGATAGTCACATCGCCACAGTAGTCAGGAAGTCCTTCTACATGGCACACCTCATCATAAAAGGGTTCTCATCCAGGAAAAAAGAGGTCATTGTTCCCCTCTACTCAACACTCATTAGACCCATTATAAAGTACAATGCCCCTTTTGGAATGTACCTCACAAGACATCTGCAGTAGCTGGAAAGGCCACAGACGTACCCCACAAAGAGGATTACTGGCCTCAAACAAATTCCCTACACTGACCACCTCAAAAAAACTCCAGCTTTACTCCATAGCATATCACCTACTCCAAGGTGATCTCTGCCTAACATATATAAAGCTATGTCAAACCCAGAGCTGTTGGACATGCTACACCTAAAGAAATCCCAATCCCTCTGAGCTACACACTCTAAGGACCTAAACCTTGTCACCACAATAAACAGAACATGCTGGAGGGATAGATTCCTGTCCCAGAGACTTCCTATACTCTGGAACAAGCTACCCATCTATGTCAAGCAAATTTCTTCATTAACACTCTTCAAGAAAAATCTTGATGAGTGGATGGGAAATAGGAAATACACCCCGGGGATCACTTCTGTGTCTCTGCTCGACAGTGGCACAGGAAAATAACTTTCTTGGGTGGCGTAAGTCATGGAACCTTGTCGGCTAGGCTTGCGTAGGCCCTTGTGCCGATAGCCTAGTACCTACCTATGAACCTATGAACTGGTAGAGGGGAACATGGTAGTTTTCATTGTAAACTAGTAATAGCAGCATACTGTTTACTGACCATAATGTAGACAGCTTCCTTACCAGCAGGTAAATGGTAAGAAATAGATGGTATCATTATCCTGACAAAAAGGGTAGAAATTGTTGAAGGGGGAATGTAATATGCTATGTATTAAATAGAATGAGTGCAGGTATAACTATGCATAAAATAATTTTTGATTTCATGGAATGTGTGGGCCTCAGACATCTGGTACTAGAACCCACTTGAGAAGGAGCAGTTTTGGACCTGGTGTTGTCAATTTTCTTAGGTAGAAAAAAAAAATCAAATCCGGACGTGTGGACCCATTCAGGAACTGGAGATCATCAGTCAGTGTGGCCAACCATCAGTTTAATTGTAGAGTCAACCAATAAATCAGTTAATGATAAACTTTAAAAGAAACCCTATGCTGGAATATCCATATACATAAAGTGTACAACAAAAAAAATGATTTAATGCTTATAAGAAGTCTCATGCTACCTACCTTAAGAGCACACACAAGCAAACTAGAACAGAGCTTCAGGGAAATATTAGGAAGCTCAAAGCTGATCTTGAATTTAAAATAGGCACTAAAAGCAAAAATAACTATAAATCTTTCTTTAAGTGTGCCATGAAGTTAAGAAGTAACACCCAACAATGTTTGGAGTTAGCCTACAATGTAACTGCTCACTCTGATCCAAATGAAATAGCTAATATTCTAGCTGACAAATTTAGTACAAAATTTTACCCTTATAGAGTTATAGCTATTTCACAGATCCCACAGTCATAGCCAGTCCCATTAATTACTACAGAACAAGTCATGTCAGCCTTCTCAAAAATTAAGAACACCTCATCCATGGGCCCAGAAGACATACCGGGTTGATGATTATCAGAACTAACTAATATCTATTTGAACCCGCTGCTTAACCTCTTTAATCTAAACCTCTACTCTGATTAAATTTTTGAAGCCTAGAAAACAGCTATTGTAAATCCAATATGCAAGATGTCCCAGTCACAGACTCTAGTAACTATAAATGAATCAGTCTTGCTAGCCTCATGTGTAAAGCTGTGGAATGTATTATCTCAGGCCTTATTGATATGGACAATGAAAATCTGTTATACCTGGAATGTCATCATTTTGGCTTTGTCTGAGGAAGGCACTGCCTCTTTACCCTCAGTAATTTATTTGAAAAAGTAAGCAGTTGACAGCAGTTGGGCAATATATACAGCATATCGGACCTGGTCAAAGCCTTTGAAAATATTCACCATGCAGGCATTATTGACAAATTTGTAAATCTCAATATAAATCCTAATGTTGTACAGTGGACAGCTAACTAGTTGTTTAACAGAAGGCATGTGGCTGGAATCACAGGTTCAACTTCTGAAAACAAAACAAATTGTCCCGGTCCCCTTCAATAACACACATCACACCAAATGACATTTGACGACCTTTATTAGATTTCCATAACATAGCTTTGATCACCAACTTTATTAATTGCAACTATTCATGATATAATTGATACTGAATACAGCATGATATCCTTGTAATGTTAATCAGGGCAGCGTACCTACTCACCCTGCCCCAGTAAGCAGCGTGCATACCTCTACTCACTTTACTTATGAAGCAGCGTCCCATCTCACTTTATACGCCATTCATTGTAATGTTAATCAGGGCAGCGTACCTACTCACTCTGCCCAACAAGCAGGGTCCATACCTCTGCTCACTTACTTTACTTATGAAGCAGTGTCCTAACTCACTTCATACACCATCCATTGAATTACTATCCACCAAATAAACACCATCCTTACCTCAGCTTGCTTATCTATTCAGCAAGCTTCCTCAATCTACTCATTTCCTTTCCCCAGATCCTTGAAATGAACATCCAGACATCAGAGGGGGAACAGAAGAGGGCAAGCCTATCCCTCTTCTCTGCCTACCCCCACGGATAAAATAACCCTACACCCCACCAACGAAAACAGGGAGGGTGGGTGGGTAGCAAGTTTACGCCAAAATGTGACTGCTTAACCCAACTACACTAGACTAAACCTCTTAAACCCCTCCCCATCATTATCTCACTACCTCCCAACCATCCCTGTCTCCACTTAACCCTTTCACCTCCCCAACCCACTTAACTCCCCTTTATATTAACCTAACCCCCCCCCGCCATGAAGATGTCCCAGGACAACTTAGTTTGTTGCCAAACTTCATTTGTGCCGGTCCCCTTCAATAACACACATAACAGCAAATGACATTTGATGACTTTTATTAGATTTCCATAACATAGATTTGATCACCAACTTTATTAATTGCAACTATTCATGATATAATTGATACTAAATACAGCATAACATCCTTGTAATGTTAATCCGGGCAGCGTACCTAATCACCCTGCCCCAGTAAGCAGTATGCATACCTCTACTCACTTTACTTATGAAGCAGCGTCCCATCTCACTTCATACACCATTCATTGTAATCTTAATCAGGGCAGCGTACCTACTCACTCTGCTCAACAAGTAGGGTCCATACCAATGCTCACTTACTTTACTTATGAAGCATTGTCCAAACTCACTTCATACACCATCCATTAAATTACTATCCACCAAATAAACACCATCCTTACCTCAGCTTACTTATCTATTCAGCAAGCTTCCTCCAATTACTCATTTCCTTTCCCCAGATCCTTGAAATGAACATTCAGACATCAGAGGGGGAACAGAAGAGGGCAAGCCTATCCCTCTTCTCTGCCAACCAGCCTGGCCAGGCTGTTCTCCCTCCCTTCTACCCAAAATTGTTCAATCCATTTCCCATAAAGGGAAGAGTCAAGTCAAACATCATTTGGTGTACAATAATTACCCGGACATTACCAGCCCTTGGCAATTACCCAGACATTACCAGCCCTTGGCAATTACCTAACACTTACCAAATCCTCACATGCCACTGGAGCAAGAATACTCAACCCCATTCCCCAACACTACCTGACCCCTAGCAAGGAAGACCCCAGCTAACAATACAATGTGAAGTTCAATTCTGGTACTCCCCAACAATTTCAATCAAACAAGACATTACCTTGTGACTACATATTCAGCTGCACTACTGGAAAACCCCACTACCTACCCTTAGCCTTTCCCCTTGAAGGGTCTCTTCCCCTAAACTGAACACAGAGCTCTAATATGCCTTAATAAGGTGATTACTCAGCCCCACATTGTGCCCCATTCTGGAGGCAAGAAAATCCATCCTATCAAAAACGTCACCTTTCAGATCTCCTTTTTCAAGCCACCGCATGATGCCTTCTGGCCTTCAGCAATCTGCAAAGAAAAGAAAACAATAAATCCTATGTACATACGTACCAATAACTACTTAACATGGAGGCACTGATAAGGACCCCTGCCACCCCATCAAGTGTTTGCCAAACTTTGCACCAAAGTATGGAACCAGCCCACCCCCCTTTTTTTTTTTTATTTTACAACTCATATCCCCAGAAATAAGAGCCAAACTTGTCTAGCTTGTAATCATCCCCGAGCCAGTAGCCTAATATCTTCCTATGATACTAAGAGCAATGTGATCCAAGAAGGATAATAGAAGCAGCACGTGGAAAAAAAATCGATCTTGGCTACCTACCACACATGATAAAGGCTACCCACAGAAATGAAGCCAGATGTTGTCTAGCTTGTAATCACTCCAAAGCCAGTAGTCTAATAATGTCCTATGATTCTAAGATTGTTGTGGCTCCACCCCACCCACAGCAACAAGCCTTAATGAACATTACATAAAATAAATTACTTGTAACCTCATCAAGCCCACTACTGAGTCCCAAACTCTTACCTATGGCTAAATGGCTGCTGCTCCCTTTAGTGGGAACAACTTTCCAACATTGATCAAATATACTGACAGTACCACCCCTTAAGCTTGAAATCAATAACTCAAATGCCTGTCCTTCTCTGGCTAGCCATGTAAATCCTCTACCAAAATCAATTTTGAAATACACTTACCTCAGCCAGTAACTGCTGCCCAGTTGAGCTCACCATGTGTAACCTCCTCGCTCGTCACTGCCTCCATCATCTGTGAACTCACTGTGTGGTGCCACCACTGGTACCCATGACTCCACCAACTGCAAAGAAAAGGACAAAATAAATCCTCTAACCTGTAAAGAGATGGTACCACCTTATACCCACCTATTCCAAAGTATAACAGCAGCGGTCCAGAAAACACCCATCTGCAAGAAAGAAAAAAGGTGTACATATAAATCATATTAGAAAACACACACATTCAGAAACATTAAACCACCTATCCTGCCAACCCGGGAAGGCGTGTACCACCGCCACACACATTTATGACAAAGCAACCATAACTAACTATGCTTCCAATGAACCGAATTTTAACTACCAAGTGAGTATGTTACCACTAAAATCCCCCACCTGAAGGGACCTAGCAATATCCTTAACCAGGGTAACCATGCAATTTCATAACACATCACTTAGTGCACTGTCTAAGCCAAGCTAACTTATATTTGTAACACCCTCTGCCTAGCTCTTAACCTTCTATCTCCAAATGAGGCACACTAACCAAATATAATGCCGAACAAATGGCATCTTACAACGCTATCAAGGGGACCCTCTGCCATGAGGCCCCTTTCACTCGTTCAGATCTAATTAGGTCTTAGAGCTCCCTTCCTTTTTTTTTTTTTAATACACATTCTTAGGAGGCCTCTGAAGCTTATCAATGTTATCAAATATGTTCTAGATATGAATTGAGCAAACTTGAATTTAAAATGTGACATGTTTTGCAGCCTAACTACACTGTGTATGGCTACTCCGATTGCCACACTAATGTTTGTTAAAATGTAAAGAATGTCACCAGCTTCTGCTCTTGCTGTAATTGTTAACATCTCAGTTTGCTAAATATCATACTGTTATGAATACTATTACTTGTATGCCTCCACACTTGAGAGCTTGCAACATGGCAATAATTTATATTTCGTTAGTGATTCTAAATGACTTCTGGAATACCAAAAGATTAGTTGCTCATAAAATAAAGTAGTGATGTCCCCTTCAAAAGCTGGCTTAATGGCAAAAGCACTCTGAGACCTGTTTGCATTCCATTATTGCACCTTCATGATGACATAAGCAGGCTATTAGAAATAGTAGTACAAGGTGAAACCCCAGCCAGCCAAGGAAAATAAATAACTAAATAAAACATGATAGTTAGTCAAAAGACAAGATATACCATCAAATTACATTGCCTACTCAAAGCTGCTGGTGCTCACATATGCCCAGCATTAGCTGTCCAATACAAGCCAGTGCATTTCTTTGTGCCGGTCCCAAGCCCGGATAAATGGGGAGGGTTGCGTCAGGAAGGGTATCCGGCATAAAATTTTGCCAAATTATACATGCAGACAACAGTACAGAAATACATACCTGATCGGTCGTGGCCCGGGTTAACAACGACCACCACCAGTACCTTTGGCCAACAGGGTGCTGGTGGAAATTGGGCTACTGTTGGCCGAAGGAGGAGAAGAGGGGGAAGGCATGCCCGAAGGCAGGTAAAAGCTAGGACTGTGATAGTGAGGGTCGGAACTCTGAATGTTGGCAGTATGACTGGTATAGAGAGAGAGCTAGCTGATATGATGGACTGAAAGAAGGTTGGTATATTGTGTGTGCAAGAGACCAGATGGAAGGGGAGCAAGGCTAGGTGTATTGGAGGTGGTTTCAACTTGTTTTATCATAGTGTGGATGGGAGGAGAAATGGCATAGGCATTATCCTGAAGGAACAGTTTGCTAAGAGTGTTTTGGAGGTGAAAAGAGTGTCAGATAGAGTGATGTTTATGAAGCTGGAAATTGATGGTGTAATGATGAATGTTGTTAGTGCATATGCTCTACACGTTGGGTGTGCGATGGATGAGAAAGAAAAATTTTGGAGTGAGTTGGATGAAGTGGTGATGACTGTACCCAAGGGTGAGAGACTGGTGATTGGAGCAGATTTCAATGGGCATGTTGGTGAAGGGAACAGAGGGGATGAGGGAGTAATGGGTAGGTATGGTGCTAAGCAAAGGAATGCAGAAGGTCAGATGGTAGTGGATTTTGCGAAAAGGATGGACATGGCTGTGATGAATACGTATTTTAACAAGAGGAAGGAGCATAGGGTGACATACAAGAGTGGAGGAAGATGCACACAGGTGGATTATACCTTAGAAACATACTCACAAGCAAGGAGAGTGTGTTGAGCAGATGGGAAGTGTACTTTGAGGGGTTGATGAATAAAGAGAATGAGAGGGAGAGAAGGTTGGATGATGTGCGGATAGTGCAGTGGATTAGCAAGGAGGAAGTAAGGATAGCTATGAAGAGGATGAAGAACGGAAAGGCTGTTGGTCCAGATGACATACCTGTGGAAGCATGGAGGTGTTTAGGTGAAATGGCAGTGGAGTTTTTAACTAGATTGTTTAATGAAATCTTGTAAAAGTGAGAGGATGCCTGAGGAATGGAGAAAAAGTGTTTTGGTACTGATTTTTAAGAATAAGGGTGATGTGCAGAGCTGAAGTAACTACAGAGGGATTAAACTGATCAGTCACAGCATGAAGTTATGGGAAAGAGTAGTGGAAGCTAGGTTAAGAAGCAAGGTGATGAGTAGTGATCAGCAGTATGGTTTCTTGCCAGGAAAGAGCACTACAGATGTGTTGTTTGCTCTGAGAGTGTTGATGGAGAAGTACAGTGAAGGTCAGAAGGAGTTGCATTGTGTCTTTGGGGATTTAGAGAAAGCATATGACAGTGTGCCTAGAGAGGAGTTGTGGTATTGTATGAGGAAGTTGGGAGTGTCAGAGAAGTATGTAAGAGTGGTACAGGATATGTACAAGGGTAGTGTGACAGCGGTGAGGTCTGCAGTGGGAGTGACGGATGCATTTAAGATGGAGGTGGGATTACATCAAGGATCAGCTCTGAGCCCTTTCTTATTTGCAATGGTGATGGACAGGTTGACAGACAAGATCAGACAAGAGTCTCCGTGGACTATGATGTTTGCAGATGACATTGTGATCTGTAGTGAGAGTAGGGAACAGGTGGAGGAGGCCCTGGAGAGGTGGAGATATGCTCTAGAGAGAAGAGGAATGAAGGTCAGCAGGACTAAGACAGAATATATGTGTGTGAATGAGAGTGAGGATAGAGGAATGGTGAGGAGGCAGGGAGTAGAGGTGGCGAAGGTGGATGAGTTTAAGTACTTGGGATCAACAGTTCAGAGTAATGGTGAGTGTGGAAGAGAGGTGAAGAAGAGAGTACAGGCAGGATGGAGTGGGGGGAGAAGAGTGTCAGGAGTGATTTGTGACAGACGAGTACCAGTAAGAGTGAAAGGGAAGGTCTACAAGAGGGTAGTGAGACCAGCTATGTTATATGGGTTGGAGACAGTGGCATTGACAAAAAGGCAGGAGTCAGAGCTTGACGTGGCAGAGTTGAAGATGTTAAGATTTGCAATGGGTGTGATGAGGATGGACAGGATTAGGAATAAGTATATTAGAGGGTCAGCCCAGGTTGGAAGGTTTGGAGACAAAACCAGAGAGGCAAGATTACGTTGGTTTGGACATGTGCTGAGGAGGGATGCAGAGTATATTGGGAAAAAGATGCTAAGGATGAAGCTGCCAGGTAACAGGAAAAGAGGAAGGCCTAAGATAAGGTTTATGGATGTGGTGAGAGAGAACATGCAGGTGGTTGGTGTGACAAAGCAAGATGCAGAGGACAGGAAGAAATGGAAACAGTTGATCTGCTGTGGCATAAATTAAAATCTGCCTAAAATGTACTGAACATCTAGCACAGATGGACATAAGAAAATGCAACTCGACTTTCTTGTTTCTAAATAATGGATCAAGCTCTAATTTGTTAGTACAGAAACTGCACTGATAAATGTCCACTTTGTCTTTTTAACTCTCCTCCTACAATATCCCTTCAGCATACCACGATAAATTTCAAATAAAGAAACAAAGAACTATGCACCATCTGTAATCAGTTTATAGTTCACTCTACATGTGCTACTAAACTTCTTTCTGAAAAGAGTCATTAAGGATCTAACTGGTTGTGCTAGGTATGGGTTTGCGCTGAGAATTTGTATGGATATGCATAACCACTATTTCTGACAGGAGTGGAACTTTGTATATATTGAAAGAACTGCCTCTATTATTGAGACTTTTTTTTTAAAGCCCTTTACAAAGGTCCTTACAACCTGAAACCTATCTTCATGCAACTATAATCCTGTTATCTGACTATCACCAATAGTGGTCCCGGTCATAGACATGCTTGCAGCCACTACTGTAATAAAGCTGCATAACATCCTTATATAAAACTTTGTCCCTGACACTGATTATGCCGTAAAATCCTGACATACCTTTCAGAGTTGTTGTAACCACACCGTGAAGCACAAGCAGGTATGTCTGTATTAGACTCACCAACCGCTCAAGCCACAACCATGCATGTGCCAATAAAGAATCCTGGAAAGCTGTAAGCCCATGAAATGGTTCTACACCTTCTTAAGACTGAGGGGGAGGGAGGGGTATTCGCGCCATTACAAACCGCAACCACTGCATTGACAGCCTACTCCCATCTTAACATTCTGAGTTCCACCTCCTGAAAACTCTCTCCGTAAACCGCAATGAAATTTCCTTCTGGCGAGTTGACCACCTAAAGGTCTGGTGCACCAAAGTTGATCCAGCCAACCCCGCACCGCACATGCCCTGGCCAGCCACAACCACATGGGACTGCCCCATGGTATGAAACCAACAATTTGAACCAGACAGAGACTTGACTTTGCATCCTTCACACCAGGCAAGATCCAAAATGCCCCCACCATCACAAGCGAGGCCGGCCCATATTGCGATCCACATCCACACAACTTAATCTTCCTTTTCCCTTCCCCTACCTGTCGACTTTTTTTTTTTTTTCCATGGCCAGCCACCACTACATGGGAGTACTCCGTGGCATGAAAACAATGACAACAACACACCACTCGACTGGAAACCACCCCAAAGAACCACAACGAGTAAGCAGCCCACCCCAGAACCCGGACCCATTGCCGAGCAAATCCTCCACTGAACACAATCTCAAAGACTGCTACACGCCGTGGACAAGAGACAGCAACACTCCAAGGCAGCACACGATCACCAATGGAAATCCAGATGACTGCACCCACAAAACCCACAGCACACTTCCAAGCCCTGCATTGCAAACAAGGATCAACACCAGAGTAGCAAAACACTCGCTCACTTCCACCCCATCAGAAAGGAACAGGGGGAAACCAGCACAGACACACTGCCAGCAAACACAACACACCCAGTCCTGACAACCCACCACTCACTCAGGCCACCCCACCAGCAAGTAATACAGGCATTCCAACAGCTCCGAAGGCTACAGCTGAATGCACAACCAGCATGCAATCCTCACAACCCCCTCCCACAAACAATCGCCAGCACCAGAAGGTCACACATCCCAACCAAAACATGCAAAATCTACTGAACAACCTGAAACAAGGACCAAACAACCAGAAAGCCCCCGACATGGAACATTGTACCCCACACCTACAACCAACCAAAACACCCACTCCTGCCCCCAAACCCCACACTGCAGCAGTTACCATTTTCCCTTTTTTTTTTTTTTTTTGGATGAAACAGTTGGGGAAGAACAAATAGATGCAGCACACGCAACTACAGCCCTACCTACCCAACCACAATGTCTCCTCACTACCACAACCACTGACCCAGGCCTACCTGCCAAGTCCAATACCCACAGGTCGCCTTTGACATTCTGCTTGCCTTAGCAAGTTCATGCCAAAATGTAACTGCTTAACCTAACTACACTAGACTAAACCTCTTAAGCCCCTCCCCATCATTATCTCACTTCCTCCCAGCCATCCCTGTCTCCACTTAACCCTTTCACTTCCCCAACCCACTTAACTTCCCTTTATATTAACCTAATCCCCCCCCCATGAACATGTCCCGGGACAACTTAGTTTGTTGCCAAACTTCATTTAGCAGTGGTGTACCATGGGCTCAGGGTTGGGCCTTCTCCTATTTGGCATCTGTTTCTTCAAACCTTTAGGCCAACACTCCTAGCCTATGGGTAGTTATGTCTGCAGATGACTGTAAACTGGGATTTATTCTTGTAATGACTCACAATCACTTCAGCATGGGTTAAACCATGTTAACAATTGGAACAAGGACAGTAGTCTCAAATTAAATGTGAAAAAATGTAGAAAAGTTCATTTTAATAAATGTAACAATTTTCTATATGAGGTAGGTGCCACAACTTTCCAATCAGATACTATGTAAGGGATTTAGGTACTCTTGTTGTTAATTCCTTATCTTTTGACCATCACATTTCCACAGTAGATCAGAAAACATTCGATCTGGATCATCTGACTTCCAAAGGCATTTCCTCTAGATCTAAATGTTACTTTGGCTTTACTCATATATCAGACCCACTACAGAATATAATGCCCCTTTTGTCATGTGCTAGTCTAAACATATCACTCAACTTTAGAGACATCAGTGCTTTCTAAAAAGATCAGAGGCCTGCAAAATCCTACTTATCAGGACAGACTGGCAAACCTGTCTCTGTACTCAGTTTATTATAAACTTATCTATGGGGATTCATGTCTAGTCTTTCAAGCCACGGAGGATCTGACCCTCTTTGGCCTTCAGTCCCGTCACTGAACAAACAGTTCCTCAAATACCCCATTAATGGAACTAAACCTTCATCTACAGATAAATAAAACCCATTTCCCTGATAGATTCATATCTCAGCATATCTCCCAGTTTTGGAGCAAACTTCCACTACATGTCAAACAAGGTAGCACATATGCCACCTTTAAGGTAAACTAAGATAACTGAATGGGCAGCCTCAAATTCCTTTCTGCTATCTTGTATTACTTTGTTTGAGGCTGGAAGGAAATTTCATATATGGGTTATCAGTTAGGCTTTAATGATCTGCAGACTTATTAACTAGTACCTATAAAACTAGGGGCCTATAATCAAAAGTGATCATAGAACAGCTGGGTCTTGTATTAATTATATACCATCAACATATATGTTTCTGACTGGATTTCTCTGTGCAGCTGTACAGATCAATCAGAGGCCAAGACAGAGTAACCTATCAAAATGGATTGAGAAAATAATGCAGTGGCTATGAACATATAAAGATGAACTGAATTAGCTTTGCAAGACTAATCTTGAGAAGGAGCATGACAAAAATGTTCAAGTCACTTCTGGGAACCAAGTCCAAGATAGCATACTTTCCATTAAAAATAGTGTTATTCAAGAGCAAAGAAGACAATATTTGAAAGAACCACAAGTAAGTCGAATAAAACTGTGAGCAAAACGCTGTAGAACAAGTGCAAACTCCAAATAGGTTTTAAAATACGATTTAATAAACTTAAGCGCTTTCGGAAGGACCTGTGCCCCTCCTTCTTCAGAAGTAACAAACAAATGAATAAATTCAAACGAAATTCCAGGCAGCAACTCATATTTAAAATCTTCAATCGTTAATTAATTGATGATGCTATTAAGCAATTAAGCCATAAAAATATACCATCAAGAAGCATCAAGTTTTAAAAGGGGCATGTCTATAGGGTAACAAACGTTACCAAGACTTTTCCACCTAATAACATTATTTACTCAATGTATCTAAGCACTATTGTCAAACCTTTGTAAATACATTTCTAAAGGCAGTTGCTTAGGTGCTATTTACGTGCCCAATAAATGTTGTTTAGTAATAGGTATATTAAACACACAAACCTGTTAGGTAAAGTTAAAAATTAAACTAAGTTAGACTTAATTCATTTGTTTGTTACTTCTGAAGAAGGAGGGGCACAGGTCCTTCCGAAAGCGCTTAAGTTTATTAAATCGTATTTTAAAACCTATTTGGAGTTTGCACTTGTTCTACAGCGTTTTGCTCACAGTTTTATTCGACTTACTTGTGGTTTTCCAGTTTGTTCAAAGTCCTTTTAGTGTAATATTTGAAAGAAGAAAGTTACCTTGGTACTATAGTGCATCCACGGGAGGTGGGGGGGGGGGTTGACAGAGAGAGACATAAAGAGATAAGCACATGGAGTTAACTTCATTGATATACAGGAATAAAACCCTAACTGTGACACAGGTTAAGTGGATTTGATTAGTGTCCCCAGGTGCTGGAAATGGTGGTGAGTAAGCAAGGGGGATGGTTGGATGATGTGGTGCACATTTTCACTAAATATTTTTTTTTTATTATTTCAAATAAGATGTCTTAAACATTACATGAAATAAAGATAAATAACATATTTACAATTCTAAAACATTACTAACTTCAAACCATTATATAACTATTTACATTGGTGTCTATGCAAATAACATTGAAATTCTATATTATATAGAGTTAGAAACATAAGATGATATATCTTCTTCGATATTTTCAAGTATTTCCAGTACTTTCATCCAAGAGTAATAGTAAGAAGTAGATCTTTTAGTTCTGTTCTTCACTGTTAATATTTCCATGTGAGCAACTGTTGTTGTTAAAGTCTCAAATTCCTTGAACGTAGGCGAAGCCTCATTTTTCCAGTGTATAGTTATGATTTTACGTGAAATTGCCAATAGTGACCATAGGATTTTAGTGTCACTTTTTGGTACACAGTTTGGAATAGGAGAGTTGAATAAAATTAAAGACTTTGTTAATTGAAAATTATCATTATAAACAGTCTGAAAAAATAATTAATGGATTTCCAGTACATATTGAGACATATACATTCATAAAAAACATGCTGCCAATCTGCTTTTATCTTGATATGGCATCTCCAACATTGATCTTCAATAGAATACATTTTGGCTAACCTATGTGGTGTATAGAAACTTCTGTGTAGATATCTCCAAGTGAATAATTGCCAGTATTTTGATAATGTAGAAAATTTGGAAGATTTTAGAATATTACTTTTTTCTTCTTCAACTGGAGGATGGTTGTTTATTAAAGTATAATAATCCCAGTATGATTTTTCATGATAGTTTTTTGTTTTTTTAACAATTTTATAGATATTAGACAAATAACCTGTACCCTGATAAGGATGTTTTGTGATAAGAATAAGGTATTCAATGAGTTTTGGAGCTTCATGTCTAACTGAAGGTTGCATTTGTTCTATTTTATTTATAAGAAAATGCCTTAGATTTTGTAAAAACAGCCAATTGTTTTTATTTATATTATAATTATAAATTATCTATTCCTTTGTTAGAATCTTCCCTTTCTCTATAAGTTGATGCCAAAAGAGTAATGTTTCTTTATTTTAGATATTTGGAATGTATCTAGAATATTTGGTGTAAAAGCTATAGGGAAAATAAGAAAAATCCAAGAATTAATATTTGGTATTTTGTTTATATATGTTCTGAACACTGAAAGTGTAGAACTTACATAGTTTGATGGCAATTTATTAATATTATTCCTTTTCCCTAAAAAATAATCTTTTAACATCCATATAAGGGGTGATGGTATTACTGTTAAGTTGTCTTGTATGTGATTATAATTGATTTCTATGTAAATCTGCTCATGGGCTTGTTTCCATATAGGTGTGTATGAATTATTTAACCATAGTGTTATGTTTTTAATAACAGATGAGGTAATATATAAATCAATATCCGGTAAATTAATTCCACCATCTTCCCAATCTGGCAAATGTTTATTTAAGGCTATACGGGGTTTATTTGGAAACCATAGAAAATTTAAAATTAGTTTATTGTATCTTTGAATAATATATTTGGGAGGTGGCAATGAAAATTTTGTATTAAGTATAATATTTTGGGAAATATGATTATTTTAATAAGATATAATCTGTCTGCTGTTGAAAAGATATATTTATTCCAGTAACCAATTGTTTGTTCTATTTTGTCTAGTATTTTATTATAGTTAAATATTAGAGAATCTGTTAATTCATTGAGTAGATTTATTCCCAGATATAATAATTTACTTTCTGTTACTATATATTTGGAAAATCTTTTGTTTATATTATTTTTTTTTTTACAATTACAGGGCATAATTTTAGTTTTGTTTTCATTAAATTTTAAGCCTGAAATATTTTGAAATTTATTCATGGAGTTAAATAGAGCATTCAAAGACTCATTTGCATCTGAGAGAGTTAATAGTATGTCATCAGCAAAGAGTTGGATTTTAAGGTTTAACATTTTATTAATACAAATGCCCTTTATGTTATTGTTTGATTTGATTTGATTTGCAAAGGGTTCTATGAGTAATGCAAATAACAATGGTGATAAAGGGCAACCTTGTTTAGTTCCCTTTTTTATTGTTATAGGGCCTGATCTATATGATCCCAGTTTAACATATGCAGAAGATTTTTCATATAGTATTTGGATAAGATTATTAAAATTAGAAGGAAAGTTATATTCTTTTAAAACTAGTGAAAGAAAGTTCCAATTAACCAAATCAAAAGCTTTATTAATATCTAATGAGATTACATTTAAATTTAGGACTTTATGTTTGCTGTAATCTATTAATGTTAGTATTCTTTTAATATTATCTGAAGTATTTCTTCCTTTAATAAAAACCTGTTTGATCTTTGTGAATTAAGAAACGAAGAAAGTGTTTGATTCTATCTGCGTATATAGCCATAAACATCTTGTAGTCTATATTGAGTAATGATATTGGCCTATATGAGGAACACTGTTTCTCATCTTTATCTGGTTTGATAATTGGGGATATCAATGAATATTTCCAAGAGGGTGGTATATTCAAATCTTTATTGGCTATATCATATACTTTTAATAATAAAGATATGGCTTGATTGGGTATTAATTTATACATTTCTGGTAGCATATTGTCTGGGCCAGGTGCTTTATTTGTCTTGAGCTTTTTAATTTGTGATTTTAATTCTGTCATATTGATTGGTTTGTTTATAATGTCTATTTGTTCTTGTGTTAATTTAATATGAATATTGTTTTCTAAGTATTTTTTATATCCTTAGTAGGTGTATCTTGAGTATTTATGGAATTATCCATGTTAAATTGGAGTCTGAATGCTTCTAAAATATCATTTAGTTCCGTAACTCTTTTGTTAGTATTGGGAATAAATATTTCTTTTATTTGCTTAGATTTAATTATTTTTTTTGTTCTATTAGTTAAGTATCTCAGGTGTGCTGAATTAGTAGAGTATGAGTTTATTTTTATCTTTTCTAAGTTAATCATAATGTTATGGTGTAGCAATTCTGTATACTTCTTATTGATTTGTGTAAGTTCTTGAACTTGAGTAGCATTACCCTTTTGTATTTCCAGTTTCAATTTATCTGCTTTGTTTTGTAAGTCTAGCATATCTTTATTCCATAACTTCCTTTTATTTATGTACCAGGATAATATCTTCCCATATGTAACTGCTTTTAATGAATCCCAGACATATATTTCTGAAATATCTTCTGTGTGATTTATTTCTAGAAAGTTTTGATTGTTTCTTCATAAAATTCTTTGAAATCTCTCAATTTTGTGATATAGGAAGGTATCCTAGTAATGGGATTTGAATAAAATGGTGTAAGCTCTATCTCAAAGACTATGGCATTATGATCAGATAAAGGACAATTTATGATTTTGACTTTGTCAATTTTTGTTATTAGGTCATTGGCAACATATATTCTATCAATTCTAGAGTTAGTTTTATATCTATGAGAATAAAATGTGAAGATTAGTGAGTCTGGTTCTGCAAATTCATTTATATCTTTTAAATACAATGTATCTATAAATTTTGATAGTGCTTTAGAGATGGGTTGTTTTCTTCTTTTGGATTTAGAATCTGTATCTTTTTCATTCATTATACAGTTGAAGTCTCCTGCCAATATCAGGCTACCCTTAGTTAAATGAATTATCTCTTCAAAATGCTGTTTAACTGTTTTTAATCCTAGTCCTGGGATCCAATATAGATTTACTAACGTATAGATTCTCTTATTTAACTCTATTGAAACTAGACAAAACATACCTGATGTATCTTGATGAGTAGTAATTATTTTAGGTGTTATAGTTGAGTTGCAGTAGTATAGCTACTCCTCTTTTTTTGTTTTGTATTGAGAGTTTATTAGTACTGTGTAATTATTAATATTTAAGTTGTTTATATCTCTATCTAATGTGTGTCTCTTGTAAAAAGACTATTTGTGGTTTATGTAAGTTTATGTACTTGAATAGGCTTCTCCTTTTATTACTATTATTTAGACCATTAACATTTATGGATAAACATTTCATTTCCTAGTTTTAAGTTTGTTTTATGTGTAAGTTTATGTAAATATTGTTTATTCTTAGTTCCATCTTGGATACAGAATTCAAAACGTTTTTCTTGTATGATTTTTGCATGTTTCTGAGTGACACCAAAGTGATAGAATAAAAAAAGAACAAAGAACTTCCAGACTTGTAATTCTTAACCTTAAAACCATTCCCTATTGCTATGAGGTAATATACCTCTTTGTTTGGTTAGTGAATCTAACCAAACAAACTTTCTACCCTCACAAATAATATTTGGATCAGTTTCTCTTATCCTCTTAGTTTTAAATAAAGATAATTGAATAATATATTAAGATAATCTAATCAGCTAAAACATATACATATATTCTTTACTCATCTTATTGTAATTCAATAATACTTACTTCTAAGCAGGTTTCAAAAAGGTACAAATATTTAGATTAAGGTAGTATCATTTCAAAATAATTTAGGGTATTAATAAACATCATGTTAAAATCTATAACTGTATATTTCATACATCTGTTGAAAACTATTTACTGACATTACTGTATAATACAGTACCATTGTTGTGCAATTGTTTTAGACTACTCAAGTCCGAAACCAGTGTTTAAATTAATATTTGCAAAGTCATATTGGAATAAAAACATGAATAGTTCTGAAACCACATCATATTTCATGTTTAACATAAACTGAAATGCGATACAATGTATAAGTATATTAATATTTCTTTAGTAGACATTAAATATGTTCCTCTGATTGCATTTTTCAGCTTTTCAATGACAATTCCCATGGCTGGAGACAACAAGATCACAATTTAGACAGCTCCCTTATCCAAGAGACCACTCATAATGTTGTTACCTGATTGAGTGTCTTGTTGCCAACACTTCCATCAACCCTCAGAGGGACCCTGCACAATGAAAACTGACACAGTGCAGAGGTAAAACTGCAGCGCACTTGACCACACCCTCAAAGCAAACATCTATGTATATCACACATCAACTCCCACAGCTTAGACTGACACCCAACCACTGAGTCTATCTGCTGACATCAAGTGCTGGAGATACAAACCTGACCTACTCAACACCAGTAATTCAATCCTATGACTGAACAAAAGTATACTGGAGAACACATCAAAACAATGGAAGCTGCCAAGAATCAAACCACCATGTACGAAAATATTACAGGCCAAAATTCCCAACCCATTTTGCAGCAAAGAGACAAAACGTATTCAAACCATGGGGTAACACCTTTACCACATCAAAAAGGTGTCCAAGAAGCTTGTTTTTCCTCCAACATCGGAGGACAGCCACTATGATCCATGCACTGCAATAGTACCATTTTATCCTGGCAATTGCTTCACAACTGTATATAGAAACATTTAATCCAAATCATTAACTGGCACCACAACAATATTTCTCAGAAAAGCTGTTTTACAGCCAATGACCAGACAGAACGCATCATTGAGAGGATACATTTATCAAATGTCAAGTGACCCAGCCATAATACAAGTGTCTCCTCAAATCAATCCCCAACGAATCTACTGCCCACCAAACTTGCAGACCAATACTGGCATCCTTTCATGCAGTCACATTGAAACACAAAAATACAGGTCCGCTGATCAGGAACAACCAGGCTCTCAACTGCCAGACAACACACCGTCTGCAGAAAGGTCCAAGAATCATAGTTGCATTGTCAAGCATCCTTGTCCACACTAACAGTAACATGATATACCCGCATACACTAGTATTGTGTCATTCTTGATAATGTAATAAGCCAGACAATATTATAAGAAGGGTGAAGCCACAGCCAGGCAACATAACAAGAAGAGCACAGCCGCAGTCACCATTCAGATGAGCAAACGGGAACAGCATGAGCCATCTAAGGATGGATAGCCCGTTGAGTACCTGCCACAATGCATGCCCATAATGCATGGCAACCCAGTAACAAATTAGGGTGTGGGCTAAGCCTCTCCCCTTCCACTCAAATCAGATCCAACACAATATGTGTGTAGAACACAGATGCTTGACAAAGCCCAAAGCCACATGGGATATAAACATTGTATAATTGACACACGGGTCAAATCCACTGTTGTTATGTTACTCATTATAGTTGCCTATACAATCATTGCTTCCACTTTCTCCATCTAGTATACTATAACGCCATCTAAATGTTTGATTTGCCAAATGCACATCCAACCTTCTTGTTGCATCCCACCTGCCCACCCGAGGGCATACCTTGGCAGCAGGACATCAGTAGTATTCTGCAGGAGCACCAGCGTGGGAAATGGCAACCCTCCCCAAAACAAACCTGTCAGTTGCTTGACATTTACTAGTTTCTTTAGAGAATTTGTAAAACAGCAGTGATTTTATTTGCTGATGATTAATTTCTGCTTTTTAAACTCTGCTGTATAAAACATAGTAAGGGATAGCTAAAATGTCTGGAAATCTAAACTGATAGAAAGACAAGCAGATATATGTCCTTATCTATCAAGGTGCTAGAAGACATCAGTAGCCATAAACTGAAAGTGCTTCAAAAATAAATATGTGTGTATATTTATATGAACCTTTTATATTTATTTATGCTTCCTTAGAAGGAATTTAGGTTTCTGTATCTTTAAATGTGAACCTAGCTTATTTTCTGACTAGACGTCAATTAGAAAGAGTCAGGGGATGGCGTACACAAGTAAATGTGACAAGCAATAAGTAACTCAAGTTTCTAGTGATGTTTGTGGCTGTTAAATTGTCTCGAGAACCAAGTGGGAAAAAGGTATGTGTTTTTTCTTTTTTCTTTTCCCTCCTCTTATTTGGTGACAAACTCATGTAGTGGCACGCAAGCACTCTAGTTTACAGAGTAGTGTTCACAACTGTCAAACTTTACATTTTAAACATGCTATGCCTTATTTCTCTACAAAAGAAAAGACAACAGGATATCTAAGCTAGTCACAAGCATCTTTCAACTCCGGATGTCTGGAGCCACAACACACATGACTTATAGCCTCAAAATATCACTTAAAACATATTTTTTCACTGGACTATATCAGTATGTGCATATGGAACCAATACGAGCTAGAAAACAACTTTAAAACATATACTTGGCAGCAAATACAGCTCGCTTACTGCCTCCCCTCTCAGCCAACAGCTAAATGCAACCAAAATTCGAGAACTCCAAGTAAAATCAATACTTCATTTATTCACAGTGGTTAAGCGCTTTCACTTGCAGGAGGCAAGCTTCATCAGAACAAAGAATAATAAAAAATCCACAGTTTAAATACAAAAAAAGGCGCCAAAAATTGGCTGATTGTCATTAATTACATCATTAAGAATTGTTTATACACTGAAAAACATGCTAGCATAAAAATACAAGCCCCTATGGCCTTAGAATTATCTATTAAGATATAAAACAGTTATAAAGCTAAAATCACAATCAAATACTACCCTATCTATAAAAATACTTCCTAATAAATGTTATTAATCCATAATCAGTAGGGGTTTGATGGTAATATAGTCATTTAGTCCCGGTATTGTGGTGGCGTCAGTATATACCTGCCACCACAGCTCACGATATAAGAGGTGATTCTTAATATTGCCACCTCTTGGATTGTTTTTAATCATTTCCAGGATCCCAAACTTAAAATTGTGGTCACTGCCACAATTTAAAATGTGTCTGGATAACGCATTTTTCGTGTCTTTTTTCTTGATGGAATATAAATGGGCATAAATTCTCTGTCTCAACTGCCTCTCTGTTTTTCCAATATAGAAAAACTGACAGGACATACAGACTGCTATATATACCAACATAGTTGATCTACAATTCCCTTTTGTTGTATATATCCTGGTGTGATTTATATTGTTCAAACAGATAAAATCCTGTTCCAAGATGAATTGGCATTGGTGACAGGTGCCGCATTTGGAAGTATTAGTTCCTTTATGATTGTCCATTAATGTTTTTCTATCTAGAATATACTTTAAATTTTTACCCATTCTAAATACAAAGTAGGGTTGAGCTCCTACTTTCTCTACTATGTTGTCTGCTGAAGTTAAGATATACCAATTATTGAGTACTATATTCTTTATGAACTGACTGCATGGACCATATTCAATAACAAGGGAATTTCTATATACACATGTATTATTCGTGCAAATATTATCTGCATTTTTCTTGTTTCCAGTGCGTATTAAGGGAGAATTCCTGTTATCTAAATTTTCCACAATATTCATTGATATATTCTCTTTCCCTAATAAGGGTCTATATCTCTGTTCCCGTTGTCCTAATGTATATTTCATGATGTCTTTCAACATTGGCTCATCATATCCTCTCTCCTTGAATAACTCATATATAAAATTCAATTCATTAACTAAATCATCCAGATCCGAAGTCATTCTTATGGCCCGAATACATTGACCCTTGAAGATGTTTCTTTTCAGTTTATATGGGTGGTAGCTATTAAAATCTAAATATGAATTAGAAAATGTCATCTTTCTATAAATGGTTGATTTAAAACCTTTATTATCTTTGGTAATAAGGGTGTCCAAATAGGGTACCCCAATGTTATTATATGTAAAAGTGAATTTTAAGAACTGACTACTAGAATTTAGATCACCCATGAAATTCTCAAATGTGATGGTGTCATTCTTCCAAAGAATGTATATATCGTCTAAGAATCGGGAGAAATAGGCTATGTTGTCTACATGGGTGGTGTGTAAGATGTGTGTGTCTTCCCAATCCAACATAACTAAGTTAGCAAAGATTGGGGCACATGCTGCACCCATGGCTACTCCACTAGTCTGCCTAAAAATTTCTCCCTCATAATATATGAAATTATATTCTAAGACGATACTCATTAAATCTGCTAAAAGGGTAATTTTATCCCAACTTAAATTAGTATGCTTCCTAAGGCTTCTTGAAAATGCTTCAAGTCCTTCGTCTATAGGTATGCTACTAAATAAATCAATCACGTCAATGGAACAAAATATTAAATTTTCATCAGCTGTATTAACAGGGAACTTGCGCAGAAATTCCCATGAGTCCTTCACTAAATGCCTCACATTGTCGTATATAAATTTAAGAGTAGTATCTATAAATTTACCTATAGGAAAAGTCTTGGCCTTACTCCCAGAGATGATGGGCCTGAATGGTGGATCTAGATGATCTTTATGAACTTTGGGAATCCCTACTATGGTGGCCATAGTAGGGAATTCTACCTTCATATATTCATACTGTTCCTCAGTGATTCTATGTTCTATCCTATAATCCTCAAGGAAGGAATCTATTCTTCTATATGAGATGTTAAGTTCATTCAAAGAGGAGAGTTCGTAGTTGCCCGATGTGTGCAGTATGTTGTGAATTTTTGCACTATATATAGTAGTATCATAGATCACAATGCCTCCCCCCTTATCCGGTTTCATTACCCTGTAACCCCGATCCATACATAGATCTTTGAGTATACAGGATTCCTCCTTGGTTAAATTAGTAGTACCTTGAACTATTTTATTTCGTTTATTTCTGTTATTAAATTTATATATATCTTTAATGACCTTGTTCTCAAATGTGGATATCACCGGATTATTAATTGGCATAAAATGACTTTTCTTTCTCAAGTCAACTGCCCTATCCTGTTCCACATTATTGTCAAACATAACTGACAAATTTAGCTTTCTGATAAATTTTTTAAGGTCAAAAATCGTATTTACTACCTGAAAAGGTGGGGTCGGTACATATTTCAGCCCTTTAGATAACAAACTAAAATGGGCGGCATTGAGTTCTAGATTGCTATAGTTATAAATCTTAAAATTGTTACATTCACTAACAATGTTGTCTATAACTGTGATACTCGATAAGGAATCTGAATAATTGCCTGATTTACTAATAGATTGTGCTTCACTCAGTGTTTTTCCTTCCATTTCCCTCCTTTTTGCCAGGTCCTTTGATAGCCCTTCCTTGGGGGGGGATGAAAATCCTGATGTATATGTATGTCTGTATTATCATATTCAGAATCCCTATTCACTAGATGTAATGTATCATTTGACTTTGCACTAGTCCATTTGTAACATAAGCGCCTACTATACTGTTCCTTATCCCTTTGAAATTTCTTGGTTTTACGCTCAAATGCTTTCCTGGCCCTATCTTCAGCTATTGAAAATTGCTTATAAAACAGTTTTTCCCACTGTTGAAAGGCCAAATCATGTATAATAGAATTATTAAGCGCTTCAATTTCAGTTATATATTTGCACAACTTTACATCATTGTATTCCATTAATTTTTTCATATACTCAAAACCAAAAGTGTCAAATAAGGCATTAAAGTCATTCTCCACATCGACAGTAATATCTATGCCCAATGGCATTTTAAAAAACCGAAGTCCCATCGGTACTATATCACTGTTTATCTTCTAAAATAGTACCGATGGGACTTCGGTTTTTATTTTGGAACAGGAATCGATCTGTTTGAACAATATAAATCACACTAGGATATATACAACAAAAGGGAATTGTAGATCAACTATGTTGGTATATATAGCAGTCTGTATGTCCTGTCAGTTTTTCTATATCGGAAAAACAGAGAGGCAGTTGAGACAGAGAATTTATGCCCACTTATATTCCATAAAGAAAAAAGACACGAAAAATGCGTTATCCAGACACATTTTAAATTGTGGCAGTGACCACAATTTTAAGTTTGGGATCCTGGAAATGATTAAAAACAATCCAAGAGGTGGCAATATTAAGAATCACCTCTTATATCGTGAGCTGTGGTGGCAGGTATATACTGACGCCACCACAATACCGGGACTAAATGACTATATTACCATCAAACCCCTACTGATTATGGATTAATAACATTTATTAGGAAGTATTTTTATAGATAGGGTAGTATTTGATTGTGATTTTAGCTTTATAACTGTTTTATATCTTAATAGATAATTCTAAGGCCATAGGGGCTTGTATTTTTATGCTAGCATGTTTTTCAGTGTATAAACAATTCTTAATGATGTAATTAATGACAATCAGCCAATTTTTGGCGCCTTTTTTTGTATTTAAACTGTGGATTTTTTATTATTCTTTGTTCTGATGAAGCTTGCCTCCTGCAAGTGAAAGCGCTTAACCACTGTGAATAAATGAAGTATTGATTTTACTTGGAGTTCTCGAATTTTGGTTGCATTTAGCTGTTGGCTGAGAGGGGAGGCAGTAAGCGAGCTGTATTTGCTGCCAAGTATATGTTTTAAAGTATGTGCATATGGGTCAAAGGCAGAACGTCTTTTAAGCTTATTTAAAGTAGTCTTATGATACATCCTAACTGAAATACTTTATTTCAAAAGCAACACATTTCTGCCCAGCATTAGCGTTTATCCAAACAGGGACACTTTTAACTTATAAAAAGTAATACTATCAGGGATGTAACTAATAATAAGTTATATAGCAGCCATTACTATACCTATTAAGCAATATAACCATATACTGATTAAAGTATTATAAGTTAATGAAGATTTAATAAAAAGAAGAGAAAAATAAAAACAACAAAACACAAAGAGAGAAAATAAATAAATAAATAAATAAATAAACTATTTGGGAACATTATTATGCATTGATTACTCTGATTAAGAATATCAAAATAATAGATGGATAATAATGAAAAATAGAGTAATGTTTAAATTATGCTTAGTATATTGATGTGATTTGAGATAAATGTATTTACATTTATGCTAATTTTGACATTTAAAATATAATTGAAAACAGTACCTGTTTTGGTGTAACTTGAAGACAGTAAGAACTTTTCTTTTGTTGTTAGTATTATTATTTAGATTTTTACAGAATATAACATATGTAAGATTATTTGTCCTTTAGTTTTTTTTCTTTTGCTCAACAGTTTTCCAATTATTTACTTCAGCATTTCTCTTGATTGTACTTATTGTCCAGTCCATAGATTCTTCATGTGTTAGGATGTTGTGGTTGGTAAGGTATTTTATTGCTGAATCTACTGTTTCAAAGATTTTTATTCCATTTGGTAGAAAAACTTTCAGTCTTGCTGGAAATAAAAGATGGACTTTCAGTGGCTTTTTCTTCAAGGTTTTTTTTATTGGTAGAAATTCTTTTCTTTTTGAAACCACCTTTGTAGAATAATCATTGTCACATCTTATTAATGAATCATTGTATTTGATGGGAGAATTTGCCCAAGCATTTCTTAATATAAGATCTTTATCTTGTGTAGAAAAAAGTCTCACAATTATAGATCTCGGCTTGTTCTTACCCGGAGAAGAAACATTTCCAGAAGCTGCTAGTGATCTATGCGCCCGTTCTATACCATATGAAAGAGCTTCAGGTATTTTTGTTACATCTGGTATCCAGGTGGTAAGAAAGTTTATCATATTGTCCCCTTCAGATTTTTCTGGTAGACCATATATTCTAATATTATTTCTTCTTGTTCGGTTTTCCATATCATCAAGCTTTTCTAGTAAATATGTATTCTGTTGAAGTAAGAATTCAGTTTGTTGTTCTTCTGTTTGGACTCTAGTGTCAATGTCACTTAATGACTGTTCAATAAGTGATATCTGTCCTTTCTGTTGTGTAAACATTTCTTGAAGCTGTTCCAGTTGTTGTGAGCACTTTTCTTTAAAAGTATCTATTTTATTGTCCATCTTGTCGATTTTTATTGTAAGTTCCTGTATATTTGTAATGAGAGACTGCAGGTCTTTTTTGAGAGAAGAGTCTTGTGCTGTATTCCTTGGATGACTCTCGCTGTAAAGCTGATATTGGTGCTGATTTTCCAGTAATTAATTTGACAGGAATTATTCAAGTTCTGACAATAAAATTTTTCTTATAGATGCTCAGAGTTATTAGAAATAAGTTAGAAATAAAAATTTCTTCAAATTAAATATTATTTTGTAAAATTCCTGTCAGGAATTGTATTGAGGTAAGAGAGCTGAAATGAAGTGCAGCTATCAGTTCAGCATCCTAGCCACGCCCCGTGGTGCACATTTTCAATGGTAGACTTTCTACTGGGGACTCCATAGGACTGTTTGATTCAAGGGTGAAGGTGTAGGGCCACCATGGGTACTAACTCACTTGTGGAAGTGAAGGCGTGTCCTTGCTAAGGCAAACCTCATGCTGCTACTGAGTCTGTGCAGTGTGGTAAGGCCTTGAATACAGAAATGCCCTGAAAAGGGATGACGGTACTCCACCAAAGCCTAACTCTCCTAGGAAGTACCCCACCAAAGCCTAACTCTCCTAGGAAGAATGAATGAGCAGTAGGGCTCTCTTCTTAGGGGAATAAATTGGCCAATTGGACAGGTGGACGAAAAATTTCCCATGGTCATTGGGGAAGGGAAAAAAAAGGAAAGAAAAAAAACAAGCTTTAACAAATAGAAGAAAGAAACAGATGAGCAA
>NC_056746.1:1012339375-1012389375 GCF_019279795.1 Protopterus annectens | reverse complement strand
ATCCAAACAAGTTTTAAATACTGCATATATGTGTATGATACATTTCAACAGGAAACTTATTCCATAGTCTAGATAAAGACTACAAAATAGGATGACCTCTTGTTTGTGCACTGTTTATGCTCACTTTTTGAGGTGTATTTTTATGTGTTGGATGGCCAATATTTCTCAGACAAAAATTATAGAAGAGTAGTGCAGTATAGTACAGATGATGACTGTATGACTAAGTAGAGGTCACTTCTTAATATATGTCACAGTACAGAGAAAAAGGATAGTTATTTCAGTGTTAACTCATAATGTTTGTCTTTAAATTCTGTGGCACAAAAGTTATAGAACATTGTTACAAAGATCATAGCCTTATATGTTAAGCAGATAATTTTGGATTGATTTAAATATTGTTTGTTGATGCCTTTTGATATAATATGATTATAGCTTGACTAATACAAGAACTAGCAAATTAGAAACGTTTTAAGTTATTAATAAATGTTAACATCAAAACTGAGTCAGGAGCTTCTCCCAATTTATGGCCAGCACTAGTTTCTTCTGTTTTTTATAAGAATTAAATATTAACCCAAATTAGAGAAATTATTGGAAAATATTCCCCCAATTCTAATAGATGCTAAATATTGATTTATAAAAGCAAGCATAGTAAAATTAGACTGATTAAAATACATTTAGGATATAATTTTCCTAAATTATTTATTTATGTATGCATGCATTTTCAGATCTAATTGTGGGTTTGTTTATTTATGACTTTATTACCTGGGTTAGAACTCTGATCCAGTTACATTCAGATGGACAATTGTCAGGGGTCAGTCCATGTGTACTCATGTGTACTTTGATACACAAAAATAAGATAAAAATGTAGAACATACCTTTTAACATTCATCAGATTTAACTTCCAATTAGTACTCAAAAGCAATAGTTTAGTATCGTGTTGCCATTAACTCAGTTTGACAGTCCTTAAGAGCATTTTTTTAACAGTCATAATTATCCTGGAGTTCAGTTTGATTTTTTTGAATTTCATTGTCTCAAAATTAGATTTTTTAATCACAAAAGCCTATATAATTAAGTTGCCTCTGAAAGTAGTTCTGAGGGCAATCCATCTGAGATCATTAGGAATATTTTCACCTTAGAATGGAATGCTGAAATTTTGAAGAACTGTCTCATTACAGCCAGTCCCTGTCATCTTGTGACACAAATGGGTTTACTTTACAGTTAGAAGCTGATATTTGAGCTTTGACTCCTTTCAATTGTAATATGATTAAGAAGTGATCTGAAAATTATTTGGTTTCTGTTGTTAAGTTTATCATTGAGAAGTTCAGAGTTTCTGTAATTAGAAAGAAGTCTTATACATGACCATTATGTACTTGCAGTTGACCTAAGGGTACATTTAATATTAAATACATATTTCTTTCTGAATGGATCGCCTAGGTTACTTGTTTAAATAAGCTTCTCTTCCATATATTGAATCTTTAATAGAATGATATATGTTGGAATCTATCTGGTCAAGTTTGGGTTCCAATTAGTTATTCCTGTCACTTGTTAATATTAGGTGATATTTATAATTTGTTTATATTAGTTTTAATATCAAGATTAGCAAATTTGTTTTTGTCTGATATAAAGTATAAATGTGCATAATGAATATGGATTTAGAAAAATGAGGGCAAGTAAATTCCAACAAGCTAAACCTAACACATGGAATACCTAACACATGGATTATAATACTGTGTGTAACATTTGAGTAACCTACACATGGATTATAATACTAATATAAGTGGCCTGAATGACTATTAGATTCTACAATGTAGATTTTTACAGTTGTCATTTAAAAGTTTGTAAAGTTTTAAGAGGTTTATATACAAGAAGCCAGTTGATAAAATTTGTATTTGAAATGTCATTATTGGAACTGACATTATGCTGAAATCATTTTTGCTCCTTGTAGTAGCAGATTATAATTATAATCATAAAAGTGGGACTACAAAGTAATATTTCCAATTGTAAATAAATACCTATATAGTTGGAGATATCATAGACAAATCTTTCTAGACTTAATATTATATCCATCTAAGTTCATGACTGCCATCTTGTATTACTAAACATATTAAATAACTAAGTCAAAACCAGACATAACACAATCCAGTTACATAAAATATTTACAAATTTGTCACCTATTTCCTAAAGTATTGTCGGGTATCATTTATCCCAAAGAGTTAGCCTCCACACCATAAGGATAAGATACAATTATAGCTATATAGGCCATCTAAAGTGGGAAAAAGTGGCTTAATTGACTACAATGTATTAAAAATGCCTTGATGATTTGGAATTAAATTTTATCGTGAAGGAGGATAATATAACCATCATACAGATTCCTAATCACAACTTGTACATAATAACCAGCTTGCTTTAATTGTATCATGATAGCACCAACTTTCTCTTTCCAGTATAATAAGCAATACAGAAATGATATCCAATCCAATAAATTCTGTAATTTACAACTTCCTACAGTATGGGTATTATATGGAATAGTAAACATTTAGACTGTAAAAATTATTTTAACCATTATCATGCAGTTTTCTAAACTCAACATAAATACAGGTTCCATCTTACAAATTGTTATAAGGAGAGTTTGTCAATGCTAGTGATATGATAGTATAATGTTTTACTTACAATGCAAAGTCAAGGTGTTAGGGACAGTAAAAGTGCCAAACCAGTCCTAAAAACATACACTGAGTCATATGAAACAGTATTACTGGAAAATTGTAGCATAAGATTGATCTGATTCCCCTGAACTGACCAGAGTCTAAATTTTTCAGTGTATGGCTATTTAAGCAAATCTCCCAAAGATTTATAAGAGCTTAGTAATTTACAATAACTGTCTCAGGAAGCACTTCTGGATTTTTGTAATATCATAAAAAATGCAGGGGATACTGATACACATTTTCTGATTTACTTATTAGATTGCCTGAATTATGAAGTACAAAACCTCTGGAAGTGGTGTATACAAGTACTTAAATTAATGCAGATATTATTGGGATACTAAATATATAGAACTGTCTTCCTATGTATTCTGTGTAGACGTTCATTTGGTGGGAGCAGAATGAATTAATAACATGGTTAGGCAGTATGATAGGGTGCTAAGAACTAAATTGTAATGACCGTGCAAAGTGCTAATTACTTTATTTTGACAGATGTTTTGATTTCTTTAGAGCAGGTGGTGCTCTTCTGTTTTGAATATAGAGAATGGCCTAATGGAAAAGAAAGTAAAAATAAGAACATCTACCTAATGTAAAAATAAGTTGTAGCGATACCTGACAATTCATACATATATATTTTGTATATCACACCTATATCATACCTGACTGTAATGAGATGCTAACTAATAAAAACTGCAGTTCAAATTACCTTGAATTAAATACTATGATCACCTCCCACTTACTGATTTGCTTTGTTACCCACACCCTCAAACAGGACAAGAACACAAGAGCTGCAGTTCAGAAACTACATGGAGGAGCTTGATAATCTAATGCCTTTTGGTATGCCTGATCTAACAGCTGTTTTGTGGCGTAGTACAGCTGTAACTGGTGAGTGAGTCATAATCTTCATCATCATAGTATTGCAGTCTCCTCACAACAAGGTAAGCACCCGCAAAGAAGCTCTGAGAATGTGCTGGTAAATTGTATTGATTTTATTACAGAAAGACTGCAGCACACATTAATATACTGCTTGTCCCAGAATACTAGTGCACAGAATTTCTAGGGTTCAGTGGGCATTTTGGCATACAGTGCTCAACCATGGGGCTGCCTGCCCTGAAGATTGGCTTTCCTCCTGGTTTGGATAATGCATACACCTTCTAGGGCACTGAGCAGGAACAGCTTATGCTAAGCTACAGAATGCTTCCACCATTACATCTTGCTGTCAGTTGGAGCACAGAATGTTCTGGAACTGACTCAAGATTTGTGTAATAGGTCTTCATCTGCCTAAGTTATTTGTTTTCAGACAAATAATTAACCATTTCAGTGTCGTCAGCATTATAAAAAAAAGGTGTTATACATTTATGTTATTTAGTAGATTTACATGTATCATATGCAAAATGTTCATTGATTTTGTTTCTTTATGCCTGCATAATGTTTACCCTTTTGACTGTTTGCTTTTGATATTTGTACTTATCATGGCTGGCACTCCAGCTTGGTAGGCCAAGAAAATGGTGAGAAGCCTCAGTTAAAAAACAGTTTATGGAAGATTCTATTTGCATTTCATATTAAATGTGAATTGATTATAGGACCGGCACAATAACTTCCTACCATGACAGTGGCATTTTTTTGCACCCATGAGTGTCATTTTACATTCACATTTTAATTAAAAAATATTTAGTTGAGTGAGTTATTCACAATTTTTTTCATCCATTGAAGTGAGAAAAAGTTAGTATAGTGGGAATGAAATGGTCAGAAGGTACATTACTGAAATAAATGTTGTGATTTAAGGCACAGAGTGGTTGTACAGGTGTTTTAACTGTATGGCAGGTAGTGTTAATGTTATGGTCTGTTTACAAAACAGAAAAGAACAAAAATATTTATTTAAAAAATAATACTACATTTTCCATTTTATTTTATTACCTGCAGCAACACAGAAGCATGTTAACAACAGTTATTTATAAAATAAAGGATGATGCAGTGTAAGGACCATATTTTACATCTGTACTGATGACATAATAACTGTAATTAACTGCTGACAGAGCATTACCAAGAAAACGTTTTAACACCAATGCATGGTGCTTTATGGGAACAGATACTAATTTTAGCTTCATAAATCCCAGGGCATTTGCCTCTTATAATTAACTTTCTTTGAAATGTGTCAACTCTGGGTCCTTTATATTGCATACTAACATATCTTTTTTAAGAAACTGATGTCAACCAAGCAGATTAAATGAAAATTTACAATAGCGACATATGAGTATTAAAAATTGAAACTGTCAACTAGTTTTCACATTTTTCTAATTTTAAGGCCATAGCAAATTGATGTTCAGGGACAAATTAAAAAATGGAAAATTGCATAAACTAGTACAGAATTTTAATAAATGTCATTCTTTCATTTAAAAATCTATATCTTACTATTAAGAATACTACAGATCCCCAAGACGTGACCTGTGTCTGACTTACAAGGCATCCTCTGACCCATTAATAATGGATTTACTACATATCAGCAAGTCAAATAGCATCAGAAATACTAGGTCTAGGGATCCAAACCACATCTGCAACACCAACAGAAAAGTTTGCAGGGGCAGGTGTATCTCACAGAGGATACTGTTCCTAAGGAACAGACTCTCCAACCAATAAAACAAAGTTCATTCATGTCCATATTCAAGTGTAACTTAAATGTATGGATGGGAAACAGAAAAGGTATGCCAGAACTGCCCCTGTACTACTAATGGACAGAGGCAGCTCCTAAATGCTTTATCCCATGCATGAGTCCCCTCAAATTATCTATGGTATGATCCCAGTTATTTCATTAAGGGTAATATATAATTATCGACCACGGGATGGGTGAGGCCAATCTATAACCAAATGGGTAGGTTATTTCAAGCACAAAAAGGGAAATTGGCTAAGCTTATAATGTCCTACAAGGGCAGCTAGCCTAGTACTAACCTATGAACCTATAAGAACATATCATACACTTCAACTGGTACATGCAAAGACAGCTGCAGCATAATTAATTTATCTGCCCTCAATTACTATAAAATACTAATAATATCTCCAAGTAACTTTGCTTCCATCTCAGCATGGACTGGTTATATTCCTCCCCATCCACATATCCCTCCATTCCCATCCCAGGCATGGACTGGTTATATTCCTCCCCATCCACATATCCCTCCATTCCCATCCCAGGCATGGACTGGTTATATTCCTCCCCAGCCACATATCCCTCCATTCCCATCCCAAGCATGGACTGGTTATATTCCTCCCCAGCCACATATCCCTCCATTCCCATCCCAAGCATGGACTAGTTATATTCCTCCACAGCCACATAGCCCTCCATTCCCATCCCAACCCCTTTTCTCCAGCTGGACTCCCTCCTTATACTTCAGAGAAATTCATCAAAATCTGTCATAAAACATTCATAAAAAACAAGCACTATATACAACCCAAACCCCAGCAGCATACCCCTCCCTATATCTTAAACATGTGTGCTAAACAACTTTCCATACCAGTTGCTTACATGATCTTTCAATCATCACAGATACTGTAACATCCCAATTAACACTCTCACTATACCCAGCCCAGTGTCTTTCTCTCCTTCTAGCCTGCATGACTACTATTCTAATTATGTTTTAAGCACAATTTCTAACATTTCTGAAAAATTTATTTATACCAAGTTTATGACTACATAAAAATATGACCTCCTAATACACCCAAAGCATATAAGTGTATTAGCTACATGTCTTTTGAATCCCTCTCACATTTTATTTTTTACAAGTTTTTATTAATGCATTCATTGCAGTAAAACCAGACCCCACCAGCTGTAGTCCACATTAATGGTAATTTATATTGTCACAGAATTGTCTCGGCTAGGAATAAAGTTGCTTAATAGGGGCAATATCCATTAATCTATGCAGAGACTTTGAAAACCAGTCCATTCTCCTTGTGAAATTAAGTGCTCTAGACTTTGGAGATAACACTATACACTACTTTTGGAATTACCTCGCTAACAGAACCTTTATAGTCAAAGCAGGTACTCTTGAAACTGACTGCTTCTTTCCCTGCTGAAGTCCCTCAAAGATCCTTTTTTTGGCCATAGCTTATTCTCTTTCTTTATTAATGGCATTTCTACTTCTGCCCCTTCAGAAAAAATAAAACTTCATACAGACAGCATCAATCTGTACAAAAGTGGACCATCTTCCTCAGTCCAATTTGCCTTTCAACAGTACTTCATATCCATCCTTCTTGGCTTACCTAAAATAAATTTACCCTTAATGTCATTAAAACTGCTATGATGCTCTTTAACTCCAAACAGATACTTAAAAACTACTAACACACCTTCTCCCAATACTGATTCTGATCCTGAGGAACCAACTAATAAGCATTGCTGAACAGAAGTACCTTGGCCTAATATATCAACAATGTGGTTACAAAAGTTACCACCATACTAAAATGCTCTTTAGCCATTTCACATTATCTCACCAAAGAAGCCAGAAAAGTGCTGTCAAAGAACATATTTATCCAAAGTGTAGAATATGTCCTTCTAATTATTACCTTACACTCTGCATGTAACACTTCTAAGACACAAACAGCAATGAGATTTATTAGCATTATGCCCTACTATAAAATCCCTGTCTCACCCTGCAAAAGGCAAACACTTCTGGTGACACCCCATTCCATATTCCCTATACCCACTCTTACTTTTAAAATGCTAAACAGTCCTCTCGACAAATCACTGAGAAGTAAACCTCCAAATAAACTCCTTCCCATACACTTTCAGAAGCTAGAACTCTAGTTTGTTTCCCTTTTATCCTGGTCACAGGTGAAAAGGTCTTCAATAAAATTGTCCCTGATAATTTGAATTATCCACCAACACAATTACGGCAAAATACCAAGTACCCATAATTCGGGAAAAAATAAATAAATAAAAAGACTTCTAAAATACATGCACAAGTGCACCTGCTTTATAGACAAATGATAATGTCTAACACAGAGATATACTATTCCATCTTTTTCTCTATTCACGCATAAGCCATATCATTTAAAGAATATCATATGAGAGAGAGCTCCCTCTACTGTAAATAAGTAAATTTATCTTATAATTCTTCATTCTGTAGTGGTACACTAACATCTTCCACTCCAATCAATTAATGATTGTACCCAGCCCACTAATCATTATCTATTCCTTTGCTTTTTCTATTTCTGTCATAACTCTCTACTCTTTTTCATCTCTCGTGCCATACTTATCTTTTATCTCCTGACTCCAATTTTTATCCTCTAGGCACTTTTTTGTACATACATTAGTGCATTTACACAAATCCTTGGTACTTTCAATGGTTTTAATTGTTGGACAACAAAAGATTTTATCTTATACAGATGTCATGTAACTAATTTTTTGTACTTGTGTAATCTTTTCAATATTGTATTTGTATCTTTTTTGCATACTTTTGTGTTTCTGCAACTGTGTCATGGCTAAACAAAGGTGCAAAAACCAGCTTCCTCACCTGATGAATGTGTTCTAATCACCCATTGTTCAGGCTCTTTTTAAACTGTGTACATACTGGAACTAACTACTCCTCATCCACCTTTGTAAGCATTTTCTCTGCTTTACTGTAAACCATTCATTTACATTACAACCAAAAACATGTCCCGCTGTAATGAACAGTGCTGAAGTAGCCAAGTAAATAATATCCACAAAACGTTTCAGCACTGAAGCACAGCTCAAAAACGTATGATACAGATGATACACAGAAAATCAGTATATTCGTTTTGTCTGTATCATTCGCTGCATACGTTTTTGGGCCGTGCTTCAGTGCTGAAACATTTTGTGGATATTCATTTATATTTTTATTACGGAAAGTTCTAGATTTGCAGTGTAAACATTTGCTTATCCTTTTCTTTTCTCTGTAATTTCAGTTGTTACCCTTCTAGTCTGGTCTGTGGCTGCAAAGCATCTGTAAACCAGTCCACTTACCCATATCAAATACAATAAATAAAATAAATAAAGAATGAATAAATAGAAAGATAGACATACAGATATATAATTAATAACAAGAGGTAATACCTCAGAGTATTCCTAGTGTAGTGCATAGCTGTATACAACAATTTCAATATAAACGCATTGTTGCCTACTTCTGAGGGGAATCACAACATAGAACACATATCACAATAACCCATTTGTAATGAACCAGCATTCATTTTTTTAAACCTTACAACATTTTGCATACCTTCCTTAACTGATCAGAAACTTCTTTTCATAAAACAGATTTGGGAATCTTCAAGCAAAGTATGGCTCATATCGGTTTCTAGTTGTACTGCTTTTGTTACTGCTACTTGAAACCTCTAACACATAAACCAATGAAAGAAAATGCAGAGCAGTCTGAACCTGCACTGTCCTCAAACATAGCATGTGGTGACTGGCATGTAAAATCTGCATTTTGTATTTTCTTTCTCAATTAAAAGGTAAAACTAGGATAAATATTATATAGTCCTTCCAACTTCCCGTTGACACCATCTGCGTAGTTTGCTTGTTCACCTTTCATATCTTCTGCTCTGTATTCTTCAACATCTGAGACATTTTAACCCTTTTTACTTTTCATATGTCACCAGTCTCCAAATGTAACCCTTTTTCTTGTAGGATAGCAAAAGAAAGCTTTTTTCCAGAGCTTTTTGATGACTAATTTTCATCATATTACTTCATCCCAGCCAGAACTTGATTTTTTTGGTAAAGGTCACTGTAACAGTACATTTTTTCCAACTTTTATTTTATTGTATTTTTCAACATTTGATGTGCAAAAATATACAGCATGGCATTCCTTAATGGACAGGTAACCTTGATATGACAATTAACAAAGTAATGCCTTTTAACTTCTAGTCTTGTATTAACAAAGTTTTAGTATCTAAAGAGACAGGTTCACATGTACATATAAATTGAATGCTTTGAGTAAAACAGGCATACAATTTTGAAATAAGTGGTGAGTAACAGGATCCATTTACACATAATATATATAACTATTTACATATAATGCTACAAGTTCTTAAAGCTGGTGTATAATCACTTCATTACTATGAAAATCAGAAATTAATCACTTCATTACTATGAAAATCAGAAATGGAACTATCAGAGACTATTATCTGTTAAAACCTCATAATGAAGAGACTTCCAAAAACTATGTAAGAACAGGTTGACAGATGTGCTCATGGTATAGCTTATTTCAAAATGTGTTCTTGGATAATATTCTAAAACTTGAGACATTTCGTGCACTTATTTCTGTTACCTATAATCAGTTTATGAGATATGAAGTATTTAGAGGCCATGTTAGTAAAACTCTTCCACTCTATTTTTGACCTGTCAAGCCAGTTTTGGGTGATGTACAGTTTGGCTAACGCAAATAGAGCAATCATGATATTCAAGTCAGATCTGGGCATATCAACGGGACTCATAGCAATATAGAAAATTCCCAAGATAGGGTAAAGTTTCCATAGCCCATTTTTTGAAGTTTGATTCTTAATGAGTTCTATAGGTTCTGTGCATATTTTCAATTCCAGAGAATATGCAAAAGGTCAGACAGCTGCAAAGGATAAAAAGGGCAAAGAGGAGAAATGCTTGGAAAGAAATTATTTAGACGTTCTGGTGTATAATAGGCATTATCGTTTATCACTAGCTGAGTATATACAAGCTTCTTGAAGGGGGAGAATTTGTATTATTAAAAGCATGGGAGAATTGAATATCAGTTAAATTTGGATTTTTGTCCTTCCAATAGTGAGTGTATATAAGAGAAGATTGTAACAGTAATTTTTAAATTAGTGTTTTTGTCTTCTTCCCTGGTCAGGTTTTTAAACAGCTCTACATTTTTTCCCTTCTTCTTGCATATGATGACATCTTAGTAGCTGCAAGAGACAGATCCATAAAGACAGCATTGTAAGGTCATTTCTTCACTCCTTGTCACTACTACAAGTAATTCACATTATGTACCTGCACTGGTGTTAAATC
The DNA here is from genome assembly GCF_019279795.1 of Protopterus annectens. Lineage (NCBI taxonomy): Eukaryota > Metazoa > Chordata > Ceratodontiformes > Protopteridae > Protopterus > Protopterus annectens. Next base: position 1,012,378,689 of record NC_056746.1, on the reverse strand, counting down.
AGCTGCATGCTAACTAATCCTAACTTGCTATTATAATTTTTATTTTAGATACTTTGCAATATAAGATTACATTCTTTAACTAGTCTGCCTGCAATCATTCTTCTAGTGAATAGAGATGTGGAAATATGATGAGGTTTTCTGGTAGAAAATGGAGACTATCTGCAGATTTCCACACTTTTAAGGCTACATTAAATGCTAGTAGGTCTGACTCCCTATGAACAGTCACCTGGCCCTAAGAAGGCTGAGAGGATGTATAAAACAGCTGTGGATAGATAGAATGTTTATGGCTCTGATAAAGCTGAAGCTGTTAATATTTTATCTACTTCTTATAATTGCTATTACAGAACAATATTGGGAAAAAACTTTCCCCCGGATTCACAAATCCTCCGTGTAAGACTAAATAAGTCTTACTCAGAGACTGCAGTTCAACGGTATGATGTCAGCGTGCCATGCATATTCATGAGGGCACTCTGACTCCACTCCAAGTCTAACACGGACTGTGCAGGAAGGCAAGGGGCATGTCCGACTGCCGAGCAGTCCAAAGGTCCACACCCCTGCAAGTGTCTGAATTGTGAAATGTCAACACACATGAGCGAGTCTGCTCAAATGTCTACGTACCCAACACTACACTCCCTGACATTGTAAACCCCCAGTACAGTTATAAAAAGTAAAACTTTAAATTTTTTTTTCTAATTCCCGATATAGCTGCCCGTATTTGCGTGTGTTTGCACGGATGTGCCCATTGCTTAGCTGCAGTTAGCAATCTTGACATTGAAGAGCATAATAAGGAATGTCTATGCAAATTAAGCCAACTAGCAATAGCATAGTGGTAGAGCCTTTGCACAAAGAGGAGGCATTCACGGTTCGAGTCCCACCACTCCCCTTTCTATTTTATGTTTTAAATTAGTATATGAAATTATTCCTGACATATGATTAAAATTTTACTAAAAAGCATTGAAATGGCCTATGTATCAGTGAACAAAATGTACATTTAAAAAGGATCCTGACATATAATTGCCCGCAGTTAAGCAGCTCTTTACCCAGCGCAATATAGTTGCCCGTAGTTAAGCAGCGCTTTACCCAGCGCAATATAGTTGCTCGTAGTTAAGCAGCACTTTACCCAGTGCAATATAGTTGCCCATAGTTAAGCGGCACTTTACCTAGCACAATATGGCTGCCCATAGCTAAATTGCGCTTTACCCAGCGCAATCGGTTTGCGTGGCGTTGCGCACCGCGCTAACCAGCGCACCATAGGGCAACATGGAGCAACGTAGAGCAAAGTTGCCTAAACACAGCCACACCCTCTAGCTTGTCTGGACAGTCGTAAAATAAAAAGCAATGACAAGGTTCGAACCCAGGACACTGTGCACCATAATCAAAGTACTGAACCACTAAGCCATGACAGCTTAGGATAAACAGCCACTGTTAACATACATATACTTATAAATTGTAGATTAACCATTGCTAAGCAGGTCTGCAGTCAGCTGAGATTTTTCAAAAACGGCCAATCACAAAAAAGTGTGGGAAATGCGGCATATTTAAGCCCCATAGGCGGGAGTACTGGCCATAACTGATTGTAGCTTCCATCTGCAGTTAGAATGGCTGGTGCTGGAGAGGGTACTCACTTTCAAGCACAACGCTGGGGCATCGAGGAGTCAAAATACATGGTTTGGCTCCTTGTCCACCGTCATGAGTCAAGACTCCTGCAGGGCCAGTTCCAAGGGACGGAGTACAAAGCAGAGGCTTGGAACTGGTTAGTTCATGATCTCACCAGTGCCACAGGCGCTCCTCAGACTGGTGAGCAGGTCCGTCACCACCATGCAGACCTGAAGAGACGGAAGCAGGACCTACTGAACCAATGAATACAGGAGGCCCGTGACATGCAAGCTGCCCCACTACTGAGTAGGTAGCCATGGAATGCAGTATGTAAGACATGCTAATTTAGTCTATATAATGGATAGGTATGTCTCGATATCCCTTCATTTACTTCACAGCTGCATGTGTCCGTGCTGCGAATCAGCAAGCCTATGCAGATAGGCTGCTAAGGCTGCACCACCATGCAGGTTAGTAATTATTCTGCATGTATTGTTATATAAAATAGGTGAGAGAGCCTGAAAGAAAGTGTTGTAGCCCAGTAATACAGCCACAAAATGCCCTGAATAATTCCTCTACATGTACTGTTATATAAAATAAGTCAGAGAGCCAGAAAAAGAGTGTAGTAACCCATTAAGAAAGGTAAAATATGTCCGGAATAATATCTCTGCATGTACTGTCATATAAAATAAGTGAGCGAGCCGGAAAAAGAGTGTTCTAACCTATTAATAAAGGTATAATAAGTCTTGAATATGTCTTCCGTATGCACTGTAATATCAAATAAGGGAGAGAGCCTGTGGAAAAATGTGTAATGTAATTAATAAAGGTATAATACTTGGAGTGTGTCTGTGTCACTTACTTTGAAATGTTGTTGTACCCTTGCATTATACAAATAGTACTGTTGCAGTAAGTGCTGTCAACCCACAGTTGGGCAGTCCCATCTAAAGTGGTTGATGGAAGCGCCAGTAGCTGTGAAGCATATATACAGTCCTCAACAGTCAGTTAATGGCTGGCATGCATAAGTAAATCTGGCACATGAGTAGCTTGTTAATGTGTTCCCCAGAAATGTGAGTGTGCTACTGTGCTACACAAAATGTAGGGTTCTGTACAGATTTAACTGAAAATGTCATGTGAACACATCCAGATATGTAGATATAGAAATTTAAATAAAATAAATAACTATGTAGCAGTAACATCTGCATCTTGGACAGTTAGTATGTCAGATATAGGTCAGGTATATAATGAACTAGCCAAACCCATTACACAACCTAATGCATGTTGGCAAGTGTAATAATACATGTAGGGGATATACACCTGCAGTCAATTGGAATGTAGTGTAGACTAAAAGTACTTATAAGATGTTAATTGAGATTTCTTTCTACACCCTACTGTATGTGCATAAACAATGCAATTCCACACCTCAATGGGTATGTCTAATCTCAAAACATTTGTTGGGACATATGTCCTATTCTTCTATAAATATCTGCATTTACTATGATGCATGTGCCCTGTTCAAACACCACAATCTTGGTGGCCTGTTGCCACCAATCATCCCTGCATGCTGTTGGAATGTCCACTGTCGTTCAATATATGCATGTGTTATGCTTGCTGTTCAACTGTTGGAACCTTGGTGTGTTGGGTTAATGGGAATATTACTGCATGCTGTTGCAACTAATTTGGAATGCTGTTGTTTATGTTGTAATTAAACACACCTAATCACAGAACGTATGGGAAGGCCGGTCCCAGCGGACCCACCTGTCCCTCCTCAGCTGGCGATTGCACCTGGCACCAGCAGGTCCGGTGCCCAGCCCGGGCTCCCCTCCTCCACTGGTTCTGTGCCACCTTTGGGTGGAAGCGCTGCAGGGGATGGGGCTCATCCCCCTGTGCAAGCGTGGGTGGAGAAGGGCCACCTGTCACCCTCCGAAGGGTCCGGGCTGTGGTGCGTAGGGAGATCCAGCATTCAGTCGTTGATCCCCTACACCAGCTCAAGGCAAGAGTGGCGCATCTCATGGGTGAGCCTGCCCATCCTACGCAGCCCCTAGCACAGCCACCCTCGGGGCCGTGAAGGTGCAGTGGTGACTGCCCATGGGTGGGGATCTCAGTTCCACTGTTACCATCTGTGGGCTCATGGGCTTGCGATTTCCAAACATCCTTCCCCATCAATTCTGTTCACCCTCCCCATGTGTCATACTCTGCCCCTGTATGCATCTTGTTTGTCTTGTCTGTTTACCTCCCCAACCTACCTCTCCAAATATACCTACTTCCTCTACCTCACTTTCCACTCTCACCTGAAAAAAAAAAAAAAGGGCAATCTGTTCCCACAAAAAAATTACGCCCCATACATAGCTGCCCATTTCGCACACATATCCGCTGGACATGTAAACTGATAATTATAATTGGCAGTACAACATACTTTGTTGTCCTCACCCCTCTCTCAGGGGTGGAAGGTTTCAAATTTCACTCCAAATTTATTGCATATGCACAGCTGTTGCTGATAAAGAAATGGGCAGCTATGGACCTGGACCTTCCCTACACCCGTCCTGCACATCCCGAGCTTGTTTCCCAGCTGTCTTTCCCTCTTTGTGCCCCCTTTTTCACCACTTTCCTATCTCCCCATTTTCTTTTCTTTCAAAGAAATTAGCACGGGGGTTAGCAGGAGTAAGCACTTTTAAGCAGTAGTTAGCGGGTTTGAGTGAGTGTGCGCATGTGTGCGCTTAGCTAAGTATTGCTAAGCATCGTGCAAACCCACGCAAACCCGCTTACAACTGCTTAAAAGTGCCTTAGTCACTCTGTATGTCAGGGCCCTTGTTCTGCTGAGCAGCAAAATAAAACACCTCTGTCAGTCTCGAACCCCAGACCTTGGACACACTAGACTGCATGAAGTACCACTAGGCCACAGTAGATTTACAACAAGTTGGTGCTGCAATAAATATATCATACATTACAATGAGTGAATGTAAAGGGAAAATAGGAATGTCATAACACAAATCTTGTTTCATGGATCTTTACCAGCAGTTGTTGTGGAATTGCATGATATGACTGTGAAAAGAGAACCAGCCATTCCAGCAGGAAATAATGTTACAGTAGCACTTTACAAACCCCACACAGTATCAGAGCAGGATAAACACTGGCATATTTGAATAGGGCAGAGGCCATACTTCCCAACTGTGACTGCTTTTCAGGGATGTCCCTGATTCCTAAACAAATGTTAGCTTTGTCCCTCAGAATCCCTCTGAAAAGTACTGACAGTAGGCCGAAGAGTGGGGAATTACACTTAATGAATAATGTCAATAAGTAATAGTACACACTGCATGCACGTCAGAAAAGGTGTATTAATACATATGCTCTGATTCTCTCACAGTCTCAACTTAATGTCTGTAATATATTACAGGTGTACCTCACTTATATGTACCTTTCCCTGAGGCTGTTCAAATATATACTTGAGTGTATCAGAGGCCTGGCAGAGGCAGAAACACACAGGCATTCCAGCTTGTCTGCTGTTACACACTCTGCAAATAGCTTTTGAATGAGTCTCACAAGCATACCCTTATGTAGGAGTACAACACAGAAATATCAAAGGATGTAGCCATGTACTGTTAGCAACCAACTGTGACAATGCCATTGTTCCAGTACAGAAAAGACTGGTGTGGTGCACAGACAAAGAATAATAGGCCAACCTCTGGCTACCATCTGGATATGTCCACAAGTGGGAGCTACGCAGACAGACTACTTGCCTTGTTAGACTAACAGGTACACAGCAACCTTGTATGTTCAGCAAAATAAACGTCACACAATAATATATAATGCTCTCTGTACTTCTGCACCCTTACCCAAAAGAACAATATACCTGTGTATTCAGGCTCTACCAAGGATGTAGGTAGGCATACTCAGTACTGAAATGTGTCCAGTTGCCTTGAGCAGCCAGTGCTATATTTCAACACAAATAAACAACAAACTGTTCAGAAGTGAGGTAATAAATATTTACAGTATAGTAGTTCACAAACAGTTCATGTGCCAGAGGAATACATTGCAATAACTACTTTTGTATGGCAGTTAATTGTCTAATTAGAAAAGAAAGTACATACTCTCATGTATCTTGTATAAGCATGTGGAGGGGTGAGTAAAAGTCAACACCGACAAGTGTGCACTACAAGCAGCAACATTCAGGTTTGAGTACAACATGAAAATCACTGGCTACAACCCTAGCTTCAGAGATAAGAAGTATACCAACCTTCTGACTGACACAACGGTGTCCACATCAAACAAGCATGGTCCCCACTTTGGAAAGCTGAAAGGGCTACACCTACCTAACCTAGCATTTTATAGCAGTGGGTTGCTATGACAGTGAATAGTGCAATTACCACACAGCAGGCTGCATGCTATTAGTAAATGGTGGGCACCAATTGGTGCAGAGGCCATCACATGCACATGTGCAGATACCTAGAAAAACAGGCTGTACTTGCTGTCTACACATGCAATAATATCATTGCAGCAAGAGAGAGAGAGAGAGAGAGAACGAGAGATAGAGAGACACAGACACAGACACAGACAAAGACAGACAGAGAAACACAGAAAAAGAAAGAGCAACAGACAGAGAAAAGAAAAAGGAAAAAAAAAATTTCCTTTAAAAACAAACAGAACACAGCAATACAAAGGAAAGGTATGTAACACATATGTATTTGCAGGAATGTAGTAGATGTTTATGAAGAGTACTCTACATACTGTGAATCATCCATATGTGGCAGCAGTACGTATCTCTATGTATCTGTACATGTGCATAGGGCAAGGGACATACTGCAACTGTTTGTGAGGGATGTACATATATACGTTGTTGAAGGTTGTTATGTGCATATTTCTATGTCGGTTGTAGTGTGTGGAAAAGACAATAGCATGCAGTGCTGGTATATGACATGTGGTGGTTAAACACTGTGGGTATGCTCTGTCATTTTTGCAGTGTTGTAGCCAGTGAGGCCTGCTAAAGCTACATGGGCTGAGGACACCTTCAATGCAGTCTGCACAATACTGTGCAATATTATTACATAACTGTATATCTCACAAATGTCACATAAGTGATATTCCCACCATGAATAATGGAATGTATATGTGCCTATATGTACATCTATATATACAGCAATGGATGTTTATATGTATGTGTGTGTGTGTGTGTGTGTGTGTGTGTGTGTGTGTGTGTGTGTGTGTGTGTGTGTGTGTGTATATATATATATATATATATATATATGTATATATATATATATATATATATATATATATATATATATATATATATATATATATATATATATATATATATATATATATATATATATATATATATATATATAGATATGTAGATATATATAGATATATAGACATATATATATATAGATATGCAGATATATATATAGATAGAGGGAGAGAGACATGGGGCATACTTACTGCGACAGGTGCCTGGCGACCAAGGTATGGACTGAAGCTCAGTGTTGACACTGCAGTGCCATCCCTTCTTGCCAGAACACTGTACCCATTAACTACCACATAGGTGGTAGTCTACCTAACACCGAAGGTGTGATAAGGGAACATGGGACACAGGTGGACAGTAACCTCCCCTTTGATAATCACAGTGCCACACTGGTCATGTACTCTGTCTATGTGGTACACGTCATCACAAAAGGTGTGTCATCTAGGGAAAAATAGGTCAGTGTTCCCCTCTACTTATCACACTTAAAACCCATTAGAGAGTACAATGCCAACTATAGCAACTGGAAAGGCCACAGACATACCTCACAAAGAGTAATACCGGCCTCAAACAGATGCCCTATGCAGACCGACTCTCAAAACTACAGCTACACTGTGTTGCATAGTGCCTACCCAGAGGTGACCTCTGCCTAACATACTGAGCTATGTCACACCCATAGCTGTTGGACATCCTCCACGTAAACATATTACAATCCCTCCCAGATAAATGCTCTAGGGCCCTACATCTTGTCAGCTCACTAAACAGCACATGCTGGAGGGATAGAGTCCTAACTCAGAGACATGCCATACTCTGGAACAAACCACCTATCAATAGCAAACAAAGTTCCTCATTAGCAGTTGTCATAAATACTCCTGATGATTGTTTGGGAGATAGGAAATACACCCCGGGAATCAGCTCTGTGGCTCTGGTTGACAGGGCAAGTGAAATTAAATTACATGCGTGTCAAAGGCCAGGGTGGCATATGGCCAGGCTGCTGTAGGCCCTAGGGCCAATAGCGTATTACCTAACCATGACACGAAGCACACACACATGTACTTAGTGCAATAATTGCTATCTGAGGTTGACTGAGTGTGATGGCGAATGTGTTGATGAATGTGTGCAAGGTCTGTAAAGGTGTGACAGCTTAGTGTGAAATTGTTTCTGTCATGGTAGTTTGTGTCCTAGCTGTGATCCCAGAAAAAGATGTGTATGCTATTGCTAGGTAGAAAAAGTAGTATGGCATACGGTGTGACATAGTCCCTTGTTGTCGACTGTGGTGTCCCATTGTAGGCTAAAGCAATACATGTATGCTTAGTGAGTGGTACTGCTGGTGAACCCAACTCCCATATGAACTGTAGTACTACCTGAAGCTGTAGGCCTAAACAGTACAGTATGGTGTATGTTCACATTGCTTGGAAACACTGTTTTGTGTCTTCCCTGTAGTCCTCACAGATTACATACCTCAGGCATAAGGTTTTGTAAGTAGTGACACACAGTACTGTATGGTACACAGGTAAAGCTCATCTGGGTTGGCATACATTTGTGTGTTGTATGTATGTCTGATGTGTGTGTAATTATGCCTGCACCATGCCCTCAATCATATCTATGTTACAGGGTATACGTGTGTATCTAGCAACATGTATAGTCTAGTACAGCAGTATGCCACCTATATCAACAACTGTGCACATATGTTAGGCAGGGGTTTGGCATCAAAGACTACTGTGGTATACTGGTAATACTGTAACTGTACTTTACATTCATTGCAATGGATGACATCTTTCTTCATTCATTAGCTTGATATATACCTCCTGTGGCTAGGTGGTGCATTGTGTCACATACAGTGTGCCATGTACTGTTGTATAGTCTTACATACTGGTTTCACTTTGTTGCTGTGCAGAACATGGTTTAATGTATAGAATGTGCCAGACACTGTCAGGCAGTTGTGGGCTGAGCACTGATATGTGGTATTAAAAGTGTATATCTACTGACAGCCAATAGGTTGCTATATATGGCATTTAATTGAAGTCTGTACTTTAGAATGTTGTGTGCCACATGACTTGCTCACAATTATTGTTTTATTGTCTTCCAGGGACATGTCTCACAATCACAAACCTGCGTATTCCCCTGAAGAGGAGGAAATAATCCTAGACGCCCTACTACAACATCACACCCTGCTGTTCTCCAGAACCAGCCAGGACCAGCATGAGCGCACTGCACTGTGGCAAGATGTTGTCCGTCGGGTTAATGATGTAGGCATGCATAACCAGACTTATGAGCAGGTACGCCATCACTGCAGTGATTTAATCAGACATGTCCGGCAGCATGCCTCCGATGTCCACAGACAACAGCTTGCCACAGGTGGTGGTGCAGCATCACATCCACCCCTCACCAGAGTGGAAGAGCTGCTCCTCAGCGTGATGTCTCCTGGCCAACCACTACAACAGACATGTGTCATCATGGAGGCCGGAGTCACCCAGCAAGTTGACTCAGAGTGTGCAGGTAACATGGCATATCTGTAGACTACTGATAGCTCGATTGTTAGAACATGCATTTATCAGATGTGTACTGTGTATTTAGAAGATGTGGAGCCTGGTGTTGTGCAATACTGATAATTTGGTACATAATCTGTATGCCTGTGACTGTCACCTGTTGCACTACTGTAAAATTGCAAACTCACAGCAGCAATGCCATAGTTGTTAACACTGACAAACTGTCTCATATCCTTGTAGGTCCCTCTGGTGTGATAGCAAGACAGCAGACCCATGCTGGTGAGTGTTCTACATTTAATATAGCAAATAACATGTGCATGTCATAGGAGAGTTGTAGGCCATATACACATGTAAAACACCTACACATAATGCATGCTCTGCATGTTTACTGTGGAACTATGCACATCCCAGTAACATGAGTAGCTGCCTCAAACACATGCAATACACAGAGCATCCCAATCAATTGTGGTACACTGTAGTGGACATTGTATAGGCAGAGTCAATACACATGCACACAACATACACCATTTTTTCATACGCAGTAAGTGTTAATATGATACACATGACGTATTTAGACACCTGCTGTAAGGTCAGACTCCAGTATCCCAAATGTCATCCACACAGCACACATACTATACCTGAGGGTAGAGGCCTATCATGGGACGGTGCAACACTCTTCAACACACAACACATTCATGTTAGACAATGCTCTCTATTGAACACCTTACATACCCATGTAACAACTGCCTGTGAAATAGTTAATGTAGCCAAAGTGGTGCAGGTCAGGTACAGCAAGATAGTTGCCAGTGTGGCATACATTAGTGGCCTTGAGTGACCACATGATGCTGCCTGATGATGGCTCATGGTACTACACTACATCCAGTTACAGTAACTACAGTACTACACATAGCATTCATTGCAATACACCTGACAGTTGTGTGCATCCGGCCATGGTATGTATACCTATGAGTGATGGTGCACAGGACATTGGAAAGCATTTCATACTTGCACAGCAATGTTGTGTCCATGTACACATTGTGTTCCAGGGTGAGGCCAATCATTGAACAACACACATGCATCAAAGACATGTATACTGTTATTAACAAGGACTCTCTACACTCGCACTGCATGCTGTAGAGCAGCACACATCCTGCGTGCTGACATGTGTGATAGGACTCTTTGGCTTGTGATACTGTACTCCACCATCAACCACTAATGAGTATGTTCTGTACTGCTGTTGTGTGTGTGTGTGTGTGTGTGTGTGTGTGTGTGTGTGTCAACTTTACTGAGTAGTGTATTTGTGTGCATGTGTGCATGTGCTCATGTGTCCATGTGTTCATGTGTGCATGTGTTCATGTGTTTATGTGTTCATGTGTGCATGTGTGCATGTGTTCATGTGTTCATGTGTGCATGTGTGATAACATCATGTACAGATTGTAAAGTGTGTTTCCTGTCTTCCTCTCACAGGTGCTGAGGTTATGTTGGTTGAGTGCAGCAGGGAACCTGAAGTCACTTCCTCAAATAGTGGAAATGATGATACATGTGTTGTGGCACAGGCAGGTTTGACAGGGTCTGTTGTTGGTCCGCCAATCAACAGTACACAGTTTTCCACCCCATCTATGCGCACATTCATACTGCCAATACATCCCTCATCACCAATGGCCTTAGCTGAGGGACAGCATACAGTAAGCATTGACCAGGATAGTGTGGTATCTATGGCACATGCATCCCCTCACAGCAGCCATACCCAGATTCCTGGAATGGTACCACATAGGCAGATGTCCAGGGGTTCTCGTGGGAGCACTGCTGGTCATAATGCCCTTGGCAGATGTGCCCCCACAGGTCTTACAACCTCAGGTATGTTCTGGGCTGTAATGCAGGTACAGGCACATATGGAATGGTACACCAGACAGGGATTAAGGGCACAAAGGGCCCATAACACTGCTATCAATGACAGTATCCGTGACCTTGCCGGTGCCATCTGTAATTACACCGAGGTCATTGATAGACGTTGGGAGGAGACACTAGATGTCCTCTGCAATGTCATGTCCATGTGTCAGGACAGTGCAGGACTGCTGAGACGTCGACGTGGACGTATGCCAGCAACATCATCAGCTGGCAGTCATCGCGGACAACACACAAGTCACAGCCGCTCCCGTAGTGGCAGTACCAGCCCCAGCAATGTTGGGGCTGGGCTGTCAATAGACCGTCCTAGAAGACCACATGCACGTGGCTCTGGCCAGTCCCAGCAGGGACATGGGTCCAGTTGACATCCCTCTGCCTCTGATGATAGTACCCAGTCTGGCTTAGTACCTGATACTGTCCGTGACACCCCTGCCAGGCACAGGTACTGTGTCCACGGCCAGAGACAGTGATCTGTACAGCCTGGCAGGTACAGTCTCTGGCTGTCCCACAACCTCCTGTATTTGGCAGCCACATGGTGGAACTGTGCGCATACAGACACACACACATAAACCAAACACCTAGGGCTAACACATACACACACACATTACATCAACATTGACCCATGCTGTACTGCTGTCCCTCACACACACACACACACACATGTCGATTGGATGGGTCATTGTCGGGCTCTGGCAAACCAACAACACACCCTGTGCATATGATGAAACTGTGTCACCTTCTGTCATCTGTAACATTGATGCAGAAACAGGCTAACATGGTGCTGATACACAGGGTGACTTAATAGCAGTGCAGCAATGTTAGCATGTTGTCAACAGTAAAGTGTAATGATATCCTTGTAGGTATATCTGAGCAGGCATGATGCATTAAAGCTATAATTATCAATGTAGTATTGTTTACACCACTGTTAATTCCAAAAATGTATTGTCTGCCCATGTGCCACTTGGCTGATGTGTGTAGTTCTGGCAGCATGTGTTGGTGAGTGGACAGTACGTGTGTGATGTGTGCAGTACAGATTTGCAGGTGTACATTTGTGAACATGATGGAGGTGCACTGTCTGCATGTACGTGCATAGTGGACACATGGGAAGGGTGACATGCCCTGTATTACACAGTGTTAACACTTCATATTTTCTATTGGTGGCCAGTATGCATTTTACTACACATATGTTTCAACTTGGGTACACATGTGTGTATGACATGATTTGACACTATGCTGTGGGTGATACTGTTAATATCGGTCATTGGTTTGCATTCTGGTAGTATACACAACCTCAACAGCCTGACTATAACCAATCGTTAGATGATGTCTTGACAACTGACACACAGATGTAGGATACACAGTAGCATTTAGATCCTTCCGGTACTATACTATACCAGTAACCAGTGGTATTGACCGCCACCCATTCCTGAGACCACTCCTGTTTGGCATGTAGCCCTCTTAGGTACAAGCAAACACATTAGGGATATATCCGTCCACATCTGGTAATGCATACATTGGCCTACAATGCATTCTCCGGATGAGACACTTATCCTCCACAAGGGTATCATACAGACAGTTACCTGTTGACCAACCCATGCTGTAAAGCTATAAGCCAACTATAGCATAGTCATCCACATTTACTAAACATAGTATCCCGACAGTACCACATAGGTAGTAGCCCACAACATGTAGAAGGGGTACCGATGTGTACATATAGCCACATGTTATGTCATCTGTCCTTTGGTATTCACATTTCCAAAGGTATTCTGAAGTCCCTCGGTGTATCACATAAGCAATAAGGGGTCTGTATGCATATCCATGAAGTTGTACACCTACAATGAATGCCCATTATTGACAGACTTTGTTGTGTTTGAACATGTCTGAAATATACCCCAGGCATGAACCCTCACTCACACTATTCTACAGAAACTGTCATGGGTGTGTGTGACACAGATGACCTAGGCGTCAATGCCCCTTGTGCATGATGCTTGTTACAGACATGGCATGCTGCACAAAAATTTTTTGTGTAGTTTGTAAATCCATACGTTGTAAACACTCGATTCACTAACTGTACCATCCTCCCTGTTGAGACATGGCACTGCCCATGGCTCAACAAAGCTGATCACTACAGTGGCTGCCCTTGTCACAAACATACATATGTGACCTAAGGTCTGAGAAGCAGCAGCACAAACTGTCAAAGGTAACAGATGTATTCATGGAGAAAGCAGGCTTCACACCTATGAACTAATTGAGGTCACATGTACATATATGTATTTGCCACACAGATACCTGAAGTGTGCAGTGCACATACTGTTGTTTTACTGATATGTCATACAGTAGTAAAAGCAAAACCCACAACACATTGACCAACGGTGTCACACACACACACTCAGCAATTGCAGGATTCAAACCCCTATCTAACTATGTTATGCTATTGGAGAGATACGCATTAACACGACACACTATATGCTTTACCGGGAGTTTTCAGTTCCACTGCTGTATTTGAGGGATGCCGACATCATCAGAATTGCCAAAGAGGAATTTACCTCTCTTAATGTGTTTTCCTAGTCTCCAAAAAGGGCACTCCTCTCAAAGGACATCACACACAAACATACACCCCCCCCCACACACACTCAGCAATCGCAGGATTCTAACCACTACCTAACTATGTTATGATACTAGAGAGATACGCATTAACATGATGCGCTATATGCTTTACTGGGAGTTTTCATTTCCACTGCTGTATTTGTGGGATGCTGACATCATCAGACTTGCCAAAGAGGAATTTATCTCTTATAAGGTGTTTTCCTAGTCTCCAAAAAGGAACTCCTGTCAAAGGAAATCACACACAAACATACACCCCCCCCCATACACACACACACACAACAATTGCAGCATTCAAACACCTACCTAACTATGTTATGAGACTAGAAAGATACACATTAACACGACGCTATATGCTTTACTGGGTGTTTTCATTTCTGCTGCTATATTTGTAGGATTCTGACATCATCAGACTAGACATGGTAATGTGTGCGCACTTTGTTTTATGCAATCCCAGGACTGAACCATGGGGGACAGCAGGTGTTAACAGCTTGAACAGGACTCCACAATTCTTAGCTTGTGTGACCTATCTGTGGACCAATTGCCAATCCATCATATGACAATGCATATTTATGCACAGATTGTTGATTTTGTGGATACGACATTTGTCTGGGATGTTGGAAAAGGGCTATTCAAAGTCTATGTGGGATGTGTGTAGCTCATTTCAATGATTTATGTCCTGGGTGGCTGCCTTGCAAACAGTCTAGCAGGTTTGGGAACCATGATCTGCCCATGACCAAACCAAAGTTGGTAGGGTTGTGTGTTTGTCGGTTTCCAATAGCTCTGTTTATGACTTCAATCATGATGGACTCCATGGCCTTGCAGATCAGACTTCATAGGGTTATAGGACTATAGTTCCCATGGTCTGTTGTGTACCAACACTTGTGGGGTGTGCCATATGTTGCTGTAACCCATTCAACAGTTTCATATCCTGTAGAGAGGGTGAGGCTCAACAGACTGTTCAGGTGCAGAGTCTGTTTGTTCTGCAGTTCACTTATGACACATATAGGAAAACAGTGCAATCCAATTGATGCCATATTTTCAGCTTTGGAAGGAGCTGTTTACCCATTCTACATGTGATATCTCCTGGTATGATGATAGGGCCTTTTGTCAGTGGGAGGTGGGTATGTATGTATGGGCCTGTCTGAGAGGATGTTGGCATTGTCAGTCATTTACAGTTGGCCTTGACTCAGGACATATATGAGTTTACATTGCTATTTATGACCTAGCTGAAGGAAGTGTCATGGTTCTGTCTGGACTCCTTCGCAGATAATCTTTCCAAAACACCAACAAACCTAAGCACTAAACCCCTGTTATACTCTTTTACACACTTAACACCCTACTGATCCTTTTTGATCAGTCAAAAGAGTATTTCATCATAATATCCTGACATGTCCAAAGGTCAGTTTCGTGTGTACTCTCCAGTCCAGCTGGTGAATATGGGAATTTTGAGGCAATGTTACAACTGCCTTATGTACACAGACAACCCTCTCCTCCTCCCAACAAACTCAGATATATGTGAGAGATGCAGCTATATAGACAAACAGGAGGCTGAGCTCTCTTGACCCATGACTGGCACAGTCTATCAGGAGGAGAAGGTAACCACATACACCACACATCCAGTCTCACATAGACCTATAGCAACAGCAAACCAAACACATTAACACACAAAAACATACTCGGAGGCTCTAAATAAAAATCTGCCTAAGCAGCAGAGACCTCCAAAGCAGACACCCAAACAACTGCTACCCCACAACAATACCCACATATCACATAGTACACAAAGTCAGTGTGCCACACAGTCACTGCCCTTAAGGCTAAACCACACACCTAATACACTTGTAATAGGTGACTCTATTGTCAGACACACTGATGTCCCACTCACCAGGCTGAACAAGGAGAAGGTCATTGTGAGCTCTCTGTAGGGTGCCAGGATCCGCCACATAACACATGCACTCAGGTCACTCCAAAGCAAGTACAAATATGGCTCTGTCATTGTCCATGCTGGTGTGAATGACCTCAGACGTTCCTCCCTGGACTACATGAAAAGAGACATAGAAGAGCTCTCTGATCATGTAGCCCAGGCCGGTATGACCCTGACCTTGTGTAGTATCTTACCCTCACCAAGAATAATGCCACAGTATAAAGACAAAATGATCAATTTTAAAAGTTGGCTAACATATTGGTGTCATTCAAAGGGGATCCAGTGTCTGTCAGCCTGGGATGACATGCTCGACAAGCCACATTGCTTCACTAGGGATGGCTTGCACCTGTCACCCCCGGGCTTTCGAATACTGGCTAAGGCTCTTGCCACCCCCATCATGCCTTTTTAGGCAAGGCTCAAAAGACAAACCCACCTCCATAGACAATACAAGGTAAAAGAAACTAAGGGTAAAAGAAACTAAGGGTAATGCTGCTCAACGCCAGAAGTCTAAACCTCAAAATGCACGCACTCAAGGCTCTCCTCAGTATGGAGAATATCGATATCTGTGCAGTAACAGACACCTGGTTCAAGGCTCCCGAAAGCACCCCAGCACTACCAGGTCATACTTCATACCATCCTTTTCGGCCACAAAACTCGGACCGAACCACAAAAATAGGGGGAGTATCCATATACATCAAAGATACACACACCTCCAAGTTAGTAGCACTGCACAAAGTATGGGAGACCATCCATGTGCAACTAACAGTGGGCAAAACTGCCTTTCAGTTTGTAGCCTGCTACAAACCACCCACCCAAACTCAGGAACCCCACTCGGCCTTCCTGAGAACACTGGAGAATATGAAGGTCTCTCCAAACACCATTATATTGGGCGACTTCAACTACCCAAACATAGACTGGGAATACTACTCAAGCCCCAACACACTCACCCAACGGTTGCTAGAATTTATAAACTCAAATGCTATGGCACAACTGGTCACCACCCCCACAAGAGGGGAAAACATATTGAACCTGATCATCACCAACATGGGGACTCTATGCTCCAGACCAGAAGTGTATCCCTCACTGGTAAGATCAGACCATAAACTAATTTCACTGGATATTCACATCCCGACCCCACCTCCTGCCCAGAAAACCACAGTGAAAAACTTCTCTAAAGCAAATTTCACACTCCTCAAAACTGAGGTGGAATCCTTCAAAGCCCCTGGGCCTGTGGAAAATATGGCCCAGACCACAGAATCCTTTATAAACGCATTCTATGAACACCTTCAGGAATGCATGGATCATGCGATCCCAAATAAAACCAAGACCCAATCCTCCAAAGGCAGACGTCCTGTCTGGTGGACCCCAGCCATAAACAAACTATACAATAGAAGGAGGAAGCTACTAAATGATAGAGCAAAATCCCAAAAAGGGAAGGCATCACTGATCAGTATTAGCAAAAAACTACGGGCACACATAAAATTGTCTAAGGCCAGCTTCGAGAGAAAATTGCACAGGACACTAAGGATAATCACAAGGCTTTCTTTAGTTATGTTAGGAACCTGGGTGGTAATTCTCAGATATGCTCAGAATTAGTCCAAAATGACAAAAAATACACCGAACCCACAGACATTGCCAACATCCTAGCTGACAGGTTCAGCGCAAACTTCCACCCAACAAAGGGCAAATATCTATCCCAGCAGAGTGCTGCCCCTGACATCTCAGATGCTCAGGTAAGAGCCACCTCTCCAAAGCAAAAACACAGCATCAATAGGACCAGATGGTGTCCCGGCTGTGTCCTACATGAACTCCAAGAAGAGCTAAACCCAAACATAAAACTACTGTTCAATCTCAGCCTTACTACAGGATATGTGCCCAAAGAGTGGCGTACAGCAACAGTGGTCCCTCTCCATAAAGGTGGTGCCTCAACGGATCCTGGAAACTATCGCCCCATAAGCCTGACTAGCTTGGTCTGCAAAGCTATGGAAAGGATCATCATGGACCTCATAAATAAAGATATTGGGGACCTACAAACACTGGATCCTACCAAGTTTGGCTTTGTTAAGGGCAGATCCTGCCTCTTAAACCTGGTTGATTTCTTTGAAACAGTCACCAAGGCCATTGATGAGGGGAAGGTGGTCCACACAGCCTACCTGGACCTCGCAAAAGCCTTCGATACAATACCCCACTCGGGCATTATAGATAAGCTCACCAGCTTAAATATAAACCCCTATGTCACTAGATGGATTGCAAACTGGCTCAAGGACAGAACCCACATGGTTAGAATTGCTGGAGCCATGTCAGACTCCAAACCAGTTACAAGTGGTGTCCCACAAGGCTCAGTCCTGGGACCTCTCTTGTTCGGTATATATTTCTTGGAGGTACAGGCCAACACGGAAGGACTGTGGCTGACCAAGTTCGCAGATGACTGCAAACTGGGTGCCATAATCGACTCTCCAGCCGACACAAGCATCCTCCAAAAGGGCCTCATAGAAACAGACAACTGGTGCCAGAGCTATGGCCTCAAGCTAAATGCCAAAAGTGTATAGTCATCCCTTTGGCAAAAACGAAGTGTCACAAATTACCACATAGGTGGTAATCCATTAAGTACAGAAGAAGTAATTAGGGACCTGGGGACCCAAGTTGATAGCAATCTCTCATTTGACAACCACATGGCCAAAGTGGTTAGAAAAACATTTTATATAGCCCACCTAATCATGAAGTGATTCACATCTAGATCAGGGGAGGTCATCGTGCCTCTTTACTCATCCCTCATCAGGCCCATAATTGAGTACAATGCCCCCTTTGGGATGTACCTTACCAGACACCTGCAGTAACTGGAAAGACCCCAAAAGTACCTCACCAAGAGGATCAAAGGGCTCAAACAGATGCCATATGCTGCCCGGTTAAAGAAACTCCAGCTCTACTCAGTGGCATACCGCCTGTTCAGAGGCGATCTGTGCCTGACGTATAAAGTCATGTCCAACCCGGAATTAATGGACATGCTGCACCTCAGAAAATCCAAATCCCATCGAGCTACGTGCTCGAGAGACTTGAACCTCAGCACTGAAATAAATAGGACATGCTGGAGGGACAGATTCATAACCCAGAGGCTCCCTTCACTCTGGAATAAAATCCCAGTCCAGGTTAGGCAGAGTCCCTCATTGACTCTCTTCAAGAGGAATCTTGATGAGTGGATGGGAGATCATAGGTTTACCCCGGGTATCACTTCTGTGTCACTGTTAGACAGAGGCACAGTATACTAACCTCAAAAAAGGGCATAGCAAAATAAATTTAAAATGGGTGGCGAAATCTAAACACATTCTGGCTAGGCTTATAAATGCCCTAGGGCAGATAGCCTAGTATGAACCTATGAACCTATGAACCTAAGAGCAGCTGATGCTGCTACAAAGACAGTTATGACTAGCATGGTTATATGAAGATATGTCTTGGTTAGCATCTGCGAAACTACCTGAAAAATATTAAAGCTTAAATTCTGCACATCTTTCTACCCTGGATCTCCTGAAGTATTGGGAACAAAGGAAAAATTTTAAGCAACACTGTTTCAGCCTAACATGGGAATTATCCTTCCAACAAATATTTGTACAGAAGGCTTAAACAACCTCTCCATTCTAGATATTAAAAGTCAAGACATTTTACGTCATTACACTCAAATTCTGAGTACAAAAGACACATTGGCCTTTGATAATACCTCCTGGATTTTGGTAAGAAACTTAGTATAATATATTTGTCTAGCTAAGTTCTATAGCATTTTTTTTCACATGTTATGTTTCCTTTGTAAACATGTATAGCAAAGATTTTATTTATCACTTGCTATGCTATATTCAAATGTATATTCCCAGAAATGCAGTTTAGAAGCTCATTTTGGAGCCTGACTGAATAACCCAGTAGGCTTGAGGTATATTAGCTAACTAGTCTAGGACAGTAGGACTACATACCCAAGAGTAAATTTGCAATTACCCATCTAGACATGGAGTCCAGAGCTAAGGATGTAATACAAATACACTGATGAAGGGTCGTTTGAGCCTGAAAGCTTTGCTTGTTGGATTAAACAGTTTTCTTTGAATTACATCATCAAATTCCATTATTTCTGGTTATTTGGATTTTATGTGGACTGTCCCCAGATTCACGAAGCTCCATGCAAGAATAAGGCTGTTCTTGCATGGAGTGATTTGTGTTCGTTTACGATAGCAGCATGCCTTGCATATGCATGAAGGCACGTTGCTATCTAAACTAAATGGACATGAACCAGGAACGAGCACAGGGGGCGTGTGTCAGCAGTCCCAGCACCTGAAACACGCCCCCTTCACTCTGAAAGTGCCGTATGGATTTTCTGACATGGATAAGTATCAAACTATATAATATTAAAACCTAGCTCTAATATTATATAGTAAACAAGTGTCTGCAGACACCGAAATGTAAATAGCTAACATTTCAGTGTCTGCGGACACTGAAAATAAAAAAAAAAAAAAAAACACAAAAACACCTATAGAAGGCAGCAGCCTTCAAGTGCACACCCCCAAATGTATGCACTCTTGCCCTACATATATGGAAGCAGTAGGGCAAGAGGAAAGGAGTAAAAAATAAAAAAACAGAATAATATTTTTTTTCATGAAGTAAATCTGAAGTTTAAGCACCACGCAGCTTGTTTGTGCAGCACGCTGCTATGCTTAGCTGAAATCCTGAAAATGATAGACAAGTGCTACTGTGATAGAAAATGTCATCAAGCTGCTGTAGCGTAGTGGTACTGCCATGGTATAGCATGTCGAACATGTTCAATTCCCCGATCTGCAAAATTATTTAATAAACTTTTAAGGAATTTGAATGATAGATGTCAATCATATGTCTCATGTATTGCACAGTAGGGGAGGGAATATGTAAAATATAAATGTATAAAACAATTTATAACTTTAATGAGAAAATAGATTTAAGCAATGCTTTGCTAGTGTAAGCATTGCTTACCTGCATTCAGCTCTGCTTAGCTGGTGTAAGCATTGCTATGCTTATTTGTGTGGAGCTAAGCATAGTGCAGCATAATAAAACTGGACAATCACAAAAAAAGTGCTTAAAAACAGCCCTATTTAAACTGCACAGGTTCAGATATAGCCATAACCATTTGAGATTGCACACAGCAGGACTGAAATGGCTTGTGTTGGAGAAGGTGTGTGCTTCCGAGTACAATGCTTGGGCATCCAGGAGTCCAGGGTCATGGTTGGGCTCCTAGTTAAAACACATGATGGCAGACTGCTGCAGGGCCAGTACCTGGGCTCACAGTACAAAGCAGAGGCCTGGGACCAGCTTGCATGTGATCTCACCAGTGCCACTTGCATATCCTGGACTGGTGAGCAGGTACATCATCACCATAATGACCCGAAGCAGAGGAGGGGTGCACTCTTGGATCAGTGAATCCAAGAAGCCCACGCACAAGATGTCCCACCTGTCTGTAAGTATGCAGTCTTATATATTTCTAAGTATGGAAAAGGTCAACTTGTGACTGTGCAGGTTTGATTAATGTGTGATGTCTCCCTATACAGCTGCTGTGGAGAGGTCCCAGAATGTGCAGGCTCATGCACAGCAACTGGCCCAGCTGCATCGGCAGTATGGTGAGTACAGAATGCCACCTATTATTAGCAGTAAGAAATCAAAATTTTAGCAATGGTAGTACTGCTTGTATATATAATTGTGCTGTAAAAGTCAGGAATAAATGCCTGTGCAAGGCTGCCAGTGTTACAATGGGGTATTCCCAGCTGCTGTGTAAGACAGATATCAGTGGCAAACAAGGTACAATATGCAGGAGAGGAATATTAGAATATGTATGAGTGTGTCAGAATGAACCTGCCAAGAAAGTGCCATGTCAGGGCTACTGTAACAGTTACAAATGAAAAGCATTCCCCTGTGCAAATCATGCAGGAATAGTAATTGTGGAGTTCTGAGTCGTACACAGATATGTATGTCAAAACTAATAATGGTGATCCCAAACACTGGTGTGTGTCATCTCACTTGTACCTGATAAAAAGAAATATGTATGTCCTAGAGAATGCATTAACTGAGGTGAACTGATTTAGCAATGCTTGTCTGCATACTTTAGAATGGGCATGTCAAATAACTGGAAAAGAGCAACAGTACATATTCCCATCAGAATGTGTTTTACTTGTTTGTCTGACAGCATTGTCTTGTGTTAACCTTTCCATTTCAGCCATATGTAGCTGTGAATATACTGAGAAATGTATAAGGCTAACAGGTGCAGACCTAAAACCTACACTGTGTACTCAGGAATCTAAATTGTAGTATGTAGTTGTAAAACAGTCAAATGTGCAATCCAGCTAATGTGCATATGTTTCACAAACAGTGACACCAATATATGTTGTGTATGCATAAAATTTACTGAAAATGGGAAACAAATAATGCAACATGTGATAGTAAAAGTACTGTGCGCAAAAATATGTACTAGATAGAAATGTCACAAGCAAAACACAACACTTCCCCAGTAGCTTGTTCTGGTAAGGACTAGACCTGTAGTTCAATTTTGCACACACAGCATGGTTAGAATCCAGGGGCCACCACTAACATCTCAGTCTGGTTCTACAGTTTTAAACTGCAATCTGAATAGAAACAATAATGTACTGCAACACATGCATTTTCCATACAGGGTACACAAGCAATCTGAATAGAAATACTAGTATGATGTGTATAACTATGAAAGGTGTACAATTGCTGTGTTGATCAGCCCCAGTCCTACAAATAGATGCAAGCTAAGCATCCACACTCTGCAGTCTGGCCCAGACAAGCCCCTCAAGTGTCACACTGTCACAGATAGTTTCCCCAGTTGACAAGAAACCTGCACACAGAGAATGTCCAGGTAGATGTATGTGAAAGACACAATACACACTCCAGGGCCTGCAACTAAAATGTGAATGGGAACACTCAGATCTGCTCTGAGTTACAGCACAATGGCACTAAATATACAGAACCAACTGATATTGCCAACATCCTAGCAGATAGGTTCAGTGTTAACTTTACCCCCCTCTCACCCCCTAGAGGGCCCATCTCTATACTGGAAGAATGCAAAGTTCCTATAATCACAGCTGCACAGGTAAAAAACACACTCTCCAAAGCCAAGAACACAGCATCCATTGGACCTGACAATATCCCAGGCTGCATTCTACACGAACTACAGAATGAACTGGCACCCTACCTAAGTACCATGTTCAATCATAGCCTCACCTCAGGCTTTGTACCCACTGAATGGTGCACTGCAACGGTTATCCCACTCCACAAAGGGGGAACCACGACGGACCCTGGGAACTACCGCCCCATTAGCCTGATGAGCCTGGTCTGCAAGGCCATGGAACGTATCATTGTGGAACTCATAAACAAAGACATTGGTAATCTTCAAACTCTGGACTCTACCCAGTTTGGATTTGTAAAAGGCAGATCATGTCTCCTAAACCTGATTGACTTCTTTGAAGCAGTCACCAAAGCCATAGATGAGGGTAAAATGGTTCACACAGCTTATCTAGATCTCGCCAAGGCTTTCGACACCATCCCCCACTCTGGAATTATAGATAAGCTCACTAAACTAGGTATAAATCCCTATGTCACAAGATGGGTTGCCAACTGGCTCATGGACTGAACCCACACTGTGAAAGTAGCGGATTCCAAATCCGACTTCAGACCAGTGACAAGTGGAGTACCACAGGGTTCAGTCCTGGGTCCTCTCCTGTTTGGTATCTATGTCTCTGAGGTGCAGGCTAACACAGAAGGTCTTTGGCTAACAAAGTTTGCAGATGACTGCAAACTAGGAGCCATAATCAAAACTCCTAACGATGTGGACAAACTACAAAAGGGCCTCACTGAGACAGATACCTGGTGTCAAAGTCATGGCCTGAAGCTCAATGCCAAAAAGTGTATTGTTTGTCATCCCCTTTTGTAAAAACTCTGTACCCATGAACTACCACATAGCTGGTAGTCTACTTAATGCCGAAAATGTGATGATAAGAGACCTTGGGACACAGGTGGACAGCAGTCTCTCCTTTGATAATCACATCGCCACAGTGGTCAGGAAATCCTTCTACGTGGCTCATCTCATCACAAAAGGATTCTCATCCAGAAAAAAAGAGGTCATTGTTCCCCTCTACTCATCACTCATTAGACCCATTATAGAGTGCAACGCCCCTTTTGGTATGTACTTCACAAGACATCTACAACAACTGGAAAGACCACAGAAATACCTCACAAAGAGGATTACTGGCCTCAAACAGATGCCCTACGTAGACCGTCCCAAAAAACTACAGCTTTACTCAATCGCATATCGCCTACTCAGGGGCGATCTCTGCCTAACATACAAAGCTATGTCAAACCTAGAGCTGTTGGACATGCTCCACTTAAAGAAATCCCAATCCCTCTGAGCTACACACTCTAGGGACCTAAACCTTGTCACCACAATAAACAGAACATGCTGGAGGGATAGATTCCTGTCCTAGAGACTTCCCATACTCTGGAACAGACTACCTATCTATGTCAAACAGAGCTCCTCATTAGCACTCTTCAAGAAAAATCTTGATGATTGGATGGGAAATGGGAAATTCACCCCAGGGATCACTTCTGTGGCTCTGCTCGACTGGGGCACAGGAAAATAATTTTCTTGGGTGGCAAAAGCCAGGGTACATTTTTTGGCTAGGCTTATATAGGCCCTCGGACCAATAGCCTAGCACCTACCTATGAACCTATGAACCTATGAATCTGAAATATGTGTAGAAACAGCAATGTAATGTGCACACAGTTTATCTGGACAGGTCCTCAAGGTAAGAAATCGGTATAGAAACAGGTTTGATGTGTATAACTAAAATAAGGGTACAATTGCTCTGTTGATATCTACAGCTGTTGGTGTGCTGTAGCAGCCCCATGGCCCAGCTAGAGTATAAGTGTAGTCAGAATGTAGAGGAGTGAATAGTAGTGTACTGACAAATATACTTGATAGCAGTTGTCAATTGAATCTGTCCCCTTCTCCCACCACTCAAATGATCCAACCATCACACTGAAACCAACATGGGTATGGTCCTAAACAAACATCTACTCTTGGTACCGTTGTTCTATTTGGTTTATCATTGTTTAAACTGTGTGCATACTAATATCCCCTGTTGAATAATCATCTTATTGCCTGCCTGACATACCACTAACTGGCATGCTTTTGCAGCCCTGAATTCCATTCCATATATGCATGGGTTCTGTTTGCTATGGCACTGTTATAATTGCACAGTTTTGGGTTAATGGGGATATCCATGCATGCTATTTTGACTAATGTTGTAATGTGTTGTGCATGACTAACCAATATTCATTGTTAATTGCCACACCATAGCACATATGGGAAGGCAGATCACAGCAGATCCACCTCTCCAACCCCACCTGGCCGAGGCACCAGGTCCCAGTATGGCTGGGACCCAACCTTGACCTCCCTCATCTGCTGGTCCTGCACCACTCTTGGGTGAAATCACTGCAGGGGATGGGGCTCTCCCCCCCTACAAGTGGGCACGTTGTCACCCAGGATGAGGTGGTCTGTGGCATGGTGAGCAGTGTCCTCCAGATGGAGCTGGATGACCACCTCCACCAGGTGGAGGGCAAGTTGTCACAGCTAGAGGGGCAGGCAGCCCCTCCAGCTCAGCCCCCAGCACAGCCACCTTCAGGGCTGTGAAGGAGTAAGGGTGACTGCCATCAGGTGGGGACATCAGTGCCACTACTACCATCTTTGGGGGCTCATGATCCTCAGATTACCAACCACCATCTCTGTCAAGGTATCTACCCACCATGTGTCATACATTGCCCCGTCTGCTGTCTTGTCTGTCTTGTTTGTCTGCAAATGCAACCTTTCCTACCAAACCTCCCTCACCACACTTACCAATAATCCTTCCTTAACATCCCACTCCCACCTTAAAAAAAAAAAAGAGCATTTGTCCCACAAAAAAAGCACGTTCCATACATAGCTCTGCATTTCTCACAGAGACATGTACCCAGCACACAATCTAACGCTACCAATCATCCATATTGTATGATGCCCACACACCTCCCTGTAGGATGTGAGGCTCCAAATTCTAAATTGGCCACACTGAAAGCAGCTGTAGCTGCCAAAGAAATGCAGAGCTATATCCTAACCTACACTTGTCCTGCACATCCCTACTTGTTTCTTCTCTTGTTTGTGTCCCCTTGCTTGCCCCAATTTCGCCACTTTTCTATCTCCCTTTTTTCTTTTCTTTATCTGAAATTAGCGTAGGTTTAAATGGCCATAAGCAGCCATAAGAGAAGCTAAGCTCACATAAGCATCGCTTAGCTCCATGCAAACCCACTTACAACTGCTTTAAAGTGCATTAATCACTCTGTCTCCAATAGCCCCTGTTCTGCCCAACAACAAAATAAGCAGCCCTTGCAAGACTCAAACCCAGGACCCTGCCCAGTCTAGCCAAAGTGATTTACCACTAATCCATTTCAGATATAAATAAATCTATGTTTTTGCAAACATATCATCCAGCACATGCATTTAAGAGTAGAGGAAATGTATATATATATATATATATATATATATATATATATATATATATATATATATATATATGTAGATGTATGTATGTATGTATATATATATATATATATATATATATATATATATATATATAGATATATAAAAGGACACAACAAATACATATATGACCAAAGGCACCGTTAATGGGGGTGGGGTGCCCAAATTAAGTACCTCTTGTAATTATTGATATCATCCACTCCTCCACAGCTGAAGAGATCTGCCTTGCAACACAACACTTGCAAGTCTCATACCCAGGACCCTACACAACATAGCCACAACAAGTCAACAGTAATCCATCTCAGCTGTATGATGTCAGGATGATATCAATAAGAGATCATGCAGAACAGTTTGTATACCATAGGGAATACACAATGTGGAAGCAGTCCACACTCCAATGATACATATACACACGCACATATATGTATATATATATATATATATATATATATATATATATATATATATATATATGTAGATATAGATATGTATATACACATACATACACATATACATATATTACTACATATAGATATGCATAGGAAGATACATACTTAGGGTGTGCACAGCATATTGAACAGCCAGTATTCCTACAGTTGCCACCTTTTAAAATGGACAGTGTTTGATTCTCTCATACAAAAGACAATTATTGCATGAAACATATACCCACAGAGAAGTCAAAGGATATGACACCACACAGGTTTGCACACATAGAAATGTTTATTTGTGTACTATTTCAGTTGTATATGCCATTTCATATAGCAGTTAGGTGTTTGAAATACATACTAACTGAGTAATGCAACTCTCAAGCAAAACAGTTTATACAGTAATCTGAAAGAATAACACGTTGCTGTCCAGGGCAAGGCCTTCAAGTAGTACAACAGTAAAGAAACACTGGCCTGGAAGATAAGAACAATCAACATTAATTAATGCAGATGTAGTTCAGCGGCCTCCAATCACACTCTGTACTCAACCCCTAGAGGGAAAAGAATTAAGTTGTCACAATGAAAATGTATCTGTTACATAACAATGTTTAACCTAAAACATCAGTATCACACTGACAAACAGAACTGTTTGTAAAACAGTAAGCACTAGCCCACCACTGTTCCCAAGGTGAAATATATGTAAATATACAGCCATATACCTTAAGGTATCTTACTACTGATATCCCTCACATGTTGTAACAGCCTAGATTATAAATGGTGCGTACCCCTCCCTCATAGAATGACTTACAAGGGCATATAACAGTGTTACATACACTGACCTCTGGACTGTACAAGGACACACATGTTTTGTCCAGCTGTAGCCCACATATATATGGACCCTACCCCACAATATGTGTGAGGGTCCACAACATCACTGGAATGATGGCAGGAATGCCAGCACTACATAATAATAGGCCACTACTTAACAACCTCTTACTGCATGACATAGGGTCAAAGCCTGGTATATAGATGGAGGACAGAGTCTGGAACACAGGGCCATATTTGCAATATTGCTGTTTTACACTGTGAAAGTTGCTGGTGTTACAGACAGGATTGGTTGCAACATACCCTTATTCAGGAATATAAAGTCAGAAACACAAATGGATGTAGCCATGTACTGATAGCACTCAACAGACAGAATGCCACTAATATATCAGAGACAAGACCTGTGTGGTGAACAGACAAAACATAACAGCCAATCCTCTGGCCATCATGTGGATAGGCCCACCGTTGAGAGCTATGCAGACAGACTGCATTCCATGCTAAACTAGCATGTACACACAAACCCTGTAAAACTAGTGGTATACAATGCATATAACAACACTACTCATGCTGTCCGTAGGTCTGGAACTTTATACAAATATGTATTTGGCCTGTGTTTGCAAGTCCTGTTGTAAGAGGTATTGCTTCATGCTGTCTGTAACACTGCTGCCCACACACAGGAAGGATGTCTTCCATACAGGAAAGGTAAAGGGACAACTCCCACATAATGTAGTAATTTATAGTAGTGTCTTGCCATGACAGTGGTAATTGGAAGTACTACACAGCTGGCTGCATGCAAGTAGCAAGTGGTGAACACTGACTGGTGCAGAGGCCATCACCTGGTCATGTGCATCATCTACAAAATCCATGCTGCAATCTATTCAAAGCAGCTCAATCCCTGTAGTGGAGGGAGAGAGAAAAAAGCAAATAAACAAACAAACAAACAGAAAACAATGATCTAAACCAACTAAAACTACAAAACAACCCTACATAACTAAGGGGACACATAAAAGTGTACTCAGAAGACAGGACAATACTACAACAGGTATGTGAAACATATATGCATGTAATTGAATGTAGTACTTGGTCTATAATAATGGAATTGATGATGTGGAAAGATTTATATGTGCCATCAGGAGTTGTTGTAATGATGTCCTGCTGAACAACTGCTATGGACATAGTGTCTGGCCCTGTGGGCAGTGACTGTACGTGTCAACTGTGCAGATCAGCACTGAATGACAAGATGTAAGCCATCATATTGTGTGTTCTGTACCTCAAGACATGTATATTAGTGTGGCAAATAGCTGGTGGTGGAAGTAATGTAGTTACAATAGACACATGAGTTTCAGACCCCACCACTTGCAGGACAGTCATGTTAATGTGTAATGTAGCATGCATAAATGCCATAGGTGTGTAATAGGCTTACCTGCAATCTGTCCCTATATATACCCCCTCCTAATGTTAGGCTGTGACGACATGTGACATCTGTCTGTGTTGTAGCAAGGCAGAACAGTGCAACTGTGGAGGAAGGAGAGTTAGAGAGTGTGGACCTGGTCTTTGAATGCACCCCACATATATATATATATATATATATATATATATATATATATATATATATATATACACATGTATGTCTGCAGATATACAGACACACACACATATATATATATATATATATATATATATATATATATATATATATATATACAAATCAAAATATATATATTGATTTATATATATATATATATATATATATATATATATATATATATATATATATATATATATATATATATATATATATATATATATATACATGTATGCCTACATATATACAATCACACACACACACACACACACACACACACACACACACACACACACACACACACACACATATATAAAACCTGTTGTCTGTGTTTTTAACTACATTACTCTGTACTATGAATGGATTGTCTAGTTTATAAGATAATCACTGAACTATTCCTTTAACGTTCATTTTACCTGTTAATAGTGTTTATGAATTTTTTGTGTATATGAGTTGTTTGTTTTTGATATTTGTTCTCTCGGAGCTTATCTTCCTGGGCCTCTACTGAAAATGGATATATATCCAGTTAGACTAGCCCGGTTAATGAATGTAAAATAAAAAAATAAAAATAAATAAATAAAAAATAAAAAAATCTATATATAAATACATTTCCCCTACTGTTGAATGACAGTGCTCCATGATATGTGTGAGAGAACATCACACATATCTATGCACACATATATATATACAGTAGTAAGTGGGTGCAAAATGGGCAGTTATGTCTGGTGTGAAATCCATGTTGGGAACACATTGCCCTTGTTTGTGAAGGTGGGATTGGTATGTTGGGGAAGGATAGTAGGTATATTTGGGGAGGTAGGTTGGGTTGGAAGACAGACAAGACAGCATACAGGGGCGGTATATGACACATGTGGTTGGTAAACACCTTGGATGGGGAGTGGTGTTTGGAATATGGAAGCCCATGAGCCCCCATATAGAAACAATGGGACCAAGGTCCCCACCCATTGGCAGTCACAACTGCACCTTCACAGCCCTGAAGGTGCATGGGCTGGGGGCTG
This sequence comes from Protopterus annectens, assembly GCF_019279795.1. Lineage (NCBI taxonomy): Eukaryota > Metazoa > Chordata > Ceratodontiformes > Protopteridae > Protopterus > Protopterus annectens. The sequence goes on along the minus strand of NC_056746.1, from coordinate 1,012,348,496 downwards.
AGCAGGAGGAGCATGCGGATTCTGTGATTGTGTACTGAGGGCCTCAAGGTGGTGTAGCACATCCCCCAACTCTCTGTGGAGCTCCTTATGTACCACACCCTGGACCTGACTTTGGGTGACAGGATCCTGTCTGTGTGTGCTCCCGGGGGGGGGGGTGAATACCATCCCCTGAGGTGGTTCCACCTGAAGGTAGTGCAGGACCAGCAGATGATGAGGTCCCGGGGTGGGTCCCAGATGTGATGTGGCCTGGTAACATGGCCAGATGAGGAGGGAGAGGTGGTTCTGCTGGGAACTGTCTTCCCAAATATGCTATTGTGTCACAGTTATAGAACATATGTGGGTAATAATAGTCCACACATTCCAGGATTATGTCTAACAGCATGCATAGATATCCCCATTAACACAAAACACCATATTTGCAGCAGTCACATAGCAAACAGAACACATGCATATATGGAACCATAGAGGCCCTTACAATGCCATGCAGGTGACTTTGTTCCTAACAGGCCACCAATGATAGTGTTTCAAAATGGAACATGACTACAAACACATTACACAAATTGTTGTACAATACGATATATGTCCCAACAGTAGGTTTGCTGTAAACATGCCCATTGAGTTGTGTGATTAGATTGTTGTTGCAGATATAGTGGTGGGGAGACAGAGATGTGTATTAACAACTATTATATCCTTGCAGTGTGAGGTCCTCAGACCTTTTTTCCTCTTTATGTCTTTCAGGCACCATGTCACAGGAGTGACTGCCAGTCAGAATGAGGTGATCATACAACACCTGGTGCAGCACTACCACACCCTGTTTGGATGTACAGCCCATGATCTGCAGGAGAGGACCGTCCTGTGGAACGATCTTGTCCATAGAGTAAATGATGTCAGCCTGAATAACCGCAGTTATGAGCAGGTCCGACATCAGTGCACTAACCTACTCCTCCATGCCCATCAGCATGCTGCTGCAGTTAGGAGGGACAAGCTAGCCACAGGGGGGGGTCATGCCATCCAACTCCTCCTGACACATGCTGAGAAGCTCCTCAACAGCTTCGGGGCACCTGCCTGCCCACAAGCACAAGATCCTGCGGTGAGTATTGTGGAGGTGGGTGCTACCCATACAATGGATGAGGAGCATGCAGGTAAGGCCACAGGGCACATTAGTAGACCACTGTTGCATATACATCTGCATCTGTAGAGTTTAATCATGCATATGTGAGATAATATATATATATATATATATATATATATATATATATATATATAGAGAGAGAGAGAGAGAGTCTTTTTCTGCATTGTAGTAATAAACAGATGTACATAATCTGTAGTATTATGGGTTTGTACTGTTGATGTACTGTAATGCTGCTCCCACCCTGCACCAGTGTCACAGGTGTGGCTACTGACATCACATCTCTCACACAACTATGTTGGTCCCTCGGTATACCTCTGGGGCAGCAGCCTGTAGCTGGTGAGTATGGTGTTTGTTCAGGTTTGCCAATACACCGGCCATGTTATGGCCATGATATTTTCCATGCACACATTTAACACACCTACCCCTAATGCATGATGTACATGTTCACTTATTGTTGCTGTTAACTGCACTGCATCACAGTGGTCACCATAGTGGTGTATCTGAAGGGTATGTAAGAGTCCTGCAATATAACTAACAACCTGTCACTGCAAGATGTGTGCACAGAGATGAAAATAATGGTGGGACAAATGGCTTACAATAGGAACATGTCTTTAACATCACGCTTATACAGTGCTACAACAGTGTATATACCACTATTACAATGGCAACTGTTACAGATCTACACAACGGCATATCACAGTAACGCATTCCACAACCCTTACAGCCTGTAATGTGGTCATAACATGAACAATGAATGTACAATATGGAATCCTATGTTAGGACAGCAAATATGGGGAATACATAACTTAACAAACACTGGAAGCATATGTGTGCATACACTCCAATAAACACATTGTGGAAGCAGCTTTTGAGGTACTGACAGCATGCACTCTTCATGAGTATGGACCTACCAGCAAGTACAGGTCCTCAGTGTCACACCAAGAAATGGTCTGCTGTCCAAGACGTTTGCCCATCAAATGTGCCCACTTACCTGCAACAGAGCCAGCCGTGGCTTGCACACATCTTACAAGCCATGAAATGGATCCCATACCCAACAGGTAGCATGCAGTAGATGGACATGTAGCCTTAACTCACCACTGCATATACCATGGCAAACAGTGCAGACAGTCATGTATGTAGCGAGGATGTATGGGACAAGATTAATGTATAAAATAAACAGATGGCCATCCAAGACAGATGATGACACATGTTGCAAACTGGTCATGCAGGCTGCCTAGTAACATGCCGCAACACTGAGGGATTTGCAGGAACGTCTAGCAAGTATTGGCTGTGCACCAATCGCGTGGACTCTGCATAAGTGTGGCCCATGTGTTAGGGTATTTAGATGGGACAGTTGTTCCACAGGAAACATGAGCCAGGGCTCTCTACAGGTAGCATATGCATAACATCAAAGTCCCCCAAAGGCATGTGTTGCAATGTGTACTGGTGTATCAAGACCAAGTTGGAAACCTACACACAGTATCAGTTAAGATACATGTGCTGCACAACCAACACCTCACCCCACCTCAGGCCCACCATCCCCATCTATACCTTGTTGGTGCCAGTGTACACCTGTATGTTTGCCATTCATTAGCAGGGACTAGGCCGGTACACATGGTGTTCAGAATTTGGGACACTGCAAAATGACACACATGTCTAGCCCATAGTTGTCAAGCATCTGCAAAAAGGCTGAGGATGGGGAGGGGGTGTCATCCTGAAACACAATAGTGAACTGAAGCAGACATCCAAAGCTCACTAAGAATGGCTGTATCTGCACAAAGTCAAGGTCATGAAATGTGGCAGACATAACCCTGACTCCACAGCAATAGTGACAGCACTCTGTGACCTCCTAGGGCTGTGCACATGAGTTAAACTTGCAATCATGCAGAGGTGGGGGACATTTGTAGGGCAGAGTGACCAAATACTGGCAAATGTAGATGGTCCATGCTAGTATACCCCTTCCAGAATTAGTGACTGCTGTAGTACACTTAGTTGGTGGAACAAACCATCATGATAAGGGTGTGCACACATATGCACCCACAAATTGTATGCATCTCAATGAGCATCTGTGCAACTAACACATTTGTTTGATACTGCATTTGATTGCACAGGTCATATGTCACATATCAGGTTTGTGTAATGTTAACATATGCAGTAATGCGGCCCCATGGCATATCAGGGAAGAGGGTGCCATGTCAGTAAGGGTGTGTACACTCCCCATAGCCAAGTAAGGTTTGAAGGTTGTCAGTGTAATTGTATTTTATTGGCCATACATGCACCGCTGATGATGAGATCTGTAAATCAGACATCAGGCATTCACAAATGACATCTGTCCACATATCATCCCAGGTATGTGTTGGACAAACACATAGGGGCTGTGAGCAGCACAGCAAACATAACTGACACATATATACACATTCAGCAATGGTGTGTACACCTGTGAGGTATGGTGCACAGTACATGCCAGGGGGCTGAATAGGTGCACAGCAATATTGTGTACAAGGGTGCAGTGTGTTCCAGGGGAAGGGGCATCACCTACTAACACAACCCATGTATCACAGAGATGTATAATGTTGATAACAGGGATTGGCTATAGCTGCACTGCATGCTGTTGAGTGCCAGATGTCATGCATGTTGACAGATGGGTAATGAGAGGTCCGAGTGTAATATCTTTGTGCAACCTCACCTGTAAGTGTGTGTGTGTGTGTGTGTGTGTGTGTGTGTGTGTGTGTGTGTGTGTGTGTGTGTGTGTGTGTTTACTGTTAAGCAATGACGTACAGGTCTTAAAGTGTGTTTCTTGTTTTCCCCTCACAGGTGGTGAGGTGGGTCAAGGTCCATCCTGCAGGCAAACTGATGTTAGTGTCCATACAGACACTGATAATGATGATAGGTGTGTTGAGGCACAGGTGGAGTTGTTAAGGGTTGAAGCTGCACCATTGTTTGACATCCCACTGTTATCCACCCCATCCTCGCACACAGACACATTGCCTATACATACCCCATCACCAGTGGCCATAGATGAGGGACAGTTGGTGGATGGTGGCATGGGACAGGACAGTCTGGTATCTATGGCACATGTGTCTGGACACAGCAGCCATAGCTAGATGTCCAGCAGGGTACCACACAGGCAGATGTACAGGGGTGCTCATAGGAGGGCTGCTGGTCATCTTGCCCCTGGCAGAGGTGCCACATCTGGTGCCATCAGACTCATGTTTCAGGTCATCATGGAGGCCCAGGCACGTATGGAATGGTATACCAGACAGGGTCTGAAACTGCAGAAGGCTACTCATTCAGCTGCTATTGACATCTCTGATCTTGCAGGTTCCTACTGTTATTTTACAGAAGTCATGGATAGACGGTTGGGTGAGATGGTGGGAATCCTCGACCATGGAATGCCTGTGCTTGAGCATATGGTGGGAGTAGTGTGACGGACACATGGACGTAGGCCAGCAAAACCAACAGCTGGAGGTCGACGTGGATGTGCCAGAAGTCAGAGCCGCTGCCGTAGTAGCAGTACCAGCCCCAGCATTGCAGGGGGGTGCTATCCACACCACAGCAGAGCAGGCCATGTGCACGTGGCCCTGGCCAGTCCCAAGGGGGACCTGGATCCAGAGGACATATGTCATCATCAGGGAAGAGTACCATATCATGGCTTGTACCTGGTGGTGCCAGTGGAACCCCTGGCAGGCACAGTTTTCATGTCTGTGGCCAGAGATGGTGAACTGCACACCCCACCAGGTACAGTCTGCAGCTGTCCAACAAACCCCTGTATAGGGCAGCCACATAGCAGAACTGTGTGCATGCATACACACACACATCACCAACACAGCTAGGGAGACCCCATACCTACACACACATCACAACAGCCCAATTAATAATTAAACCCCCTCACACACACACATGATGTCAAACGTATGACTCAGCCTAGATCTCTGGCAAACCAACAACACACCCTGTGCATATGATAATACCTGTGCCACATACCTGTCATCCATAACATCGATGCAGGGACAGGCTAATATGGTTCTGATGCACAGGGTGACTGTACTACAGTGTACCACTGTAATGCTGTGTAACATGTTGTCAGCACTAAAGTTTAATGCTTACATGTCAGGAAGTGGAGCTGTCCAGCCATGATGCATTATAGCTGTTATTAACACTGAGTGATTGTGGTCTCCATAATGTATTCCATTTGTGTTGTAGGTGTCCATGTGTCAGCAGGATGTTGGTCTGCTGTTATTTCCTACAAGGGGTATGGCACTGTGGAGACACCTTGACTGTGCATTATACTGGGTACAGCTGAACACATGTCACAGGTCTTTATAACAGTTACTGCATGTGCCACATGGATAATAGGTCTGGGGGTGTATACAGGTGAGTGCATGATGGCTGATGTCAGCAGCCCTTCTACAGTGAACAATGGTAAGTGTACTGGGTGATACACACCACATGCTTGTGTATAACACACACAGAGGCTTTGGTATTGATGCAATACACAGAGAATACTGTACACATGGATGTATGTACTTGTGCAAGGAACCCATTTTACAGACAGAATAGGCACAACAACACATTGGAAAATAAGCAGTCTGCTAGTTTAATGTCATTGATGATGGTACTGGCAGGGTATATGTCCCCTTCCCCAATGTAATGCAATCCTCAACTTGGTAAACATAGGTGTGTTGGTGTGGGTGGCACAGCCCTACACTTTGGAGGGTGTGAGGTGCTGTAGAACCACAGATAGTGTGACTGACAACAACTTAACATGCTAACATTAACTGTACTGTATTACAGCCAGCTAAGTGAGGGATACACTCAACTGTAACTGCAACAATGTTGGCTGTGTCGACAAGATCCACACCCAGCTATATATACCAACCACAGTATCGCTGTACACCTATACAGTGGGGAAGAGGGCATTTACACATCTACTACTAGTTGTGATGAATGAATTTGCACAGGATGATACCTGTGAAATGTTAGCATTTGCCAGGCAGTTCTCAGATAGATGACTTCCTGGGACATGTATATTCTGCAAACTGAAGTAGATCCCTTCACATACACACACACTCTTACTTGGCAACACTGGGACTAGAACCCTTTCCTAGGTATGTAGTGCTACTGATGTGTGTGGCCTTAATTGCACACACCACACAGCTTTTAGGATGAGGTGTGTTCCAGGTTACATGTTAAGTGAAGAACATCATCATGCCCTGTACAATATGGCAATGGGGGATGTACTGGTTGTTTATGAACAATACATAGTGTGACGTACTGTCATATACACAATGACAAACACATAATAGTCATACACACATCTGAGAGACCTGGGCTTATCAGTGCTAACTCCCTTGTCAGTGTGTCCATTCTGTTACAGATAAATTACACACAGCACATGCATCACTGGGTTGGATAGTGTTATCAGTTACCTGTATGGTTGATGGGGACAGTGGTCCCAATACAGTGGAACATGGGAACATGGGACTGAGGTGGAATCCTTCAAAGCCCCCGGGCCTGTGGAAAATACGGCGCAGACTGCAGAATCCTTTATAAATGCATTCTATGAACACCTTCAGGAATGCATGGATCATGCAATCCCAAATAAAACCAAGACCCAATCCTCCAAATTTAGGCGTCCTGTCTGGTGGACCCCAGCCATAAACAAACTATACAATTGAAGGAGGAAGCTACTACATGATAGAGCAAAACCCCAAAAAGGGAAGGCATCTCTGATCAGTATTAGCAAAAAACAGCAGGCACTCATAAAATTGTCTAAGGCCAGCTTTGAGAGACAAATTGCACTGGACACTAAGGATAATCACAAGGCTTTCTTTAGTTATGTTAGGAACCTGGGTAGGAATTCCCAGATATGCTCAGAATTAGTGTAAAATGACAAAAAATACACCGAACCCACAGACATTGCCAACATCCTAGCTGACAGGTTCAGTGCAAACTTCTCCCCCCCCTTCCCCACCAAAAGGCTAAATATCTATCCCAGCAGAGTGCTGCCCCCCTCACATCTCAGATGCTCAGGTAAGAGCCGCCCTCTCCAAAGCAAAAACACAGCATCAATGGGACCAGATGGTGTCCCGGGCTGCGTCCTACATGAACTCCAAGAAGAACTAAACCCAAACATAAAACTACTGTTCAATCTCAGCCTTACTACAGGATATGTACCCAAAGAGTGGCATACAGCAACAGTGGTCCCTCTCCACAAAGGTGTTGCCTCAACGGATCCTGGAAACTATTGCCCCATAAGCTTGACTAGCTTGGTCTGCAAAGCTATGGAAAGGATCATCATGGACCTCATAAATAAAGATATTGGGGACCTACAGACACTGGATCCTACCCAGTTCGGCTCTGTTAAGGGCAGATCCTGCCTCTTAAACCTGGTTGATTTCTTTGAAACAGTCACCAAGGCCATTGACGAGGGGAAGGTAGCCTACCTGGATCTTGCAAAAGCCTTCGATACAATACCCCACTCGGGCATTATAGATAAGCTCACCAGCTTAAATATAAACCCCTATGTCACTAGATGGGTTGCAAACTGGCTCAAGGACAGAACCCACATGGTTAGAATTGCTGGAGCCATGTCAGACTCCAAATCAGTTACAAGTGGCGTCCCACAAGGCTCAGTCCTGGGACCTCTCTTGTTCGGTATATATTTCTTGGAGGTACAGGCTAACATGGAAGGACTGTGGCTGACCAAGTTCGCAGATGACTGCAAACTGGGTGCCATAATCGACTCTCCAGCCGACACAAGCATCCTACAAAAGGGACTCATAGAAACAGACAACTGGTGCCAGAGCCATGGCCTCAAGCTAAACGCCAAAAAGTGTATAATCATCCCCTTTGGCAAAAACAAAGTGCCCACTAATTACCACATAGGTGGTAATCCATTATCTGGAAGAAGTAATTAGGGACCTGGGGACCCAAGTTGCTAGCAAGCTCTCATTTGACAACCCCGTGGCCAAAGTGGTTAGAAAAACATTTTATATAGCCCACCTAATCATGAATGGATTCACATCTAGATCAGGGAGGTCATCGTGCTCTTTACTCATCCCTCATCAGGCCCATAATTGAGTACAATGCCCTTTTGGGATGTACCTTACCAGACACCTGCAGCAACTGGAAAGACCCCAAAAGTACCTCACCAAGAGGATCAAAGGGCTCAAACAGATGCCATATGCTGCCCGGTTAAAGAAACTCCAGCTCTACTCAGTGGCATACCGCCTGCTCAGAGCGATCTGTGCCTGACGTATAAAGTCATATCAACCCGAATTAATGGACATGCTGCACCTCAGAAAATCCAAATCCCATCGAGCTACGCTCGAGACTTGAACCTCAGCACTGAAATAAATAGGACATACTGGAGGGACAGATTCATAACCCAGAGGCTCCCTTCACTCTGGAATAAAATCCCAGTCCAGGTTAGGCAGAGTCCCTCATTGACTCTCTTCAAGAGGAATCTTGATGAGTGGATGGGAGATTGTAGATTTACCCCGGGTATCACTTCTGTGTCACTGTTAGACAGAGGCACAGTATACTAACCTCGAAAAAGGGCATAGCAAAATTCATTTAAAATGGGTGGCGAAAGCCAAACACACTCTGGCTAGGCTTATAAATGCCCTAGGGCAGATAGCATAGTATGAACCTATGAACCTATGTACTGGGGGTACCATGGTGCAAAGACAGTATACCCAGCACCCACAGCCCACAGTGAATATTGTATGCACTGAAACCCATGATAATACTCTGATATACCCACCATCACACATTGACCAGGACTGCAATACAACCCGTTGTCTATCTCAAGAGTGCTACTACAGGGATATGCATCTAATTCACATGCCACAGGGATAGTAGGGCAATGCATTGTCATGGCTCTCCCATGGTCATCAACATCACTATCCCTAATACTGTGTGGCAAGGTGTATTGTATTAGGAGAATGTGGCCTCAAAATGCTGTATCCTACAAATATACACACT
>NC_056746.1:1012299375-1012334375 GCF_019279795.1 Protopterus annectens | reverse complement strand
GAACCCATACATTTACTGGTGCAACATGGTTTGTTGTGACATATGTCTACTGAGGGATATGAAGTCAGTGGGTCTATATTAGAACACCGAACATTCAAAATGTCGAGTGTTCTAATATCGAACCCCACCAATCGAAAATACTAAACATTGAACATTTAGAACAGCAATTTTTTTCCTAGGGAAAAAATTTGCTTTTCCAAAACACATACACACAACACAAGCACACCAAACAAACAGCAATCCACACACATACACCTAAACTCTTACACCTAACCCTACACTAAACTATACACACACCACTAACTATCCACTTACCTTAACCCAAACCCTAACTCTAAGGTCCGTCACTATCTCACACTCACCTCAACCGCGCCCTAACCCTAACTCACCTACCCCGCCCTAACCCTCACGTCCACATAATTGCACACTTACCTGACCTGCACCCTAACCCTAACTCATCTAACCCGCCCTAACCCTCATGTCCACACAATCGTACACACATACCTAATCTACACCCTAACCCTAACTAACCTAACCTGCACTCAATCGCACACTTACCTTAACCCGACCCGTAACTAACTTTCCACCAGAGCGCTGAAAATACCAAAGTAACAGAAACGGACAACCAAATTCTTTCCCTAGGAAAACAATTCAGTTTTCTGTTTCTTGATTATTTTCAGCATTCGCTAAAAACGGTTCGCTATTAGAACACTCGACATTTTAAATGTTCAGTGTTCTAATATAGACCCGACGTCAGTAACTCACATGGCTGTCACCATGTACTAACTGCAGTCCTCAGAGTATGCTACTGCATTTCTAAAGATAGGACATGTGTGAGTAACACAGCACATGTAAGACTCCAAACACTGGCCAATCTGCAGATAGCCCTACAGGTGGGAGTTTCCCCAACCACATAACACTGTCATGACAGATATTAAATCATGTAGACCAGCCATATCCACACAAACCCTGTTACACCAACAGTACTTCAAATGTAGAAGAGCAAGACTTACATTCTGTTTGTTGGCCTGTCTCCACAGTGTATGTTGTAAGAGTTATATCCAACTACCCTCTGTGATGCTGTTTGTCAAACACTGACATGAAGTCTTGCTCACAGTGAACGAAAAGGGCCAATACCCACATGATTTTCTTAGTTATAGGAGTGTGTTTCCATGCAATTGGATATGGGAATGATACCACAGCTGTTTCACATGCAATCAGCTAGTGGGGGACTGCAATTCATGCACAGGCCATTAGCTGATCATGAGCATTACTTAGAAACACAAGCTGCTGCCTAAGCAAAGCTGGTGTACTTTTCCACATCCACCAGAGAGAGAGTGAGAGAGACAGAGAGACAAAGTAAGGGGGTAGGAGAGTAAGAGCTAAGCATGTTTGTGTCACACACTTACCAGTACTGGGTTACAACCCCCTGCCTGACTATGTATTGCTATTACATGTTTTATGCAGTTATTGCATGTGCTGTGGAGATTACATGTTGGAGAGCTGTCCAAAGGTATCTTTGAAGGTGAGTGACATGAGCAACTTTGATAAAGGAGTGATAAGGTAAGTGTAGTGCATGTGGCTGTCCACAAAAGCAGGTGTCAAGGAAGACAAAACCATACTCTGTCAGGGACTCACACACATTATCACAGTTGGCAGGGTCAGGATTAAAATTCCTAACTAACTAGTTTGCTACACTACAGTATTATGCAGGTATCACATGCACAATGGAGGTTATCAGGCTGATATATGGACAAAGGGTATTTCAAGGTGACTGACATTAGAAGGCATGTTACAGAAGGGCAATGGGAGGTGTAATGAGTGTGAATGGATTCCAAATCATTAATCTCCACACACACACACACACACACACACACACACACACACACACACACACACACACACACACTGACACAGATTTGTCAGTACTGACATGCATGGGTTCATTGCTTCACAAGTGTGTAGTAGTTGACTCTGCCAGAAGCCTGTACAAAGCTAGGCAAAGGGTATACCTTGGTATCAGGCCACATGACAATGGTCTGCAGTGTGGTTCAGGGGTGTAGTCCCTGGATTGGCCCACACAGGTGGGTATTGTATTCACCATCCAGTCATCTGGGTTACTATTATGTGTGGACAGTGCTGTGCAATGCTTGCCATGTATGTGATCTATATTCCATAACATGGACAGTGTCTGAATTGTGCACATGTCCCACATGCATGTTCTGTGACATGTGGAAGTATACCTGGGGTGTCTGGGGCATGTTGTGTAAACAGATTGTTATCATCTGATGTGGCATTCCTGACCTCATGTGGTGAGAACTGGCTATGGAACTGAGGTTGTGCCTGCACCTACATTGACAGCATGATACAGGTATTCCCTGGTGTTAGTGGCATCTGTCCATACAAGGAATGTGTATAAGGCATGGTATTTCCTTTGTGGGTTACATTTGCAGACTCTACAGTTGTTGCAGGCATCCAGTGGGGAACATAGCAAAGGACCACTGTAAGCAATTATTGCCTATTAAAGGGACGGAACAGGGTGCCATGTCCTCTGTAGTCCACTGCAATCACACTGTGGTTACTATCTGTGGGCAATATGCAGGGAACTACCGACAAAGTGGTTGTTGGCTAGCCAAGTGTGTTTGTGTATGAGACATGGGTGGAGAGTGTTCTCTGGGTAATACAAGGGCTGCCTATATTTTTCACCAATCCATAATGTCACATGTAGGGGTATGGATTGTCTACACCAGCCTCTCTGCTGTTTGACATCTGTTGTCTTTGTAAGGTGGACATTGTGACATATAGTAAGTCCTCAGTATAAGAAATTTGCAAAACCCACCCCACAAAGAGTCCTGTTATTACACAATCACAACTACCTCCACACAGGATACTGATCACACACACACACACACACACACACACACACACACACACACACACACACACACACACACACACACATTTGACAGTACTGAGATTCAAACCCCTATCTTGCTATGTATTGCTACTACAGTGTACCGCATTTATTGCATGCACTATGGAGCTTATAGGACTAGCCCTACTCCAAAGGTGCATTTCAAAGTGAATGACATCAGCAAGCTTGCCAAAGTAGGGCAATGGAAAGTGTAGTCACTGTGCTCAAAAGCATTGATCCCTGCACACACACACACACACACACACACACACACACACACACACACACACACACACACACACAGTTTCACAGTTGCCATGTCTGGGATTAGAACTCCTACCTAACTAGTACATCACACTATAGCATTACGCAGTTATAGCACGCGCCACGAAGCATACAGGCTAGGCCTTCTCCAAAAGTGTATTTCAAGGTGAATGACATCAGCAGGCTTGACAAATTAGGGCAAAGGAAAGTGTAGTGAATGTGACTTGCCTCAAAAGCATTGATCACTATACACACAAACACACACACACACACACACACACACACACACACACACACACACACACACACAAACACACACACACACACAGTCTCACAGTTGCCATGTCTAGGATTAGAACTCCTACCTAACTAGTGCATCACACTATAGCATTACACAGTTATAGCATGCACTACTGAGCTTACAGGGCTAGCCCTTCTCCAAAGATGTATTTCAAGGTCAATGACATCAACAGGCTTGCCAAAGTAGGGCAATCAATGGAAAGTGTAGTGGATGTGACTGGCCTTATAAGCATTGATCCCTACACACACAAACAACACACACACACACACACACACACACACACACACACACACACAGAGTTTCACAGTTGCCATTACTGGGATTAGACCTCTTACCTTACTAGTACATCACACTATAGCATTATGCAGTTATCACATGCGCCAAGGAGCTTATAGGGTTAGCACTTCTCCAAAGGTGTATTTCAAGGTGAATGACATCAGCAGCATACCTCCCAACCATCCCAAATTACTCGGTTTTTACCGAGTTTTGGGGTCCAAATGATGAGGTGCCACAATTCCCGAGTGACACCCCATCATTTCCGATTTCTTTTCAATTTATTTTTATATTTTGCACTGTTTTGGCTGACGTCATCCCGTGCGCGATGACATCAGCGCTGTCGGTATTATCAGCCATTCAGAATTAAGCTATTCAAACGCTGGCTGGGGCGGGATGTCTCTATTTCATTTGGGCATGGAATCGGATCACTGTTAAGAGAGCCACACCAGTTGTCCAGATCTTACGAGGAGGTTCCCGGTTTAATTCTTATTCTGCTTGTCCTGCCAACAGTTTTATTTTCTTCAGGTAGGCTATTGGATGCTGTTTATTCCCCCCCCGATCTGTCTCTGGAGTTTGTGTTACCACTCACTGATGTTTACTCCTGTTTTCTGCCTTGTGTATACTGCCTGGTATAATCTCTTCTAGTTCCAGGGGAAGGGCTGCTGCGGCAGCATTATTAGAAATGTTAAACTACCGCAGTCTCAGTTATCGTTTTCTACATTTACAGCAGTGTCCACCAGATTTATTGACAGAGCAAATGTAAGTTTTGCTGCGACTGTCTTGTGCTCGAGAGGCTTGACTTATTTATTATAGTTTACGTAGGATTTTAGCAGATTGCACAGTAGTATATAGGAAAAACTAACCGTCTTCGTGAAACTGTTGATATGATGTTGTGATGAGGACATTGGGTAATGTTTTGATTTTATTTTTAACTATGTGCAGATCTGGGTGGTGCAATTTTTCCATGTTTCTCGTCTGTCTTTTGTAAAATATGTGCTAGGCTGTAATACTCCTTTCAGTCGCATACACGTACAACTGCTCTAAGCAATAATGGTTTCAATCTGTGAGGTTCACTTATTCCGGGTTTAAATCTTGTAAAGGGTATTCACAAAATCTGTAACCTGCTCAGGAAAAGCATTAGTCACAATGAATACTGGCTTTAGTTGATTTAGTCAAATATGAAATGTTCGTTTGTTATTAAAAAATGCTTTGGAGATACAGATGCTTTTACTTTGATAAAGCAAATATTTTCTGTGGAGTTGTCCATATGGTGCTACATGGAGACTACAAATTGTATCAATCAGCAGGGTTTACCACCTGTAACACAAGCAGAGTAGTAGAAAGATCTGATGAGTAGGAGGACAGACATAGAGGGGGACAGAAATAAGAATGCAGTAATGGTAGGAAGATTTGGACAGAAATTTATAAGAGTATATATATAAGAGAAACCTAGCCAAACTAAAATTTTCCATGTGTGATGCCACCTCTTGTAATAGAGCCCATGGGATATATGCAAATTACCCCAAATTAGGTGTAATGTTTGACTTTAGATGAGTCAGCTTTTCTATAGCTAGATCAATAGATCGGTATTGGGAGAGATAGGTAATGTGTCATTGTCTTTTATTATTTAATCACCATTTAGCCCTTTTGTGTTTAATATACAACATTTTGTTGCTTGTGTTTTCTCTTTTTTTATGACTAGACACTTTTACCATGCAAGCTTAGTCGACCCTCCATTAGCATCTGTACGAGGATGATGGTCTGGATATTTCTACTGTCCATTGTCATGGTGATCATCTGATTCAGATCATAAGAATATTTGAATTGCTTCCTTTATAAGTTCCTAGGCTCATAGGTATTTGCTTGACTATCAGTCTGATCGTAAGAAAACTAGCATTACATTCCCAAGGAGCTACCTGGGAGGGGATACTGTCTCCTGCTTCATGTGAACTCCCTCTGCTATGTCCATGATGTTGTGCTTACAGCTGAAGCATCACACAGACCTCATACTAACACTGCCATCTCTGGGTTGTGGCTATTGACACAGCTTGGTTAGGTGATGTACAGTACACGTGGCATGCATGGCTACCAGCATGAGGTCCACCATTTTTTCTACTTACTCAGTAGATCTTGCTGCAACCAAGGTGCAGTCTACCACAGTTGAAGATATCCTTTCCCTGGCAAACCTGTTTGGGTATTTCTGTCATTGTTTGTCTTCTTGTGGGGTAGTTTCCACAGACACAGATGTTACATACCATGTACTGGTGGACTCTGTACCTGCAGCACCAATGTTCTTTTGAAAATATGTAGTTATACTGATAAATTCTCCTAAAGCAGACTTTTATCTACTGTAGCAGATGCTTGTCTATGCCAAGACATACCCAACTTTGTCATCATCAGTACATATTCTGCTTGGTTGGCTGAACTGCACACCTAAATAGATGACTCCACAGTGGATGATTGAACTGCCTGGGCCTCCCTAAAGAGACATTGGGAACTCTTCTGTCTTTGTTAAAGATGGTACAGTTGATGCCCTTTGTTCTTGAGACAGGCAGGCAGTTTGACCATTAGCAGCACACAGCATGCCAGCAGCCTGAATTATCCCTTGATCATATGTCCTTTTCTGGCCAATGGCAGCATTGATTCAATATTTCCATCCCTTCAGGCACTGTCATGAAAGTACTGGTCAGATTTGTCTGGGATGATCATCTGCTGGCCATGGAGATGGAGGAATGGTAGTAAAGTGTCATTCTCTGCATGAAAGAACTTGTTTTAATGCTCTTTCTCACATTTTCATAACTTTTGATAAAATGAAAAGAAGTATGTGAGAATATCTACATCAATACCTGACTAATGATTATACTGATATAAATGGCAGAGTCAGTTGAAGCTACCTATATAGTTATAATAGTATTTGGAGTTGTTAGTATAAAGCTTTGAACTGTGTTCTTATCTGGAAGATAAACTGTGTTACAGCAGTGATCTATATATACAGATTGTGTGAACTTGGGTGACTTAATTCTCTGTCTTTAACCCTTATTTTCTTACCTTCTTAAGGCCAGAATCTGCCTTTGTTCCACTAAATTTCAGTAGAAACCTGTAGTGAGTTACAGCATTTTATGCTATTATAGATATTTAAAAATATCTATAGCTACATTAATATCTAAATCTGTGTGTGTGTGAAAATATCCCCATTTTAATGCACCTAGTGGCTGGAGATACTCTGGCTCAAACCCTGTACCCTGGGTATAGGGTAAAAAAAGCCAAATGTCCCTAGCCACCACCACTTGTGAATTTGTTTTGTTCAGTTCCTCATAAACTCGGTGTGGTTTTAGGATGTTTGACAAATCACTGAAGGTTGAATTTATTGAATAATGACAGGCATTTTCAGACTTCATATTTCTCAGAAAATAAATGGTAACAAAAACCTTTTATTCTAGCAATTTTCTAAGTTTATAAGATCAGTATTTGAAATGTGTACCTAATTTGGGGATGTATTCCCCCATTGTTGACTTTGTCCAGGTTTTGTGTGCTAAGAGGTTGAGCACTATTGTGAGAAGTAAGAACTGAATTCACTAAATGATAGCCATTTAAGTTTCAGTCTTACTATGCTTTGGGGAAACAAGCTGCTGATTTGACATAGTGGTATGTTGTTCTGATGGCAGTGCACAGAGTCCTGTGTTCAAGACTTGTCAATGAAATGCATGTTAGTAACACAACATTTTATTCTAGCAACTTTCCAAAATATTTAAAATGTGCCCCTGGTTTTTGGTGTTTTGCCCCCAAAAAAAAAAACTTAAATTGAAAATGAGTGCAAGAAGCTGTGCAAGATGCCTATGCTTTACACTACTGTCATTCTATTTTTATATGTATATTGTGTGTGTGCGTAAGTAGACTTTTATGATGGAAATGTTCTGAACTGGGCAGTTTTGTCATTACTGTTTCATGCGTTTCATTTCATTGCCTACTGAAAAATGTTCAAACAATACATTTAAAATGTGCTCTAACAAGTGTGCTGTATTATACAAGGAATATAATTTACTAAAGTCAGGAAGGCTTATCAAAGAACACACATATGTTTCTTGTTTTGTGTGCAAGGGGCCAATGATTTGAAAACAACCCAAGGTAATCTTTATCCACCACTTGCCAGATGTATTTTCTTTGGATGTGGTGTAGGTTTCAATGCAATTTTAATGAATGTGAGTTTCAAGGGCAGAAAAGAAAAGGTTTAATGCCAAGTCTATTTTCATTGTGAGACCGTATTGATTTGTTTAACATATGTCTATTGGTGTTTGTACATTGCGCTGTAAGGTGTAAAATTAAATCAAATAATCATTTTAGAATTAAAGCAGTATGCACACATTAGTGTTTATGGTAAATGGGGCAAAGTAGCCAAGTAATGGGACATTGGAATGGCTGCAGGGGGACTCTGATCTGGTGCCATATTTTGGTTGTCTGTTCAGTTTGCACAAAAGTTGGTATCCCAGAATTCCACTGGAGTGGGCGGGGTTACATAATTATCTATGCAAATTTTATGTTAAACAGCGTACAGATTTGTACCTATTTTTCATGGGCCTTGTCCAGATTTTTGATGTTTCATGGTTGAGAGGTATGATCAGCAGGCTTGCCAAAGTAGGGAAATGGAAAGTGTGGTGAATGTGACTGGTCTCAAAAGCATTGATCCCTTCACACACACACACACACACACACACACACACACACACACACACACACACACACACACACACACACACAATGTCTCACATTTGCCATGTCTGGGATTAAAACTCCTTCCTAACGAGGACATCACACTATAGCATTACGCAGTTATAGCATGCATCACAGAGCTTATACGGCTAGCCCTTCTCCAAAGGTGTATTTCAAGGTGAATGACAACAGCAGGCTTGCCAAAGTAGGGTAACAGAGAGTGTAGTAAATGTACCTGGCCTCAAAAGCATTGATCCCTACACACACAGAGTCTCACAGTTGGCATGTCTGGGATTAGAACTCCTACCCAACTAATACATCACACTATAGCATTACACAGTTATAGCACATGACACAGAGCTTAAAGGGCTAGCCCTTCACCAGAGGTGTATTTCAAGGTAAATGACATCAGCAGGCTTGCCAAAGTAGGGCAATGGAAAGTGTAGTGAATGTACCTGGCCTCAAAAGCATTGATTCCTGCACACACAAACAAACACACACACTCACAGAGTCTCTCAATTGCCATGTTTGGGATTACAACTCCTACCTAACTAGTACATCACACTATAGCATTACGCAGTTATAGCATGCACCACAGAGCTTATAGAGGAAGCCCTTCTCCAAAGGTGTGTTTTAAGGTGAATGACAGCAGCAAGCTAGCTAAAGTAGGGCAATGGGGAGTGCAGTGTGTGTGAATGGGCCATAAACCATTCCTCTGGAAGCACACACACAACACTCAATCACACACAAGTTTACATTTGACAGGACCATGTATACAACTGCTAGATGAATAATGACTTGTACGGTCATGTTACACAGTTATCACAAGCACCACAGACACTATAGTGCTGAGGGCTACCAGAAGCAAATGTCTACAGTGATAGACATTTGCACATCATGCGGTATTGGCCAATTGGATGTGTGCTGGGTGGGACAGGCCAAAAGATGGGAAGCTCTTTGTCACTGTCTGTCACTCTCTTCCCCACATCTATGTATGTGTATTTTTGACCTATTATAGTGTGTTGTCCTTGGATATATGTGTGTATTCCTATCCGATGTGTGTGCAAAGCATGACTGGTGTGCAATGTGGGGTGTGTGCACAGACATCTGCGACTGACAGGTATGTATAGTCCACTGTTGTTGCCAGACATGGGTTTCATTTCTGTAAGTATGGAAGCATGTCCAGTATAACCCTTAAGTATTTTGTTGTCAGACATGGGCTTCGTTTCTCTAAGTGTGGGAGCATGCCCAGTATGACCTTCTGTATTGAATGTGTGAATCCATTCCAGGTAGGTTGTACTCCAGTGCAGGCATTTGTGTTCTATACCTATAGCTAACAACCTGTTTCTGCAGGATATCTGTAGATAGGTTGACAATATGGGGTCATAATGGGCAAAGGATAGTGGGATACTGTAACTAATTGTATCTGTGCTGCTTCTGCTACATGGTTTTGGTGTTAGCAGAGATATTCAGACATATCTACTGTTTTACACTGTGATGTTTCATGTCATCAACTACTGACATGTATACATATTTGCTTGCAGTAATTTCCTGGGAATACAAGATTAATAAAGCTGTGTCCAGTATTGTGGTCTGCAGCCGACATATTCTTGCACAATCATGCCATTCTGGAGGGGGAGCTGCAGACACTTGCTGATGGGTCTGTGTAAATGGTTCAGCACTTTGGTACTGTCGTGGCTGAGGATCCCATGCTTGTACATCTATCGACATAACAGAATGGCCATATCCTGCTGTGGCCATAGCTCACAGCTGTACAGATTTACACAGGTTACCCAGAGGCAGGGCTCATATTTCTGGTCATTACTGCTTCACATTGTGGTTTATGAGCAGGTTTGTAGCCACCCATTCCTGTGTTTGCAGGCAGGGATAGTATGTGCACACATCTGAGTTTCAGACATCACACACTACATGGCGTCCATGCTTCTACCCCCCCCCATTATTCTATCCTCTTCTGAACATTATATAAATTATATCTGATAAGTATTGCTATAGTTATCACTTCATCCCAGTAGTATTTAGGGGTTGGTCCACAGTTCATGCAGTAGGACATGGTGGACATGCTACTGGGATTTGTCAACATGGCCTTGCATTTGCCTTCTGTGGACTGTGTTATGTTATTATTTGGGAGTCCATGAGATAACATACATTGGCAGTACAAGCAAGACACAGGCCTTTGACAGAGGACTGTAGGGAATTTGGTAGTGATGCACGCCACCTGTAGCAGGCCAGTGCATTGTGTCACTCCTACAGTCCCAGGCTGCAAGCCACTGTATTCCACTGGGGTGACAGGGTAGGTGTGCAAGGTGTTAATGGCAATAGTTTCTGTCCTTATTAAGCCATTGGTGTGGATACTGGCAGGGTGCTGCTTACAGATAGGGACACACCTGCATGGGACACCTCTTCAGCATGCTGCATTCAGTGGATATTCCCATACAGAGGTAGGGGTCATGTACTCATTCCCAACAGCAGGGATATGACCTGTGAGGTACCTGTGGCTTATGGTGGGGTGAGCTGAGTGCATGTGTGCTATGGAAGCTACTTGCAGCTGACTCACAGATATACGTGGGGCATTCCACTAATCCTGGCTTGTGCGGGGACATCAGCAGTTTCTCAGTACTTCATACCTGTGCCTTTTCTGGTTTGCCAGTGTTTGGCCAGACTACATCAGTATTCCATACTACACAGCCAACTAATGTGCTGCTAACCTGTATGTACAAATCCAGAGGAGTGTCCATTTGACAGTAACATTTTATACACTCTCTGTCTAAGGTACTTCCACCTGTGTACTGTTTGTATGTCTGGGCCTACATTCATGCCATGTCCATCTTTCAGATGGTGACAGATATTACACCGAACAATTAGTATGGATTACTGCTGGATTGTGTCTTGCTGGGATGCATTGTGTTTGGCACTGCAGTCGTGAGAACTTGTCCCTGTCATCAACAGTACTGGTAATTGGCCACCGGGACACAACCCTCCATGCCTACAGGCTGACCACTTTCACACAATATACAACACACAACAACCTAACACACAGAGCCCTGCATATTGTACACATGCAACAATCTATCCTTCTACTTTGGCCAGCTCAGGTAATCTGTGCTCCACTGTTATTATACCCACATGTACATGTTACTACATTTCTACATAGGATTGTGGGAGGGGAGGCACAACTGACAACTAAACATTTGCTATGACTGTACTGGTATTTCAGGTACTCTGTTGGCTTCCATTTCTTTCTGTATTCTGGCCTGTCATGCAGACTAGAGGCATATCAGTGTAGTACAGTTCTTAGGTTTTATTGACCTACATTTCAATTTCAGACTTCTTACCCTTCAGAACTAACATCCCACTGCCTGACCTGTTATAGTCTTTCTGTGTAGATCTGGAGGAGAGCTGTTCTCCATTGCCATCACTCGGAGGCCTTAGCACAGCCTTTCTTTGTGTTTGTCTACACCTATCCTGCTGACTGAGACTGTTGTTGGGTATGTGAGCCTCACTGACATGCATGTGTGTGTCCTATGGAAACACATTTGGCCCACCACATGTCCCGCAGTGGGTTTTGTCACATTGTCTAGTACTTCCTACTATGCTGACACTAGTATTTGTTATGGATTTCATGCTGCTGATATAGGTGTCTACTATCTGCTGCCATTCCATTCAGCCACTGGATTCCCTTGCATGCTCACATCCATACCATGGATACAAGTAGCAGAACATACTACTCTATTCAGCAGTTGATAGTGAGAGTGACATACCTTGTCGCTGTGCCAGTATTGAGGATGGTGCTGGAGGGCTGACTATGTCAGATGCACATAGTACACTCCCTATACATGGTTAAGCACAGGTAGTGTCATGTTTGGCATCCCTTTTACTGTATGTGTGAGTCAGAGAGAGGTGTCATTCCCTGGGTTCCTACCATGTCAGTGTATGTGCTATGTGTTGCCTCTTTGTCAAGGCCTTGGCATACTGGGCATGCCTCCTTCTGCCTAGATGGGCAGGCTCAGGTTGTTTCTCCTCTAAGTCACTCTGTGCCTGTGCTGCCCTTGACTATGGTGGGGGTTGTGTGGCCCTGCCCCATGCTGTTCCTGCTGCAGCTGTTTCTGCAGGATCATATTGTGTAGCATGGCACATACAATAACAATTTGGGTAAATGTAGTTGGTGAGTACTGCAAGGCTCCACCAGATATGTCCAGGCACTGGAACCATGACTTGAGCATCCCAAACATATGCTCTATTATGATTTGGTTTGTGTGTGTGCCTCATTATGGAGTTCTTATTCAGGTGTGTGTGCATTTCTGATGGGTGTCATCAGCCACAGCTCCAGTGCATAACCAGCATCCCCCACTAGGTGGCCATATGGGATGTCCCTATTGGCAAATCTCTGGTACAGCTGTGTCATATGCCAGATGTGGGAGTCATGATAGCTTCCAGGGCTGCCAGCACACACATTCATTATAATGCCCTGGGCATCGCACATGACCTGGCAGTTGATGGAGGAGAAGCCCTTGTGGTTTACATAGACTCTACCTTGATCACAGGGTGGTGCTTTGATGTGTATATGCATGCAATCTATAGCACCCACTACCTCAGGGTGTTCTGCTATTTGGTGGAAGAGACACATATTGCTGGTCAACGCCTCACAGGTGTTGAGGACATATATGTGCTCACAGGCATGTGCTGACATGGCATCCAAGAACTGGTGGAGTATCCTGGATGCTGATGCCTGTGAGATCCCCATGATATCCCCAGTTGGCCTTTGGAAGGTACCTGTGGCTAGTATTCTTAAGCCTACACATACCTTGGTATCCTCTGGGATGAGTTCCCCCTCTGTTGGTTCTATGTATGGTCTTAATGCACCTACACAGTTAGGTACAAGCTAGCACTGAGGGGAAATCTGTGATTCAGTATCATTGCCCTCATTTCCATAGGATTGACTGCTAATGCACGGTTACAAATCCAACCCTCAGCCTTCCCCCTTAGCAACCACTATTCCATGGTCTTGTTGTGTTATGCATGCCATTGACTATTATGGCAGAATTATGATTTTGGTTTAAAAGCTTATTTCCAGCTTTTTTTTTTATTTTCGGGCCAATCCCATTTGCGCACTGCTGCCCTGCGCTTAAACGGTCAAAAACGTTCAACAAAAAAAAAGTAAATTTTTATAATTTTGAAATTATTTTTCATGTCTATGGCCATATATTTGGACTTTGGCATGCCTAACCCTGCTAATACATGCATTTTTATGAGCTGTCATGCCTCCGTTTTGTAGTTTGCAGAAATGTATTCAGCTACTGGCTGAATACATTTCTGCAATCTACACTATTCCTGCACGGACATCTGCCTGCTTCCTGGATCGCAAATTCACCTCACTTGCATGGTTTTTAACAGCAAATGAGGCAATTACCATACAGGGGCTGTGTCCGTGCAGGAATTGTGCAGGAGCACTCGTGCACATCCCGGAAGCTTATTCCTGGATCGGCAACCATATTGCCTGCAGCAGCTCTTGCACTATTCCTGCATGCCGTGCAGAGCTTGTTGAATCCTGGGGTGTGACATTACTCTATATCTTGATCTAATTTTTTGTAAGGTATTAATATGAAATACAAACAGAGTCTGTTCCATAGGTAGGGGATACATTAGTATACATGTATATTGTATATACAAAAACTCTGAACTTGAAACCTCAACTTTAAATATAAACCTGTAGTATTTGCAGCAACTCAACCACAAATTCCATTATTAAATAACAAAATAACAATAAGATTAAGCACTTTCATCAAACACAGACATCTTCAGAATCTGTTTAATATATCCAGTCACCTCCTCATATAGCACCCATTCCAAAAATCACATTACACCTTCTTGTCATATGGTTTCTTAAAATATATAGCTATTGTTTATGACATAATACCAATACTTTCTCAGCTGCAAAATATTATGTGCAAAATATCCAGTAATAATAAAATCATACCTTAAAACTGACATGACAATAACTATAATAAACTCTTAAAGGAGATTTGATTATTAATTCCCAGGGGATGGTCTGCATACAACCTAAGTTGCCACTATTGAAAATAATTGGGATCATACCATAGATAATTTGTGGAGACCAATGCATGTGATAAAGCATTTAGGAGCTGCCTTTGTCGATTACAGGGAGCAGGGGTAAATGGGGTAAATTTTCTGTTTCTCATCCATAGAGCCAAGTTGCACTTGAATGTGGACAGGGATGAGCTTTGTTTTATGTGGACGGGGATTCGGTCTCAGAGCGGCAATATCCTCTGTGAGATATACTGGTCCCTCCAAACCATTCTGCTGATGCTGCAAAAGATGTTTAGAACTCCAAACTGAGTATTCCTGATGACATTTGACCTGGCTTGCTGATATGCAGCAAATCTATCAGTAATGGCGTATGTAATTCCATTTGCTCCACAATTATTTTTCCTTGAATAAATGACTTGCCATTCTCCTCAATGTCCACATCTTCATTGTTCATAATAAGACCACACTGACTACAGTCACCACAGTTTTAGTGCCCTTATTATCTCTCTTCATAGATTTTTTCAGCCTCCAATATGCTCTTTACATCCCGTTTTGTAACTGTCTCAGAATTTGCCAATTTATTTTAATTATTTTCTTCATGTATGCTCTTTGTTCACTAAATTTAATAACCATGGCTCTCAAATATCTTCTACAAATATAATGGATATTCTCTCTCTTAAAACATATTTTTTTACTTTTTTCACTTCCAATAAGGTATCCATCTCAGAAAACATTCTTGCTAGCCATATTAATTGTCCTTTTATAGTACTCTTTTTTTTCTGTCCTATAGGGTGATTACTACTAAAATGGAGATAAGTACTAGAAAATGTTGCTTTCCTGTATGTGTTAGCGGTAAATTGTCTCTGCTCCTTATTTTTAGTAACCAAAACATCCAAATAACTCATGTTTACTAAATCATGTCTGTGTGTAAATCTTAAAAATTAAGTAGTTGAATTAATATATTCATAAAATTCATACAATAAATCCTCTACCTATCCAAAGTATCCAAATATCACTCAGAAATATAAAATAATAATTAAACTATCCTGCATACTTTGTTTTAACATATATTTCTTCTCCCAGTAATCCATGATTATATTTGCATAAATGGGGGCACATCCCACCCTCATTGCTACACCTGCTACCTGATGATAGAATCCCCCCTAATAAATAAAACTGTTGGATAAAACAGTTTATAAAACTCCATATAAATTTTCCACTTGCATTTTTGAAATTCTGTCAAAATCAAGTATCATCTTTCGAAACCATTCCACCCTAGTTTCTTTAGGGATCACTGTAACTAAAACAATTACATCAACTACCATCAGAATCAGGCATGAAGATAATTTAAATAGTAACTCGCAGAATCCTTAAGTAAATACTCATTCTTTTCCATAAATCGCTTGCACATAATATCAATATATTTCACCAGAGACTGAGGTTTTGATCCACTAGCTGTCAATCCATAAATCCCTGGAAGATCCACTGTTTAGGCTGAATATAAATACTAGGGTCTAGCATCTATAATTAGCCTAAACAGCAGATCTTCCAGGGATTTATGGATTTTGGGATTCACAAAACTTCAGGGTACCATTAGCTTATTCACATTAAAAAAATTAAATAAATCCACAGTAATTAATTATTGTAAAAGAAAGTCATTTTTGATATGATATATTAATTTCATTAATATAAAATATTCTATATGTATTGATATCATTCGACATAGTATATCATTCAACATAGTACATATATTTGCTATATAATCCAAAGTTTCCATCAAAACCAACCCACCTTACTTACCCGGCTCCATAACTCTGATGTTCAGTCTTCATTAATTATTTTTAACAATGTTTTTTCTTCTTTAGTCAGATTTTGTTTGTAAAATGTACCCCTTCTTTTGTAGTGGGGTCTAATGTTATTTTCTGTAAGCTTCCCAAACAATCCTAACACAGAATGCACCAGTGGGGGGGGGGGTACATGTACTGGACCTATGCAGCATTTTTTTGATTTTACTCACTTTTCTCTTCATTCCTTTCTTAAAACCAATGTCCAAATTCAGTTTTCTAATATAAAAGTGCACTTCTAACAAACACTTAATAACATCCACTAGGAAAAACTTAAATACTTTAGTAAGTAATGAAAACATGCTGGTTCATCAATATTCATCAAACGGTAGTTCTACATTTCTAAAATGGACTTTTGTATGAATAACAATACCTGAAAATGGAGGCTGGGTGGCTGTCGATTCATATACTACCTGTCCCAATTATTCATCCTTTTGCTACTTTTCCTGTATATGTTTATATATCTGCCATTATCCACATTTTAAGAGGCTTGTATTGTCTCAATGTTCCAATCCTTCCTGTATTTCCACTCTGTTACCCTCCCTGAATGGCATAATGCTGGAAAATCTGCAACCTTATTTTCAGCATCATTATCCACATTATTCACTGACCCATTTGGAGGCCTCCCTTCTCTTGGTTCCACACTTTCACTGTCCTTCTCATTATAAACATTAACAGGCTTAAGATATGCTTATTTGTTACAATATTCACTTTTATCATGGCTCAATTTTTTTTCTTTCTGACTTGTTACTATATCCATTTCTTTATCCACTCTCTTAAAATATCCAAATATTGACATCTTTTACTGTTAAACAACAGATCTTTGTGGATACACTCATCTAGTCTTGTTAATTCAGTCAATATTTTATCCATCTTCTTAACATTTGTCTTAATCAATGTCTCCATCAATTCACAGCAGTCTCTATCAAACATTTTTACCGTTTCCAGGTGTAAGTCATTCGTCACTCCCTTCTCCTACACCTATGGAAATTTCCTTGTGCAAGGACGTATAGAAAGATGTAATATGATCTATCGGGAGGGAAATGGATATGTTGAATAGATTCTGAAGAAGTTGTATAGGATGAAAGTCTTTAATCTTGTCATTTGTTTTTTAATAAAAATGCCTGGTATAAAATAAATGGTATTCATGGTTGAGTTGCTGCAACACCTGTGTATTGTGCCAGAAGGTCTTATCTATGTGCTGATGAACATTATGGTCATTAATATGAGCATTACTGATATCATCAGATTTATGAAGTTGAAGGAGATTTAGTAGGATGGTATCTTTCATAACAATGTAGGCCAGGCAGAGTCAGCCATTATTGATAAAAATGCCCAGATCTCTAATGACTCTATTAGTTTTCAGTTTTAAAGGGGCATCCTTTATATGGTGTAAATTAAGGAACTCCTACTTTTTAATTAAACCACATACATATACGCAAACACATAGACACACACACACACACACACACACACACACACACACACACACACACACACACACACACACAGACACACACACAGACACACACACAGACTCACACACACACACACACACACACACACACACACACACACACACACACACACACACACACACACACACACACACACACACACACACACACACACACACACACACACACACACACATTATTTTTTGGCATTGAGTTTGAGGTCAAGGTCATTACACCAGAAATTAGTTTGGTACAGCTCCTATTGGAATTTATGACTGTCAACTGGGTAAGTTACAACAGCACTCAGTTTTCAATACTGTCAGAGAAGTAGATAACAAAGAGGAGGTGACCAGGGATTGAGTCTTGCAGGACCCCATTCATGATTTTTATTTTGTATGAAGGTTGTACCTCCAATTATTATTTTTTCTTTCATCAGACATCTCATGGATGTATTTGTTTATTTATTTATTTTATTTCAGACCCATTTCAGTCATGATCTTGGCCCCAGGAGCAGCAGAACAACAGCATTACAGTAATCTGGTAGAATGGTAACAGACTGACATGCAAATAGTAATTTACATAAAGTGATCAGTAATAATAACCATGTTTAATAAATAAAACAACAGCAGTAGCTCTACATCAAATGCAACAATTCATCATAGCCATTGAATATACCAAGACAGTATTTTATGCTGGGTGAGCTTGTCAATAATGCCTGCAGGAGGTATGCAGGCAAAGGCTTTAACCAGATCCAGATAAGCACTATATGTCCGTTATAAAGGGCCTCAGTAACCCTTTGAAGGAAATCAACTAGCTTAAGTAAACAGGATTTGCTTTTCACAAAATGAAAACTGATTTGTATCAAGGGACTGCAGTTCATCGATTTTAGTGTTAATAGATTCCATGTTAGTCCATTTTTTGATCTTACAGATGTCTGCAGTGAACATAGCTCTCAACCTTCCATCTCAAAAATGTGGAACACTGCTTTTCATAATGTGGAACAAATGGGCAAAATGTGAAACACATACTATAACAGCTTGTTAGCAACTTGAACTAGGAGCTCACAGGACGGCTAAAATGTATTTCCTTATAGTTATAGAAAAGTTATTTTGCTGAATTAATACAATTCAATATTATTTACCACTGATATAAGTTAATATTATACATGCACTTTCTTAAGACCCAAAATAACAAATGTTCCTCATTATGAGATACACTCGAGAGGTATGGTGATGAGACTTACGGGTCTGCAATTATCAGGACCTTTAGTGGGGTCATACATTTGTCCTCCAAACATCTGATTTGTAACCAGTGGGACAGAGGAGAAGCTAGCTATTTTGCCTAGTGCTATCCTCCGATCTGCTGCCCCCCTCAACTCTAAGATGAGGATGGAAAAAAACATGCTTTAGTTAGAAGGAAAAAAAGAAGGTCTTCATTCCTTTCTATTACACTGTAGCATACTGCTTGCTACCGTTTGTGTTATACAGAGAGGAAAAAGTGCTTCAGATTTTAAAAAGAAATATTTCCTTTTAAACTGTAGCAAGCATGGAATGCCAAAGTGCTTCAAATTAAAAATAAATTATTTCCTTTTAAACTGAAGCAAACTGCTTACCACAATGCAGCAACCTTATGTTACAATTTATGTCACACATGACACTAAGCTCTTCAGTTTTGCTCACATAAGAATGTCGGCAATGCATTGCACTAAAGACCGACTGGGATCTGTCGATGGGCTGAATAGGTACAGAAAGGCTACAATATGTTTTGTACTTACCATATGTTTAGCCAGAGTGGTAGCATATTATTTGCAGTGATTCTGGAAGAGTGGTAGTTCAGTGAGCAATGCGGGGGGGGACATTTGGGGATTTAGCACACATGAGGAAATCTTTTTCTTCATAATTTTCTTTCTTTGGGTAAGTTGACAACAGATGCATGATTCTAACTTTTCTTGGGTATCCTATATTGTAAAACAGGTTTACTTTATTTAGTTCCATTAAAATACAGAAGCATGGTTATATTGTTAACTGTTCTTCAACAAACAAGGCAGTAGGTATTGTCATATATTTTATTTGCATATTATCTGTACTTCAGATTTAAGCAGGTCGATATTTTTGTGATGGTTAATCTCATTTTTCATTGCTACAAAGTCTGTTTAACGAGTTACATTTTGATGTATACCTAGTTTATTGTTATTGCTGTTGTTTTTACTGCTATTTAGTCATTTAGTCCAGCTCTTCAGCACTTAAGGACTTTAGTATGCCAAGCCTGTCAGGTGGCTCTTTAAGTTCTTGCAAATTCATATTCATTGTTTCAGTGCTGTACATCCATCTTCGTCTCTGCTGTCCCCTTCTTTTGCTTTCAGTCTTTCTCACCTTCAGTGTCTTCTCTAGTGAAGCCTGTCTTCTTTATTATATGGCCAAAGTGCTTGAGTTTAGTCTTACTATCAGATCTCCTCATGAACAGTCTAGGTTTTTCTCCTTAAGAGCTGACTAAGTCAATCTTCTTGCACTCCACAGAATTCTCAAAGGTTTTCTCAAGCATCAAAATACAAACACATTGAATTTCCAGCAGTAAGTAATCTACCTGTGCATTCACCCCACCAACACTTCAAGTGAAGAGTAAAAAAAAAAAAAAAAAATACGTACGGCCATTCCTTCTCCTGGGACACCAACCAGTTGGCTAGATTCACAACCCCCCCCCCACTTGTCCCAGATGATCAGGTCCCATTTTTGTGCTCTAAGCCTATACCTTATTAGCAAAAAAGAAAAAAATCCTCTTTTAAACTGTAGCAAACTGCTTGCACAAATGTAGCAAACTGTTGCTCCACTTTATACCCTGCCTGCATGGAGAGTTATGGTGCTCAGGTGTGAGTTAAAAAAAAAGAAAGAAATCTTTCAAACTAGAGCATACCACTTGCTACAAATGTAGCAAACAGTTGCCACAGTTTATCCCCTGCCTGCACAGAACACTATGACACTCAGGTTTTAGTTTAAAAAAAAAGATTTTTTTACTTCTAAACTGTAGCAAGCAGTTGCTGCTGTTTAATCTACACATGGAGTACTACAGTGCTCAGTTTGACCACAAATGCAATATGCCTTAAAGAGATCCAAGTCAGCTGATTTCACCCCTCACCCCACCCCCTAGCCACATTACTGCTTTCAGCCATCACCATGACATCATCTGCATATCTAAGGTTGCTAATATTTCTCACAGGTATTTTGATTTGAGCATTTGATTAATCTAAACCAGCATATTTCATGATAAATTCAGTGTATAAAATAAGTAAGGTGGCAATATATATTCCTGTCACACTACTTTTCAATCTTGAACCAGTCAGTTACTCTGTATTCACTTCTAACTGTTGCTTCTACATACACATCCCTTAGGAGACAAATAAGGTGCCCTTATATAACTATTTCTCGCAATGTGCCATATTTTTATGGTCCATGTGATGATTGGGTAGATGGACGGGGTTTGAATCCCATAAACTACCTAAAATGTCATTGACTGGTGATACCACTACCACCAATGATGCAAAGATATCCTAACTGGCACCAGAGGAATTGACTCTGGAGTCACACCACTAACATCTAGCAGTGTAAAATAAAAGAAATTACACTCTAGAATAACCCAATAATCAATTTACAAAACAAAATCTGTCCCCAACAGCAAAAACTTACAGCATCCTTCCCCACATTAAACTACACATAGGCCACTTATACAATTAGGTCTTTGACCCTGTACCCCCCTGGCCCTTTTCTCACCTCTCTCACTCTCTCTCTCTTTCCCTGTCTATACCATGGTATTTTCCAGTTCCCCTTTTTCATGGTTACTTACCACCCTGGATTGGCCAGGGGCCACCTACACCCTGCTGTTCTTAATTAATTTTACACTGTTAGCAGGGTCAAACAGTCTAGCTAAGCAGCAACAGCAGCCACAACTCATTAACTTGCAGTGATAAATGATAATCCTCTCAAATAGTAAACAATAATACATATATAACAGAAAGAAGAGCTATAAGAAATTAAAAGTACATAAATAAACTTTACTTAAACAATAAGGCAAACAGTGCAGTTACAGATTAAAGTATGTAAAGGAATGAGAAAGTGCATGTAGAATATCAAAATAACAGTTTGCAAATTAGTTTTGGAATAAGAAACTGAATTACTGATAACTAACTATCCTAACCATCTCTTACTGAACAATACTGGCCCTAACTACTCTAAGTTAGACAAAGATTAAACATATACACAAATGGTGCACATACATTTTACAGATGTCATCAATTTCTTCCAAGAACAAGACAGAATCAAGACCAGTCTCAAATATTTATACATTCCATCCAGAGTCAAGACCAGTCTCAAATATTTATGCATTCCATCTCCTCAGCTGAATTGCCCAGAAACCATTTTCATTTTAGAGAAAAAAAACTGCATTGGCTTATTCTAGTAGTTTCCTTTCCCACAGCAAAAGTAACTAAACCAGCACTTCCATCTGTAAAGGGACAGGTGTTAATTTCATCACACAGCCTCTCAACATATATCTCTTAACAGCCTGCATTTTAATGCTTGTTTTCTTTTTCTAGCTCTAGTCAGATACTTCTTTGAAGTGAACTATATGTATATTTTATGACCTGCTAGTGTGGAACATGGAAGAGGTTATACCTTATATTCCAAACATCAGATTTCTGCATTTCCCATCCTTTCATCTTCATTTACATTTACAAGAGAAATGTTCACCAGGTTCCAAACATTTTGCACTTTGATAGTTTGAGCCATTTGATGTTTCATCTCACTGTATAGTGAATTTTGACATTTTAATATAGACCCCATTATCCAAATGCAGAGAAGTAGACTTTTTGTACTGGTGATTTATTCAAACATAAATCTGTCACTGTGGCTGTTTATATTAATTTTTATAAACATTTTATAGACTCTTTATATAAAATGTGATATCTCTATTTACCTCCACAATGTGAAAGTGCTAGGTTAATTCTGTTCACATTATCTTTAGCGCTGCGTTTACAGTACTAAAACTATACCACTGTTACAAGTATTTCAATATTTTTTTTCCTTAGGAAGCTCTACTACATGCTATCTAATACATAGAAAATATGTCACTTGATACACAGTGCAGAGCTTATTTTATGTGTTAAACTAAATTAATTTTAACTCACTGTATTTGAGCTAAAAAGTTCTAAGCTGTACATTTAAATTAAACATTTCTGTTTTGTTGTACCATAACTTATTTCATTACTTGAACAAAGGTTAATACAGCTCCACATAACAGATAGGATTCAGAGAAGAACAGCAGACTGTATTAGGCAAAACTGCACAGTGGGTGGTGACAAGTGAGATGAGAGTGTTGTGATGTCACTTGGTGAAACTGTGTGTTCAACATCAGATGCTAATGATCATATAATCATACAGAAATGAGCAATTGTGTGCTAATGGGTCCATCTGTGAATGCAGATGAAGGTAAACAGCATGGTGCACCAATTCAGAAACATAAAACTGCATGATAAGCGATGGCAGCAACCATATTAGCCAAGCAGTATATATCAGAGGCTGGTCTCACAGCCAGTGTCAACAACAGTGCTCATCATCACCCTCCATGTCAAAGGCTGGTCTCACAGCCAACATCCACAGTAGTGCTCATCATCACCCTTCACATCACAGGAGGATCTGACTACCACAGCTCTCAACTACTATACTCAAGAATCAGAGATAAAGCCAAAATTAAAGGGAGGAACTAAAACCCCAAATTAGAGGCCACTTTTAAAAATAGCTCTAATTCACTTAAAAATTAATAGAACAGCATGTCCATAGGTTCATGTATCAATAGTAGGCTATTGATCCAGTGGACCATTTGCAGCCTAGCCACAGATCCCAAATCATGAGTACCCATCAGCATAAAAAACTAATACTTAGTTTGCACCTTTTCAATGAGGGCTGGAGGGGCCAGACCCAGAGTGTGCTTATGATTGTCCATTTATTTATCTAGCTTATGCTTATACTTAAAGAGGTGCAGCTACTTTGCTTTACATCCAAGGGAAGTATATTCCATAAAAGAGGAATTCTCTGGGAGAAATATTTATCTTATCAGCAGATCCTGCTTATGTTTTGATCAAAGTTTAGATCTCTTGAGCAAGTGTCTATGGTGTTACTTATTTTGTTGATGTGAAGGAAGTCACTTAGGAATGAGTTTTTGTGGCTTTGTAAGCTACACAGAGGTCATTTCTGAAAAGTCTGAAGGAGACAGAAGAGATGGAGAGAGAAAGAGAAGGAGACAGTGTGATTCAAGACATTCAGTATAGCTAAGGCAGTCATGCCCCTGATTGTCTCAGTGAAGAAATACTGCAGTCTCAAAAGTTGAGTCATATGCTTAGACAAGCATATACCAAAAGGAGCATTACACTCTACAATGGCCCTGATGAAGATTGGGAAGAGAAGAATGATAACTTCCTTAGACCTCAATGATATAGCCCAGGTGATCAGTCTGGCTAGATAAAGGGATTTCTAAATGACAGTGAAAATATGGTTCTCAAAGGATAGTTCTTTGTCAATGAAAGTGCCCAGGTCCCTAATGGCCACGTCAATGTTCAAAGGGAGTTCACCTATGGGATAGGGACATTGATTCTAGTGTTTGCCAAAGGACATAGTTCTACATTTATTGGCATTTAGTTTAAGGCCATGGTCCAAACATCATTTGTTTATGTATGTTAATTCATCCTAGAGAATCTTGAAATAACATAGGTTGTTTATAGGTGCTCTGAGTTTGCAGTCATCTGCAAATTTTGTCAGCCACAGACTTGTGATGCCATCCTCAACATCAGAAAAATAAATACCAAAAAGAAGTGGTCCTAGGGCTGATCCTTGCAGGACACCACTAGTAATTACTCCTTTTGATGAGAGGTGCCTTCAAAACTCATAAATTTGGTTCTGTCAATAAGACAGTTTGCTGCCCAGTGGGTAATATACAGGATTATATTTAATTTAACTTATTCATAATTCCAGAATGTAGGATGATATCAAGGGCCTCTGCAAGATCCAGGTAAACAGTGTGAACTGATTTACCTGTATCTAATGCATCAGCAACTTGTTCAAAGAAGTTTGCCAGACTCAGGAAACATGATCTACCTTTCACAAACCCAAAATGACTTTGGTCCAATGCTTATAGATGGCCTATGTCCCTGTTAAGTTCCAAAATGATAACATTCTGTTGCTTTACAGATTAGGCTGTCAAGGCTTATAGGTCTGTAGTTTCCATATTCAGTACTGGGTACCCCTGTGGAGTGGAATGACTACAGCAGTTCTCCAAACTTCTGGTATGAATCTAGTTGAGAGGCTAGAATTAATTAGGTTTACTACTGAGCCTGAGACAGACAGTGTCTAGCACTGATAAAAATGCACACTGACTCATTATCAGGACCCATGAAACAAGTGTTTTGACCTCAGAGAGGGTACTCTAGGCCTGCTCAAGAGTGACCAGAGGGGTATGAGCATGCTAATATGTTGGGGAAAGTTATACAAAGTCAGCTAATATGTTGGGTATATCCTCAGAGTATAAGTATGTGTGTGTGCATGTGCGTTACCTCCATGCAATGTTGGGAATTGGTTACAAGGTTTCTGGCATAGCTGAATAAGGCTTTGTGGCAATTTTGTATTTATACTTGGTTTTAAATGATTTTTTTTTTAAATTCTCCTCTAGATGGCTCATTATTACGTTTGCTCTTACAGGGTATGAGTGTTTCCTTTTATTTTATAGTTTGTTTATACTAGGGGGGTATATCATTGACATTCTATGTGCGTCTTATGAAGACTGATACCTCAATGCATGCTTTGAGGTTGGGATAGAAATTACCTGCATAAACTGCATATGAGATAGGGTCATTGGGATGAGGAGAGTGCTTAAATTTCATCAGGTCATCGGGTCATCAGTTAGTTGGAGTAGGTTTGCCTTAAAATAGTCTATAAAGATAGATGGGGTTTTGTAGTAAATCTGTTTCTACCCTCAGAATAGACCACTGATGTGGTAACTGTAAATGTTAAGCATAGGGGACTATTTCAGTGACGACTAGATCCAATATTTTTGAACCCCTAGTTTGGACTTGAACGATCTGGTCTAAAGAGTTGTCAGTGATAAAGTCCAGGAATCTTTAAGCATACTTATTTGTGGTTGTGAGGGTTTCCAAGATAATGGAAGGATAGTAGAAGTCAACCAAGAGAGGAGTGTTAGTTTTACAGGGAGAGATGTCAGTTTGTTCAGATATACTTCATAAACAGCAGGTGATACGGACAGTGTATGGTAGCTGGCTATAATGTGCTATGGAGTTTTATTTACCATGAGAAGAATATGAAGGATTTCAAGGCCATTGTCCTGCCTTAAGAATAAAGAAATGCCCCCTCCAATAATGCCATCATTTTTTGGTGGTAGGTCTGAAAGAATGATAGGTCTTGAAAGCCTGCACTGGGGAGGAATGATGCTGTCACTATTCTGAAACCAAGTTTCAGTAACTATGCAGATATTTACATTTTCAAGACTGAGAAATGCCTGCAAATAATGCAACTTCTTGTTTAGGCTTCTAGCATTGTGCAGTGCTACTCTTATGTAGTCTGGATTTTGTTTAGTTACATAGGTAATTTCAGGAGACTGACCTTGCCTAAAAAAGAAACATTAGGGGAAGTCAAAGTCCTGGACAATATATGGAAGCCAGTAGGAGAAAGGTGAAGGCTATATCTAGTGAAGCAGCTATGGTTGACAATCATTGTCTCCCTGGTTGATATATATGTGACTCACTTAGAATGACACCAGTAATTAAAGTTGGTCAGTCATCTTTTGATTGTAATGTGGCATCATTCTTAGCAGTGTTAGACTACTGCTCAAGGCTAACTCATTACCAGTTTCAGATGTATATTCTGAAAGTTCAATCATGTCCCTCTTCATATGAGCTAGGGAGGTGCGTATCAAGTCATTAGCATCCATGCGTGCAATGACCACGTCAGACGGATAAGAGACTTGACAGCCCTAGTGGCATTTCAGATTCTGGCACCTTACAGACAAAAAAACATCACCCTGTCTTTGCTCAGCCTGGTGAGTGGTACATGTGTGTGTTTGACCATAGAGCCACCTACAACTAAGACATTATCAGATGCACTAGCTTGGCCTTGCTGCCATGATGGCTTCATCTTGCCAGGTGAGTGACTCTTTTTTATAGTTACGTTTTCTGTAGTGAGTGTGCATGTTGTTTGCCTGTCAGTATGTGGCCTGTACAGTAAAATTTCATCTAGGAGGCCTTTGTGGTTCAGGCAAGGTTTTTTAGTACCTCAATATATTGTTTATTGGTTTAGGATGTGTGTGCATGGTTGTGTGTGTGGGCATGATTGTGTGAGGTGGGAATCAGAACTGACAACATGCTGGGTACAGTCAACAGTTTTAGAAAAGAAAGTGGTCTCTGATGTTAGTAAATACTTATGCCTCTCGTATAAAGAATCATATAATGAAAGAAGCAAACATCTGTCAGAGAGCATTAGAGAGTTCTTTCTTGCATTCCCTCAGGGTGTCTAGTGATTCCAGGCTGGCAACAGACAGTACAGTAAGCTGTGTCTTCGTGATATAGAGTGACTGGGGAAAGTAGGAAGCATTAATTGTTTTTTTATGAAGGGTAGATTCAGGAAAGGGTCTATATCTCAGAACACAAGATAAAATAGTGACTTGCAATTCTATAAGTACCACTGCAGGAATCAAACAGTACAGTTCTGAAAAAAGTGAAGCAACAACTTGCATATACTTAAAATAGTGACTTTTAACTAGACTTGGGTTCCATAACAACAGTTTTGTGAAAATTATGTGGCCTGGGTGTTACAATAACAGCACAGCGCAATGATGCAGAATCTGCAGTTTACAGCAATGACTGAACATAGGTTTTTAATGTCCACAGCAAATAAAGGTAATTAAGTATAAAAGACAGAAAATGAAATAACAGTACATAAAGGCCACTTAAAGCAATGACTATCTAGTTGGCTCAAATGCCAAACCATAGTTTAGTGCAAATTTATACAGCCTCAACAACTAACACCAGTGATGAGAAATCTGTTGTATGTAACAATGACTGGACATAGGCTTAGTATGTCCATAGCAGACAAAATAATATGCCGAATATAAAAGGCACTAAGACAATTGCAGTAAGTAAAGGTTACTTAAATTAACAAACATCAAGTTGGCTCAGATGCCACAAATACAGTTTTAGTGCAAATTTACAAATTATACAGGCAACTAAACCTAGGCTTAGAATGTCCATAGCTGGCAAAATCAGTGAGACAGCAAGTGGTATACTGTACCTACAGCAAGACAGAATAATATTGAGTATGAAATTTTCACTTCTGGCATTACCAACTTTCTGCAGTCTTCAACACTTCATCAGAAAATGAATACATTTATAAAGAACAATGCAAAATATGAGGAAAAATCAGAGATATTCAGAAAAAATCAGGGACAGCTAAGAGCAATGCTGACAACACCTAATATGCCAATCACCTCCAAAACATGGACATAGTTGAACACTGTCATGTGGACATAGACACCAGTGGGAGCTTGTAGATATGTGCCATCCTCACAAGGAATCCCTTGAGATGTGTGGAATACCACTATGACAAGCACTGACTTTTTTTGCTACAGGGAGCTTCCAGCAGCCATTAGATGACAAAGTGGGCATATCACAGCATCTGCTCCATGTGTAATACACCAGATCTTTGGTGTTATATAGTAGCATGTGGAGAACATATGTGGTTCTGATGGACTGTAGGGGAGAGAAACAGCACTATACAGGCATTCTACAAAACAGCCCATTTCCTTGAGGTTCTAAAGACCATAGCCTGCATCTACATCATCATTAAGGTCACTGCCAGGTCCATATGGACACCAGTACATCAGTTGACATGGCTTCCACTCCATAAACTGCTAGATGGTATGTAACTCACAGGGTAGAATATGCAACATATCTGTGTGTCATACAGGCAGTTCCCACAATTCTCATATGTAACATACTTCTGCCTTATAGCAATTATTCATGCGGGATGAATTAATACAGAGTCATCTTACTGGTGATGCTGCATATGCCCTAGAGCAATGGCTCATGGCACCTACATACAACCCACGAAGCCAGGACGAGATGCACTACAAAACCATACTATTGCAGACCCTCAACATCGAGCATGATTTTGTACTGAAGAGTGCCCACTTTTGCTGCTTAGATTCCTCTAAGGGTATGCTGCAGCATACTGTTGAGATCTGCAGCAAGATATTCATTGCATGTGCAATTCTGTACAACATCTTAATACAAAGACAACTATAACATGGGATTATTATCAGAGGACAAGATAGACTGAAGGCAATTACAGAAGAGGTTCCCTTCTGAAGACCCAACAGAGGAATTGGCTGCAGGGAGAGACTGTATGATACCCCAGCACTGACAGAAGGGGCCGTGTCTGATCCACAGCTACCATCCAGAATAGACACAACAAGGAATAAAATGGATACTATGCTGCACAGTGCACTGATTGGTCATGCTGTGCATCAGATGTTATCTATCTATGTAACATAGTAGTGATGGCACCACGGTTTCAGGTAGGGAGGGGCACAGTGACAGGTAACAGCAATGGGCACACTGGTGAAAGGAAAGAGTAAAGTTGTAGAAGGGAGGGAGTGTGTGACATGGCAAAGGTGTTGGGGCAAATTGGGTACATTATGCAGTAACGGAGATGAGGAGATGAACTGGCAGATTAAAATTTCCATGTCACTTTAAAAAAGGTACTTGTTTCTAATGGGGTCAAGCTGGCTAAAATAAACTGTGACACTGAGTGTAACCCCACCCCTACTTGAAATGCAATTACTTCTAAAAACCAAAAGGAGTAAACTACTATTATTTACCTTAAGCTATAACACAATATTGGTTCTTATTTTAGTGTGTTATTTAATTTTGTTCTTTTTTCTCCAAGAAAAATAGAAACCATGAAACTAACCCAAAGCTAGCCTAGTTGTTTACTGTAAATATAAATGCAAACATTAAATTAATCCTTAAACTTAAGTCTGTCTATCTGTAAGTGCAGTTCTCACCCTTATCCTAATCATAACTGTGGACCTAACCCAAATACAAAGTGTAACCATGGCCCGAATCTT
Source organism: Protopterus annectens (assembly GCF_019279795.1). Taxonomy (NCBI): domain Eukaryota; kingdom Metazoa; phylum Chordata; order Ceratodontiformes; family Protopteridae; genus Protopterus; species Protopterus annectens. The sequence continues at coordinate 1,012,304,369 of NC_056746.1, read as the reverse complement.
AATGGAAATATCTAACACTAAATACAAATGTAACCTTTTCTTTTTTCCCCTTAAATATAATCTTTATGTTGTTCTGAATACCATGATGATTTTTGTCTTTTTGGTTTGTAAAAAGTACAGCAGAAATTTGATATAAAGATTTATAAAATGTAAATCAACTACTTTTTCAAAATATTTATGCCAAAATGTTGGAGTTACTATTTCATTGTCTGTTGTTACAACTTTTCTATGTATGACCAGTCAATGTGCTTTGTTTCACACATTATAATTTTTGTGACCAAGATTACAGTCAGTGGAATGAGAAGTGTTTTTTTCCAGTTTGTTAGTAAACATATAAAGAGTAACACTATAATATGGAGTGAAAGCTGCCTGGCTATAAGGTCCCCCGAGAGTTTATAATGCTGTACACAGAAAGGCAGAGGAGCTCACACAAATATCTACATATGCTCCCCTCCCCATAATCTGTTTGTTAATGGCTGGCTGTGGCAGAGGCACAGTAGTCATCTTCTGCAGATACAATAGTCCTGTACCACCCTGTAAAGGATATTGACTGCATTGCTGATCATCTCCAACAGACTCCCATATCCTTGGGCATTGTCTGGCTAACTTACCCTCATCCCACCCTAACCTGCAGCCTTCTATTTTTTGTCTTGGTCACTGGGCCCACACAAGACGTTAATGAAGTAAGTAGTTTCCCTTGCACATGTTATTACAAAAAATGAGCCTGCTCTGTAAGCTCTTGGTCAGTAACAATTTCAGAAAATGAAGACTACAGCTTCCCTGCACCTCACTGAGCTTAAACTAGATGATGTGGCAATTGGTTGACTCTCCAGTCACTGTTTTCCATAGAAAATGACTGACAGTGCAGTTTGTGGATATGAGACTACAGTGATTACTTTCTTTTGGGAAATGTTTACTTTTTTCATGTCTGTGCATCTGTGGAGTTGGTTTATATAGTTGGGGGGGGGGGCAGGAGCTTTTTTCCTGATATGACAACACAGGAGGGCTTGCTGACACTGAAAAACTATTTTTGTTTATTTTTTGGACAAGGTTAGAAGTGGTTGTTTCACTCTGGAAGTACCTACTTCCATTTGTAACAATGAATCATAGAGGAAATGAAATTTGCAGTCATGTAGACATGACAACAGATAACACACACCAGATGCTCACTGAGATCTACAGGCTCACATAGTTTCTGCCATCCAAATTCACACTGCTTGCTGCCACAAATGTAATTCCGTCTGCTCCCCTAATTGTTGCTACATTTGTCCTTCTGAATGCTCTTATGGATTTTGCCACATATTTCCTTTTGCTTGCTGCCATGGTTGATGTCACATATACCTTTCTGTCCACATTCTTCGCTATTATGCATCTATCATCCTGTCTGCTGTGACTTGTAAGACTCCTCTGATTTAACTCTAAGGAAGTCTTATACCTCAGGATAGTGTAGCACACACATTAGTGTACTTCCCTTAATGCTCTAAGGGAACCATGGGCAGAACGCTCCATTTTATACAGCCATAGCTCAAACCGTAGAAAACTGCTTACAGGCACCGCTCTTACTATGCCATTAAAGTGCATTAAGCCCATTATTCTAGATGTTTCTAGGGTAACAGGGTGAACACATACCAGGGCCTTTATGTGCCCAGTGTTAGTCACTGGCACTGACTATTCTTCAAGAACTGACTTCATTTCTGAACTTAAAATCAAATTTCAAAACATGACAGCTCGAGCCTTGCACATTGCACTGTTTTTGTTTCACGACTAGCTAATGGTGTTTTCGTGCACTCGCCTTTTAGTAACACCTCTCCATATGCATTAAATGATTTATTACACGTGTCACATTTTAAATTTGTCAGATGCCTAAGTTCTTAAACCTCAATATATGATTATAAATAAATACTCTATGATGTCATATGACAGGCATGTTTTAATCTTAGTGTGTATTTACTTAGTATTTAGGTAATTTAAATACCTATGATTCTACCAAATGTTTTGAATACTCTGTTGCTGATAATACCTATCTGTGTTTTATTTTGGATCTTTCTTCCCTGGACCTCAACTGTAATTTGGAGATCAGTATTCCAATATACGCACACACTCATACAGAAATCTACAAATGCACATTTTATATGTCTGCATGTGTGTGTGAATACATACCCAGAGATATACACACACACACACACACACACACTTACATATAATTGTGTATATATATATATATATATATATATATATATATATATATAATAATAAATAAATAAATATAACCTAACAGTATAATAGTATCTTCAGACATCCTTTGTCTGCACAGTGATACTATTATAGAAAAAGTTTTTGTAAGGTACTGTGTAGGGGTGAGGATAGGGGCAGATTTAGTGTTAAGGTTAGCACACACAAGTAAAGGTGTACAGGGAAAACACACACACACACACACACTCCTACTCCTAATATCAAAATTTTTGATACATTTTTGGCATTACTACACAACTCCACTTACACACACACACACACACACACACACACACACACACACTCCTACTCCTAATATCAAAATTGTTGATACATTGTTGCCACTAGTACACAACTCCACTTACTTGCATGCAAGCAAGCTTCACACACTCCAGAGAAAGTCAGTGTTTCCAACACTGACATTTCCAACATTCAACAACATACATTTTCAATAAAAAAGACACACAGGGTCACTGAAAATAGCTAATTTGATAGATACACACAAGGCAATCAGTCTGCAGAGCATTACATGCCCATTCAGACGCTCCCTTTGGCCTCATGCAGGGCAAGAAATGATACCCCAAGAGAGAGAGGATATGAGGCTGACCATCCTGTTATCTATCAATTCATCTTTGTACATACATAAATACATATCATATATATATATAGTGAATGTGTGTGTTTGTGTGTGTGTGTGTGTGTGTGTGTGTGTGTGTAGACAGAATGAGATAGACTCTGCCTACCCAGGTAATTCACTGTGTGTGACATGTTATACATCGCTTTTCATGCTGCTGTTTTCGTCTTTGTCCCCACGTTTGTCATTACCATATGCTACTGGGTATGTCCCTTGAAAATTAGATACATTTTTTTAATCCAGAAGGACTACCCAGTCAATAATATAATTAAATAAATGAAAAGTGCACATTTACCATGGACTAGATACTAATTCCCACCATAATGAAACCTATTACAATTAAAATAACCAGAAGCCTACTGATTGTTATGAAGTGGGTTTATATGAAATGAATGCTAATGGTGCAAGGTGAAACCCAGTAGAGATTAATAAAATGTTTATCTGCATATGATGTCGAAATTTGCTAACAAAACACGAGTATGATGGACTGCATAAAGGCATGTGGATCGACTGGCTCAGGATGTCTGACATTCAGCTATGAGTGTGACTGTACTACATAAGTACACAAGTTCATGGGACAAACACAGTAGAAATCCTCCTTATACAGCTCGAGTCACAGCACTTAACATAAATGCTATTTTTCTTGTAAATCTGCTTGCACAGGTTGCGTACATAAATGTCTGCCTTGTCTATTGACACACAGGCAGGCAGCAGATTAAAACGTGCTGTAAATGGATTCATTGCTGTTACTTTGCTTGTAGTCTGTCTGATATATACTCAGCTATTCTGATGCTGTTGGTTTCTTTTGTAACTGTTTTGTTATGCTCATGGTTTTGAGTCATGGCTGCACATGAATAAATCAAATATGTGAAAGTAAGGACAATTAAAAAGATGTGAGTGCAGTACACACACAGGCCTGTGCCCCCAATCCCAGGGAATGACAATACAGAGACAAGTAGACAGAAATAAACTTTCCTAAGAAGTCATGGAATATCTATAAAAATGTACACTAATGCAGTACTGAGGGATGTAAGACACTTGCAAGTAGCAAGCTCAGCCATGATCCTTAACCAAGTTTCACAAAAAATGCAGTTACATAAAGATTTAACTCACTGACAAATATAAAACAAAATGACTTAATGTACTACATGGTTGGTTGGAGGCCAGATTTTTTTTTAAATAAAGCCACCCAGTGGAGTGAAACTTATTACTCTAGATGATTGTCACTGTCGAAGTGACACCCTGAACCCATGTGCAAAAAATGGGAAAAGGGGTTGTGGCTGGCTGGATGAAAAGCCTAGTAGGAGTATGCCTCGTGGTGTGACTTTCTGGTCACCTATTTATTTACTTAAATGTGTTAACCTGGATAAATGATCGCCATGGTTATACTTCAGGCTCAACCTTGGAGTGAAAAGATCCACACCAAAAGGGAAAAAGTACACACTTGCACTACAAACCATAGGCATGCATAACAGTGTACACTCTAAAGTTAGCACTGGACAATATCAGTTTAAGAACAGAAAGTTAACATTAGTGGTGTGGAAGAAATGTTTTCTATACTCCTGATAACATGATGTTTAAGCAGAGATGATGTGGTATTCATAGTGAAAAATAGTTTAGTTCATCACCACACAGTAACACTTAGGGTAACCTCAATGAGCACACAGTGGTGAGAATAAAGATTTTTCTTCCTTTAAAATATAAGGGACAGATGCTATGCTCAAGTAAAGTAATGACTCTCCAAGCTTTCTACTGCAAATGTTTAAGAAGGAGATTAGGGTATGAGTTCGGAAATCCAGGCTTCATGTAATTTTCCTTTAATTAAGGCCTCTGTGACAGAATTGACTAAGTACAGTATCAAGCTTTTCCAAAGGTAAACTCTCGCAGCCACTATACGATAGATGACAAGATACTGAGGACATAATTAATGCTTGTCAGCCATAAAGCTTGCTTGCTCTTTTCTTTTGCAGTAATACTCTCACTGGAATAAGGTGGGTGATAGTTAGATTTAAAATTTGGCAGGCCCAGACTGCACTGCTGCTACTTGCAGGGTTAAGAAGAGATACCAACCCTGGACAGCTTAACATTTTTTTCTTTTGGCCAACTTAGCTAAGGCATTAACATTTTG
>NC_056746.1:1012294375-1012296875 GCF_019279795.1 Protopterus annectens | reverse complement strand
ATCCCAGTATTACGTTAAGTGCTTTCGGACTGGAGAGGGAGAGAGAAACCGTGACATGCAGCAAATGGTAAACCGCATTCTAGGTCATGAAAAAGGAAAGAAAAAAATGATACACCGAAGTTGGCATCTGGCGCTGGAGAGGAGTGCACTGGAAGGCCAGAGTCTGTGAAGCACAAATGCCAAGAGAATACAAGGTGCAAAAGTTGTCCCCCCGCTGTTAGAGAATGCCACCCAGGTGTGTCCACTGGCATCTAAACTTGTGAGCTTAGCAGCCAAGAGGTGGCCCGGCACGGCGCTGCACCCAGCTGCTGCTTATCCCTTTGATGCACTGTCTGGATCGTATCTAGTGCTGTTCAAGTAATTTCTCTGTCTCCGCTTGTCATCGGGTCGTGGAGAGGAGGAGTTTGTTAAATGTTCAGTTTGTTCTCTTGATCGATGTTTGCTGGCATCGCCTCGCCCTGCCTGTGAGTGTGTGAATGTTTTAGTCTCCATCCCTGTTCGCTCTCTGTCCTCCTCTGCCTCCACCTCCTCCTCTGACATATCACTCTTGGAGTGGCATCTGACAGCCCAGAGCTGCCTCCTCGGAGGGAGCAGCGAGCGAGCGATCGGGACCCTCCTCCGCCCGTCTGCCCGCCCCGGCTACTACTGAGCTAAACAGTCAAGCACCGGTATCGAGTCCGGGGGTGCCACTCACCCCCCTGCCACTCTTTCGGTCCACATCCGATCTTTGGATTTAATTCGGAAGGCTGAGGGGTCGGAAAGAAAAAGCATCACAAAGCCCCCGCTATCCGTTGGATCGAGCCGCGCTGAGTTCCAGTACCAGGGGTGGCGAGGAGCGGGGCTGCGTCCAGAGGAGAGGAGGCGGCGGCAATGCCAAGGAGGAAGCAGCAGGCGCCCAAGCGGGCAGCAGGTAAGGGGCGAGCAGTAGCGGCAGCATCGGGCAAGGATGCAGCCAGCGAGGGGGCCAGAGGGGAGGCACCCAGGGAACGAAATCACTGACTGTTAGGCTCATCGAAGCTCCAGCTCACCAGCTGCGTGCCGTTTTCCTCACGTTACAGTTTTATTGTCGTAATTAGCCGTTATATCCATGTTAGCTACATTCCCACACTTCTTTGTGGACAGTTGTCCGATTTCATGTCCCACCTACGCATTAGCTAACTTTCGGCTTACATTCCTCACGTACAGAGTTATCCGCCTCCTTACACTTCCCTTCTCTTTCTCTTCTCACTTTCGACTGCCATCACTTTGCACCTTGTCAAGCACTGTTGCTTTTTTACTTCCTTGCTTCTGCAGAAAAGTATCCTTAAAACAGAGAAACTTTTCAGCAGTTCTTGCCTAGACAGTACGTTTCATTGGTGCCAAACCTCTGCACACTTGCTGGCAGGGAACATTTCTTGACTGGATTAGAACCCCCATTTACTTGCAACTCGTCTGTTCGACTTGCAGAGGTATGCAGCTAATTGGACTAAAGTAACACAGCCTAACATTCTTTCCATACACTTGACCGTACACTCTGTGCTGCATGCACTGTGTAAAACCAAAAACATAAGGATGTTGTTTACCAAGTGTAAGAAAGTGTTTGGGTTTTAAGATACTTCCTAATAGTGTGGAGGTAATAGATAATAGAACTTCTCAACCTTTATTCTCCCTGTGTTCTACACATGATGGAGGATATTACTGGCTACTGGACTCAACTTGTCTTGCTGCTACATTTTTCTACCACTGTCAGAGCTCAGTGTTGCTGTCTAGTCCATGTTTAGGAATGATTTTTTTCAGCTGCTAACCATTGTAGTTTTTTTTTCTTTTCTGTGTCTCTCGTTTGGACATGGTGGATAGGGGCTGTGTTCAGGAGGAAGGCAGCTGGAAAAAAGCTCATGTTTCTCTTACAGGATCCACCCACGAAGAGAAAAAAAACATCTTTATGTTTGATTTTCAGCTTTGATTTGACACTTGATTGATCACCTGCCATCTTGCAGCCTTTGATCTATTCATTCTTGATATATATCAATAAATCATTCTCCATGGCAACCCATGTGGCAGTGACGCAATCCCTGCCCTCAAGTTCTTCTCATCCAGACATGCACAATTATTGTCTTGTTTGGGTTTTTAAGTGGGTGTACTTCCCCTTTGTAGTTTTTATCAGAAAACAGAATTGATATGACTTTCTGGTTTAGGGATCGTCACAAAATTGTCTTTTGATCCTCAGTGTATGATATGCATATACTCTGGTATGTCATGAAAACTGCATGCAGGCATAGTCCTCGGGGTTATAGAGTTACAGACTGCTTTTACTGAAGTTGAATTAAGAACTCCAGAATGCACAAATGTGCATCTGGTACCTTCACTGGAGCTAAGCATGCCATCAGTCTGAAAATTTAAACGAGAAATTCAATGAATTTGATTCTATCAGCAGTAAGTGTAGGAAGCAAGCCAATGATCTAAATCTCCTCTTCAATTATTAATCTTTCAGATTAATTTTCATTTAATAAAAAAATGAAAT
>NC_056746.1:1012249375-1012291875 GCF_019279795.1 Protopterus annectens | reverse complement strand
AGTCAGGGATGGAGTCAGTTTTTGCTGAGTGAGTCTTGCTGAACTATGAACAAATGAATGAAAGAGAGAAATATTTTACTGTACTGCAGTGTTATTTTTGAGAGTTGGGCACAAAACCCCACAAACAAATGCATATGGGATGAGACATATCTCTCAATAGTCTTAAATTTCACTGTATGTCCAGACTTTTTCTTCGTATTTTTGTTCTGCTCCTCATAAAGTTTGTGGTTTTCTGACAAACCATTGAGGATTGCAGTCACTAAATAGAGACACACATTTGAATTTCAGACTTCACATTTTTCAGAAAATATATGCTAATGCAAAACCTGTTAGTGTATCGATGTTCTTAGTTTATAAGAGCTTTATTTAAGCTGTGTCCCTGATTTGGGGATTTTATCCTCCCATTATTTTTTTGCTTCATCCACAGTTCTTTTGCTATGAAGCTGAGAGGGATGGGTGAGGAGAGAGTTCTATATTTTGCATTTTTGTTTGTTTTCAGATGTTTTACTTTCAACTAGTGTCTTTTATTCACTCAGCCTTTGATATTAAGCTCCAGTGATTTCTTATCCGAATGCACACGTCTGGCAAGAATAGTCCCTACTTTAGAGACATGTGAGATTATTAATGTTTACTTCACGTGTAGCAGAACAGGTGACTGGACATGCTTATTAATGTCTTATGCCACACCAAAGATACTCCAGTGCCAGCCACTGAGCCTCTCATGGGCCAGCATAAAATGTTATGAGCCCTAGTACTATCAAAAGAGTATGCACGGACATTGTAATTTAGCTGATTTATGATATAGTTCCAAAAGACGTGTTGCAGATTAATTACAAATATATATATTTTGGCTTCAGCACAGTAGACAAATGTGTGTGCTGATGTATTCTTTAGGCTACATTATTAGATGAAACACCTTTACTAATAGACATGTAATAAGGTTTTGTCTTAACAGTGCTTTGTCAATCACATATAAGTGGTGTGTCCTGCCTCTCAAAATTGTCATATGTAGACCTTTGCACACATCATAGGTTCATAGGTTGGTATTAGGCTATTTGCCCAAAATCATTTATAAGCCTAGTCAGAATGTGTTGGCTTTCGCCACCCCCTTAGATTAGTTCCCTGTGCCTCTGTCCAGAAGAGCCACTGAAGTGATCCCGAGGTAAACTTTCTGTTTCCCATCCACTCGTCAAGGTTTCTTTTGAAGAGTGTTAGCGAGGAGCTCTGCCTAATGCAGATTGGGATCTTGTTCCAAAGCATGGGAAGTCTCTGTGACAGGAATCTATCCCTCCAGCATGTCCTATTTATTGTTGTGGTGAAGTTTAGATCCCTAGAGCATGTGACTTGAGGGGATAAGGTTGTCTTTAGGTGGAGCATGTCCATCAATTCTGGGTTGGACATGGCCTTGCATGTCAGGCAGAGATCACCTCTGAGTAGGCGGTATGCAACTGAGTACAGCTGGAGTTTCTTCATTTGAGCTGCATAGGGCATCTGTTTGAGGCCAGTGATCCTCTTGGTGAGGTACTTCTTTGGTCTTTCCAGCAGTGGCAGGTGTTTTGTAAGGTACATCCCAAATGGGGCATTGCACTCTATGATGGGTTTGATGAGTGATGAGTAGAGAGGCACAAAAATCATGTTTAATGAAGTATGCTGTTGTATTCATGTATGAATTGTGCATTACAGCTCTTACAGATATCTCACTCTGACCTTTAGTCAGAATAGAAAACACGTGCTGAGGTGTTTGCAATCACAGTGCAGAGTTGCTCATTTGTGAGCAGAGTGCAACGTTTCCCATACTGGCCTTATATTGACCTTCAATACAGTTAGGTGTCTGCCATATACAGTGCTATGATCTTCACTCCTGTCTTGGAAATCATCACGCCTTGACCCTGCCTTCATCAGCAGATGTTGTACTGGTCTTATTGTTTTATGATATGTGATGTTAGACAATGATTAGCACTAGCTGCACCATGTATGTATCTGCCACAATGGAATTAATGGCCACTGATAAGGAAACTCCCAGGGCATGATCAGTGGACCTGCAGTATAGCATACATGATTAATTGACGGATGCCTTGGTGTGCAAATTAGCAGCACAAGAGTTATTTCAATGTACGCTGTCTGTATCACTAGACATTACTGACCACCATAAGTACACATTCCTCAGTGAAGCAAATCATCTTGTGAAGTATGCACTGATTTCTGAGAAGTAATTTTAGACTAGCTGAGTTTGAAATAAATCTTCATGGATGCAGAGAATCTTGTGGATGCATTAATATTTTTCTTTCTTTCTTTCTTTCTTTCTTTCTTTCTTTCTTTCTTTCTTTCTGCCTGTCTTTCTTTCCTGAAGGTAAAATATGTCAGTGTAGGGGCTGGGTTGTACTGTGGCAGTTAATCTGTTCATCATCTGTGTTGAACAGCTATGAATGACTTTATGGTATTGTGGGCTGTGCAGTATGTCCATGTGACACATACCTGAAATCCATGTGCCTTGGGAAGTAAAACTGAATTTTCTGGCATGTTATACATAGAGCATGTCTTAATATTTCTGACTAGAGTGTCCTGGGAGGTGTTCACTGTGGCACTGTCTAATGTGACTATACTTGAAATGCCTTATCACTGTTTGCTAACTCCTTCGTCCCAAGTGTGGTGGATTGCAGCTCTGTAATTTATCCTTTTATGTGTTAATTTATGAAATTATTTTGCATATATATATATATATATATATGCACACAACATTACACACATACCCATATATCTTGCATTTCTCCCTCTCTCTTTGTATTTAAAATAAATATGTATGAAAAGAGAAGTCTCATCACAGAGAAGTGTGAACACAGAAACAACAGCGAATGACCCCATCTTTATGCACACACAAACAACTTGGAGCATGTATACTGACACTGGCGAATGTTTTTTACAGTGCCCACATATGACCTTACATGGCTCCCAGTAGCTTACAGACTGCATATATGTGGCTGTGGCTGCAGAATGCATGGTTGACCTGAATATCAGTAGCCAACAGTAACAATAGCCATTAGAACATCAGCTCAAAAAGCAGGCATTAGAGCTTTGTTAAAATTCACATCAGTGTAAGTTAGCATACCTCTCAGCTGTCCAGAGTTTCACAGAATGTCCAGATTTGTGACCCATATTTTTGGTCTATTCCTCATAAAGTCTGTGATTTTCTGGATTTTTGTGGCAAATCAGTAAGGACTGAATTCAATAAATAATGACAGGCATTCGAGTTTCAGACTTTATGTCCTTCAGAAAATGTATGGTAACACAATATGTTTTATTCTAGCAACTTTCTAAGAGCAATATTTAATATTTGTCCGTATTTCTGAGGCTTTATCCCTCCATTATGTTGGACTTTGTCCAGATTTATTGTGCTGAGAGGTTGAGAACTATGCTAGTCAGTACTTATTGTGAGCCAGCATGTGTCACTCTGTCAGTATCTGGCTGTATTTCTGTCTAGTAAACTCTTCAGTTCTTTAGGTACTCACCATCTTGTACACAACATACATATGTTTTTACCTGTTTGTAACTGCCTGACTTGTATACCCATTTACCCAGCTTTGCCTGTATACCCATCACCAGTTTGTGTGTATTTTTGCACGCATGTACATCAGCCCACAGTTTATACACAAAGATATATGTACACCCACACACATATACACACATACACACAAACATACAAATATCTGTTTGGTTACCTATATAAAGACTATCTTTATGGCTGTCTTCCTACCTGTCTCCCCAATGTCTTGTTTTTCAGAACTGAAATTTATTTTGAAAAACAGTATATTTGGACGGAGATAACACTATAACAGATTAATACACCTTTCTTTTGTTGTTGCTTTCCAGCTTGGGGACTTCAACTCAGTATGGAACACTTATTTTCAGAAGTAGCGTAGCAGAAGCAGGTAGAACTCCTTTTAACTACATAACAGAGTAATCTAGTCTATATCATATGAAGGATGATCCAGTAAATCTTTAAAACAAGTATAGATAACCCACTGCCATTGCTTTTACAGTCCTTCTGAATATGTCATATACGAAAATAGGTCAGTTCTGTTTATGGTCAGCTGTGCAAACTGGCATTTTCAGCCAATGCAGCAAGAACACTCAGTTGCCTGAACAGACTATTTCAGTGGAGATTTCTTCTTGTCCTACTGTGGCATGGACCCTCTAGCTCAGTCCAGTAGTAGCACTGGTATAGCTATTGGACACAGCATAGCCCTCTTAACAGAGCTTGTGTGATGGGAGGAAGGGGCAATTGCACACAAGAACAATCCATACAATGCAACTTTGGTAACTTGGTCTAAAGCTGAGACTGTATGTACTGATTTTGGTTTTACAAAACTGATTTTGACTTTCTGCTAAAGTTGTACTAAGTGGTTCTTTGCACAGTTGTTTTGTTTTAAGACTTTTTGGTATTTTGACCAGTTTCAGCAATATCGTTCTAATTTTCTTTACTTTTTATTTGGTGCAGATGCATAAAATAGTTCATATTAGAAACAATTATGTAGCGTTGTGAAAAGCCAAGGTGTGGAAAAGTGATGCATACTTTGCATTCCACAAAAGATTCAAAACTGTCTCACTGGATGTGTAGCATAATATGACATACATTCATCTGATCATAAGACTGATGGGATTCTTCTTGTCTCTCTGATATTTGTAGCTGCACTAAAACAACTATATTCTACATTTAAAAATATCAGCTGTCTAGGCTTAAGCACCTGTTCAATAACTGATTTCCCCTAGTGGCCACCCTCTCTGTGAAAATGTAATTCCTTATGTTGATGCTGACCTGTTTTCTCCTGATGTGCTGGTTTTGTCCCTTCTGTCTGCCATATCCTTCCTTTCTAAAGATGTCCTATGATGTTCCTTCCCATTTTTTTCCTTATCTAACCATATCGCTGTACCACTTTGTATTATATTTAAGGTTTAAATCTCTTAAGTCTGTCTTCATGTAATACTTTATGTTACATATACAATACTATAGTTACTTTTCTGTATACCCTTGACAGCACTGCTGTTTCCTGTTATTTTTTATAAAAAGATTTGTTAACTGGGTTAGTAGGATTGTCACAAACCCTTTTCAGACATGACTCAGGGCACAAAGTTTCAGTTAAGGTTTTGACTAATGCATTGCTAAAAGAGTAAATGTAACACAGTCTTGTAGATATGAATGTGATTAGTGGATTTAGTTAATATTATGTTTTATTAACATTATACATAACTGATTTCTTATGTTGATACAATGAGTGGATACAGAAAAAGGGAGCAGTATCACGGCGAAAAATAGTAGAGGGGAATGGTTTGGTTAAAAGCATAAGTAATGATTTAGGGAGAAAGGGAAGAGGATGCATGGAAAGAGGAATTACAGTTAAAATAATTAATTGCCAAAACATTTGCTTTTGATGGAGGAATCAGGGTAGGAGCACAGGCAACGTGTAAAGACTTGAAAGTTAAGGAAGGTTGTGATGTGTTGAGGAGTGGGATTCCATACTGTGAGTAGGTTTAGAAAGCGATCTTTTGGTGGAAGAAAGAAAAAAAGAAGACCTTTATAAACAGATACAACCTGAGGATGAGGAACATAAGGGGGGTATTGAGAGGTAAAGTAAGTAAGCTTGTAGGCCAGAGGCAGAGCAGAAGTCATTTGTAGTATGGCAGTTTTGTATGAGTTACTGAGGGAGGTAAGAAGGAAGGTATGAGAATAGATTTGTCAGTGGAAAGATGAACTTCAGGTGTGAGGTGGTCATAAAATTTACAGTACTGTTTTAGTCTCTAAAGGGCTTCTGTAAAAGTAGATTCAACATGGCAGTGAAATAGCTGGTGGGGAGGTTCAGATTCTTATAAGAATTAGTAGTGAAGACTGTATTTATACAGAGGCCAGCTGTATAGGATATTTATACATGTATGCTTAAGTTTTGAATAGTATGTATTGTATTTTTTCTGTCATTTAATGTTACTATGTTGCTATGTAACTAGTAATAAGGGCCATGAAGCTGCTTTTGAAGTATTTCAAGTTGAGGTGCTGTCTTTACCTTCCCTAGAAGGCCTTCACAATTGCATATGTTTCTCTAACTGTAGCCCAGGCAGTGCTTAGTAAATGGACACACCCCTCCCCGCTAACTTATACTGTAGTGTTTGATTTGCATTTGCAGATACCATCTCTCTCTGTGCCTGATGGTTTAGGTTTTCCATGATGAAAATACTGAAAAAGTACTTTCGCAGAGTAACATGTGCCTTTTCTAATTCAAAACAAAATTTGAAGTAAATGACTGTGCTTAGCTTTTGGATGCACTGTTAGTGATGCTTCCAGAATATGTGCTGTGGCCCAGGGGACCTGTTGAAGTGACTTTTACAGGCAGGTACATATGACAAGTCATGTAGCTGTTTGGTCTGTGTTTCGGAGCACCACAGAGGAGCACACAAGATATGCATGTTGTAAATGAAGTGGTAGGGCTCTCAGCTGTGTCACACTTGTGTATGTTGTAAATGAAGTGGTAGGGCTCTCAGCTGTATCACACTTGTGTATGTTGTAAATGAAGTGGTAGGGCTCTCAGCTGTGTCACACTTGTGTATGTTGTAATTGAATTGGTAGGGCTCCCAGCTGTGTCACACTTGTGTATGTTGTAAATGAAGTGGTAGGGCTCTCAGCTGTGTCACACTTGTGTATGTTGTAAATGAAGTGGTAAGGCTCTCAGCTGTGTCACACTTGTGTATGTTGTAATTGAATTGGTCGGGCTCCCAGCTGTGTCACACTTGTGTATGTTGTAAATGAAGTGGTAGGGCTCTCAGCTGTGTCACACTTGTGTATGTTGTAAATGAAGTGGTAGGGCTCTTAGCTGTGTCACACTTGTGTATGTTGTAAATGAAGTGGTAGGGCTCTCAGCTGTGTCACACTTGTGTATGTTGTAAATGAAGTGGTAGGGCTCTCAGCTGTGTCACACTTGTGTATGTTGTAAATGAAGTGGTAGGGCTCTCAGCTGTGTCACACTTGTGTATGTTGTAAATGAAGTGGTAGGGCTCTCAGCTGTGTCACACTTGTGTATGTTGTAATTGAATTGGTAGGGTTCCCAGCTGTGTCACAGTTGTGTATGTTGTAAATGAAGTGGTAGGGCTCTTAGCTGTGTCACACTTGTGTATGTTGTAAATGAAGTGGTAGGGCTCTTAGCTGTGTCACACTTGTGTATGTTGTAAATGAAGTGGTAGGGCTCTCAGCTGTGTCACACTTGTGTATGTTGTAAATGAAGTGGTAGGGCTCTCAGCTGTGTCACACTTGTGTATGTTGTAAATGAAGTGGTAGGGCTCCCAGCTGTGTCACACTTGTGTATGTTGTAAATGAAGTTGTAGGGCTGTCAGCTGTGTCACACTTGTGTATGTTGTAATTGAATTGGTAGGGCTCCCAGCTGTGTCACACTTGTGTATGTTGTAAATGAAGTGGTAGGGCTGTCAGCTGTGTCACACTTAGTCGGTACAAGATTAGTGATTGCTCAGTAATGTAGAAAGGAAGGTACTGGATATTGTAGGTTGAACACATTTCTGAACAAAATTTCACAAATTTCCTTGGGTATCTGGGTAAACTGTGTACACCAGTGACTTTTTTCCTCCATTTCTATAGTTCTTTTCATACTGAATCATGTTTCCATTTCTGTTCAACTTCTAATATTATCATGTCAATTCATGATTTAAACTTAATCTTGTCAGACTTTTTCTCTGAGCCATCAGATAACTTTCCGCATCATATTTATGCAGGCAGATACCCCTACGTTTACCTGCTCTTCATGATCTGGATCCATGTGTTAGAGGGACGCAGGCTGAATGTTGAATGTGTGATGCAGCAGAGACCAGCAGTGGTCTTATGTGAAGGGCAGAGTGAGGCAGTCATGCTGGATGATGCAGCATTCTGTTCCTGTCCACTGTAGTGGTCACCCCTTAAGATTTCTCGTTGTGCATTTATGTTCAGATGTTTGGCTTGAGTGTCACAAGTACCCCTGCATTTTAACTGGTTCTTATTGCAGTTCTACACTTGGCTGTTAATGGGAGAGTATACCAACAGAAATGTCTGTAATGTTGACACAGACAAAATCACTGTTTGTCAAAAAGGTCATCTCAAATGCTGATGCATAGTTTCCAATGATTTTGGCTTACTGTAGCTTCACCTATTCAGGTAACATGGGTGATGACACTTCTGTATACATGCACATTTTTAAGGGCAGGCATACAAAATACCCCTGCCCATAAAAATCTCTTACACCCTTGTCCCTTACTCCACTAACCGTGTACTTGGCTCTAGCAACAAATCCCTACTAAACATGTCCAAGTCCAGCAATACTGTAGGGAACTCTCTATTCTCAAACTATATTGCTAGAATCTGGAATACACTACCCACTGATATAATAACTACTAACAATCTATCCAACTTTAAACAAAAACTCAAGTGCCACCTATCCAGAACAAAACTATACTCCTGTAATAGCCCTGGCTAGCTTCCCTGTCCTACAAAATTATAAACCACACAGCCTAAATACTCACACCAGTATGACTAAGTGCAAATCCTCCAGTAATTTGCACCTTTAGCTATGTGATAATTTGACTATCTTTGTAATTCATGAGGAAACTATTGTTTTGAGAAATTACTAAATAACTTTTAATTATATGCACATAATAGACAACCATGTGCATGCAGAAGCTTACTTGTGAGTATGTGTTGTAAGCTCTCTTAAATCAGTGTAAAAACCTGCCAGTGTTATCATGTCTATTAATTCTATTGTCATGAAAATAGTATACTAACTCATGTGATATATATGTTCTCTATCTGTGAAGCTTTTATCCCCGGGTCTCCGCTGAAAAAGGACTTGTGTCCAGTTGGACTTTTCCAGTAAACAAATGTAAAATAAATAAATGTACATGGGTCCTGACACTGCTATCTTGTACATGGACAGGGTACCTGACTCTCTTCCTGTGAATATGAATATGGACACTGACATTGACCTTGTGCAGATGGACATGTGCAATGAGATGGTTCCTGTGTATATTAACTTGTGTACTGACACTACTCTTGCCTTTGTGGACATCATACTTAACTCTATTGCTTTCAATAAGAACGTGGACACTGATACTGCTCCTTTGTGTACATATATGTGCCCTGATATTGTTACTGTGTATTTGGGTATGACTTCTAAATGTTCTTCTCTTTATAAATACATGAGATCTGATGGTCTTCCTACATGTATGGAAATGGTCAGTAGCACTGTTCCTGTGTATACAGACATGGGTACTGACACTCCTCCCATCCTTATTTATCATCGCAGGACCTAACACTGTTCGTGATTGGATGAACACACATGGTGACACTGTTCCTGTGTATACAGACATGGGCATTGGCATGGGCATTCCTCCCATCCTTATTTGTCATCGTAGGACCTGATGCTGTTTCTTTGTAAATGAACACAGATGGTGACACTGTTCTTGTGTATACAGACATGGGCATGGACTCTTCTCCCATGTTTATTTATCATCACAAGACCTGACATTGTTTCTGTGTATATGGACACGTATGGTGACACTGTTCCTATGTATACAGACATGGGCATGGACACTCCTCCCATGTTTATTTGTCATCGCAAGACCTGATACTATTTCTTTATAGATTAACACAGATGGTGACACTGTTCCTGTGTATACAGACATGAGCACAAACACTCCTCCTCCCATGTTTATTTATGATCACAGGACCTGACATTGTTCCTGCGTATATGGACACAGACATTGACATTGTTGCTGTGTATACAGACATGGGCATGGACACTCCTGCTATGCTTATTTATGATCGCAGGACCTGATACTGTTTTTGAGTATATGGACACAGATGGTGACACTGTTCTTTTGTACACAGACATGGTCACAGACACTCCTGCCATCCTTATTTATCATAGCAGGACTTGACACTGTTCCTGTGTATACAGACATGGTCACAAATACTCCTGCCATGTTTATTTATGATCAAAGGACCTGACATTGTTCCTGGGTATATAGACACAGATGGTGACACTGTTCCCGTGTATACAGAAAGAGGCATGGATTGTTACACTGTGATACTTGCTGTGTATATGGGTAGAGATAGTCACACTGTGTGACATTGTACCTGTGCATGTGGACATGACATGTCACACTGTGACACTTTTTTCGCTGTATACTGACCTGAGTTGTCACACTGTGACACTGTTTGTGTACATTTATGGAAATGAGGTCACATACTGTATGGCACTGTTCGTTTTTAAATTGCGACACCATCTATGTCTATATGGACATGGCTTTTCACACTTTGACATTGTTCTTATATTTATAAACATGGCTGTCACACTGTAACACTTCTGGTGTATATGGACATGGATAAGTTTTCACTTTGCATAAAAACATGGGCTTGCACAGTTTGATACAGATCTCATGCATATGGTCCTGGGCTGTCACACTTTGTGAAACCATTCCTTTATATAATGTCAATGGCTGTCACACTATGATGCTGTTCAGTTGTATGCAGTTACCAGCTGTTGCACTGTGTGACACACTATATATATATATATATATATATATATATGGACATAACTGTTGCAATGTGCCATAATGTTCCTATCATGTGGACATGAACTATCATACTGTGGCACTGTTCTTTTTTATACTGACATGGCTTGTCAGATTGGGGCACTGTGTTTATGTATATGAACATAGTCTATCACACTGTGTCACTTTCTTGTGTATGTTGACATAGGTTGTTATACTGTGTGATACTGTACTTGTGTATATGGATATGGATATGGCTGTCACACTGTGACACTGTGCCTGTGTATAATGACATGAGAATTGACACTGCTGTTTTGTATATGAACATGGTAGCTGAACTGCTGCTTTGTGTATGCATATGATAACACTGTTCCTGTGTATATCGACATGCACAGTGACAGTCTTCATACATATATGGACAGGGCACAGATAGTTTTCATGTGTTTGCAGAAGGGGGCACTGGTACGTTTTCTTTGCATATGGATGTGGGAGTTGTACACTTTTGGTACTTGTTTTGTTTCTGAATATGGGGACGTGCGCACTGACATGATTCCTTTGTAAAAGGACTTGAGTGAGGGCAGTGTGTTCCTTTGTATGTGGGAGTCAGCACTCCTGTTCTCTTCACAGATTTTGGCAATTACCATTTTCTTGTTTATAGAGACAAGGGCATTGACACTGTCCTTTATATAGGGACATGACTGCTGTCACTGTTCCTTTGCTTAGGAACATGACTGCTGTCACTGTTCCTTTGTATAGGGATATGAGGAATGACATTGTTCCTTTGCATAGGGATGTAAATGATGACACTGTTCCTTTGTATAGGGGCATGAGTGCTGATGTGGTTACCATTCCTTTATATACGGATATGATGAATGATGACACTGCATTTGCATAGGTATATGTGTACTGACACTGTTTCTGTTCCTTTGTAAAGAGACATGAGTGGTGACACTGCTCCTTTGTATAGGGGCATGAATGATGACATGTTCCTGTGTATAAGTACATGAGTGCTGACCACTGTTCCTTTGTATAGGGACATGAATGATAGCACTGTTCCTTTGTATAAGGAAATGAATGATAACACTGTTCCTTTGTATAGGGACATGAATGATAACACTGTTCCTTTGTATAGGGACATGAATGATAATACTGTTCCTTTGTATAGGGACATGAATGATAACACTGTTCCTTTATATAGGGACATGAATGATAGCACTGTTCCTTTGTATAAGGAAATGAATGATAACACTGTTCCTTTGTATAGGGACATGAATGATAAAACTGTCCCTTTGTATAGGGACATGAATGATAACACTATTCCTTTGTGTAGGGGCATGAATGATGACATGTTCCTGTGTATAAGTACATGAGTGCTGACCACTGTTCCTTTGTATAGGGACATGAATGATAGCACTGTCCCTTTGTATAGGGAAATGAATGATAACACTGTTCCTTTGTATAGGGACATGAATGATAACACTGTTCCTTTGTATAGGGACATGAATGATAACACTGTTCCTTTGTATAGGGACATGAATGATAACACTATTCGTTTGTATAGGGACATGAATAATAACACTGTTCCTTTATATAGGGACATGAATGATAACACTGTTCCTTTGTATAGGGACATAAATGATAACACTGTTCCTTTGTACAGGGACATGAATGATAACACTATTCATTTGTATAGGGACATGAATGATAACACTGATCCTTTGTATAGGGACATGAATGATAACACTGTTCCTTTGTATAGGGACATGAATGATAACACTATTCGTTTGTATAGGGACATGAATGATAACACTGTTCCTTTATATAGGGACATGAATGATAACACTGTTCCTTTGTATAGGGAAATGAATGCTGGCACTGTTTTTTGTATAGGGACATGAATATTGACACTGTCCCTTTGTATAGGAAAATGGGTGCTGACACTGTTCCTTTGCTTAGGGATTTGAGTGCTGACACTGACCTTTTTATGTGGACATTGGAGGTGACACTTTATCTCTGTGTTTGGACTTTGGCCAGTATGCTATTTCTGTCTGTAGGGTCATGGGTACTGGGATTCATGATTATCAGTGAAAGGGTTATTCTTTGCCAGACAAATGCACATACTTGATTCACTGAACACAATTGTTAGTTTTTTTTTTTTTTTTTTTGCAGGGGCTAACCCTAACTTATATATACTAACTCCATGGTCACACAGAAGTGGAGAAAATGCAACAATCTCATTTGCTGAAAGTGGCTTTCAGTGATTCCGTTTTCATGCTGCCTTCTGTCAAAGCACGATCCTTTAACAAACGTTAGTGTTCTTGGGTACTGACATTGTCCCCTTATGTAGGAATGTTAGTGCTAACAGTCATAGCCGGCCTTAGGCATAGGCCAACTAGGTGGCCACCTTGAGTGCCAGTGTATTAGGGGTGCTTTTCCAGTATTTTGGTTACTGATGCTGTACTTATGTTTATAAATATAGGCACTGACACTCTTTCTGTGTGTTTGAACAAGAGCTCTGACGCTACTTCTGTGTACATTAACATTGGAGCAGACCCTGATGTTGTGTATATTACATATATTTTTTGCTTATTAACCAATTCAAAGAAGTTATCCAGTGGCTGCATGTTAGCCAGAATTAGGGAGAAAAATAACAATAGGCTAGCAAAGACTTTTTAAGAACTAGTGTCAGAAATGAACAGTGGTATGCAAATAGATATGGCATATACATAACTAATCTGAAGCAAAAAAAGTCAGAAACTAAAAGTAAGTACTATAACTAAGTGGTGAGCTTATGTTTCCAGTTTTCAAATAATGCATATAGACTGAAAATTAAGCAGGACATAGTAGAGGAGTAGGGACAGAGGAGAATGAAGGACAGGTGAGAGAGTCACTTACAATGCTGTAGATCAGTGAAGGCGGAAGAGTGCAGGACAGTTTAAGACATAAAGCCCACAGCAGCTTTCACCTTGTGAATTTACAGCTAACCCTTTAAATGCTGCATAAGCCTATCTTTACATTTGGTCAGGAGAAAGACAGTCCCAGAGATCAGGCCCTAGAGGGAAGGAGGCTTGATCACCCAGTTTCTGGTAGATTGTGAGGTACTGAAATCTAACAGCACCTCCCTTACTTAAGTATAGTGCACAGGGAGGTAGTTTGGGGCAGGTAAGGAAGTGTGTTCAAGGTATTATCTTTGGTTGAAGGGCTTATGGGTGAGAGTGATAGCCATATATGACACAGACATGGCTGCACACCCAGTCTCCCCAATAGCAGGAGAGAGGGGAGTTGCTTTCCTGCATCCTGTTATATTATATAGTTGCCTGCAAAGCTGATACAATGACTGTTTCCAAAATGAGTCAGCTGGTATTGTGCGCTCCTCACTTATTTCTTACTTTGGCAAATTTCTGTTAACTCAGAGCTGATCATATATTTTCAGGGATACAGGTCACTGTTGCTTGCTAGACTGGTGTACAGAGATCCCACAGTTAAATATTTAACATATGTTGTGACGAGGTGATTAGAATACTGGACCCCTTATAAACTTAAACTGTAGGGGCAAAAAAATTACTTTTAGAAAAAGCTTTGGTCGCATTAAGTCCAAACCACATCTTTGTACCTCATCTTATAAGGATTTGTGTATAGCTCGATCAATAGTGAAGTTTTTGTAGCAATTTATATTTAGATAAAATGTAAGAAAATATAGGCCGAAGCATAAAACATGCTGAATGCCTCCATTTGAAAAGGAATTCAGATGGATTTCAGCAACGTTACACACCTTGCCTTGCAATATAATAATTATCTCTGAATTTCATTAAAGACAATGAATGAATTTTCATTAAAACATAGAAAATATACACTTACAAGGAGTCTTTTGCATCTGTCTTATTCATCCATCATCTTGTTTTACTCTTACGTTGGCCTGTGTGACTTGAAGCTATATTCATTTGGTCTTTATAGTATGCACACAAAGATGTTTTGTTATTTGGGCCTTTGTATGAAGTATATCCATAGGAATTCTAAAAATGTTAATGTCTGTCACATAAACCGCAGACAAATGGTCCAGATGCAGTTTCATATTGGTAAGGCAGTAAAACCAGCACAAACAACAGAATGTGTCCGCACTTCATGTGTGGCACAAGAAAGGCAGAAAGTTACTGTAAAACCACAGAAGTGACAGCAAAGTTACATTATAACTGGCAAAGTCCTGAAACATTTAAATTCAGGCAGCTTGGGACGGTTGCCAGCCAAGGCTGCCATTTGCATTACATTATGTTAACTGCTTTTTGATGGTTTGAGGACAGGATTTTTCTTACCTTCTGCTACAGAAGCTGCCAAGTGAACGCATGCTACAAGACATGTGATCCCTTCTCAGTGAAAAGCAAATGGTCTTGACTGAGTTACTGTTTTTCTTTTTTTCTTTTTTCAAAAATACGTTTCAGATTTGTTGTGTTCACAGATTACTTAAGTAAATAGACTTCATAGAAGCTGGTTATTGTCTATAGACTTCCTGTTTTTTTGTCCTTCTAATTCAGAATAAAAAGAATCACCACAAATAACACTTTCACAAGTAAAAATAAGCGGTTCAGGCACACCAAGGCTGGCTCAATGTCACAGTACTTTATTAATTAAGTAAAATCACCCCAAGCGCATTCGCCCTGCCACAATGCAGGGCTTTATCAAGTGAATAATAATAAAAATAACCACCATCACTTAAATACCCTTTTGGCTTAAATAGGCGCCAAACTTCCTTAAAGATACATAACCTAAAACATAAAAAATCATGTTCACATAGTTCCGTGTAGTTTAAATAAGTCCTCCAAAAGGAGTGATGGTGGTTGTTTTTATTATTATTCACTTGATAAAGCCCAGCATTGTGGCAGGCGAAAGCGCTTGTGGTGATTTTACCTAATTAATAAACTACTGTGACAGTGAGCCAGCCTTGGTGTGCCTAAACTGGTTATTGTTTTGTTTTTATCCTTCTAATGCTTAGTGATAGAAAAGCAAATCGTTCTCTGATTTTGTCCAGCTATATATATTTTATATAGTTTCTTACTGTTGCAATTGTTAAAGTTACTAAACTTTCTGTGAGTTTTCTTTCTTTGGTTTCACAACATTTTATAGCTTGATAGAGTTATTATATTATTATATCTTGATACATAATGCATATGCATTATGCATATGTAAAATAGATCATCTGAATAATAATTAAGTAATGTACTATATCTTTTTATTAATTAGTATTTATTTGAGCTTCATATGAAGTTACATCATTTCTACTTCCTCAAATAATTAACAGAACTCCCTGTATGTCTGCAAAGTGTTTCTCTAGCTCTGTTACCTTTTTATTTTCAATAACTCTGTCACTAAACATTATTATCATTGTATCTTTCTTTTGGTATTGTTTTGCAATATTTTAAATATTTTATCCTGCTGAAATTTGCATCATACTGAATTTGCTAATATTTTTCAATTTGTAACAAAATTGTAATAATTGTATTTTTCCAAAATGTTTGTACTTTTTCTTCTGTGGAGCTTTTCTCCCCAGACCTCCACTGAAAAGTGATCTTTTAGGCTCAGACAGACCCTTCCAGTAACTAACTAACTAACTAACTAACTAACTAACTAACTAACTAACTAACACCATCCCAATAACTAAGTAATTAACCAACTAACTAAAATATTGAGTAGTTATCCTTTTGGGCAGTCTTGTTTTATAAGCATATTCTGAACATTTCCTTGTAGCAACCTTAAATACAGCTGTGTCTGCTAAAATCATCTAACGACAGAAACCAAAAAGCATTACAGTAAGACATCAAATAATTTCATTATTCTGATGAAGTCCTGCATGTGGTGAGATGAAAGCATTTTTTTATTTTTTTATTATTAAATACTTAAAAGATCTTGAAGCTTGTTTCGGTGTTTTTTTTTTGGGGGGGGGGCAATTTATTCTAAAGGATACTTCATCTTTTAAGCAGCATTTTTTATTCTTGTCTTTTAAATAAAAAATAAGCAAAAACTAAAGTTTGACTCCAAATACCTTTACTCATTTTTTAATGGACAAAATAGTGGAAGTTAAGTGCACTCTCTTGGTTACTGTTTATTGTTTGTCCTTTATGGTTCATTACTTACTGAGCAAACATGGGGGTAAAGGAAATGCATAGTCAGTGTAGTTGTACTGTAGAGTAGTAGGGCATTGAGAACTTTCACTAGGAGTTTCTTATTTCATTTCCCTTTACTGAGAAATACATTCATTCCATTCTTTATTCTTGCTGTTCTGTAAGTAGTTTGCTGACTTTTTGTGCAGAAGTAGTTGAAATATAACATATACTGTTCTTAAGCTTTCCACCAAAGTTACAGAAAAATAATAAATAGTTACTAAAACTTTTTTGGCACTTGCACTCTTGACAGCTAGAGTCTATCCACTTGTGTGTTGAGTTAGTGTTTTGTGTTGTTTGGCAAATGTATTAATCAGATAAATCAAAGTTGTATTTGGTGTTTATGCAAGAGCTTAGCCACGCATGCAAGATGTGTGCCATAGCATACACTTCTTATGAATTAATTATTTTTGCTGCAGCATTCACTTATTAGAAACTACTTACTTTTTGCAATGAAAATGGATCTACTAGAATTTAGAAAAAAGGGTCATGATATATTTATCATGCTTTTAAACTGATTTGTAACCCTCTCATTTAAGCATTTTTTATTTTATTCTGAAAAGGTATATTCTTCAGAAGAGTCAGAAACCTCAAATGACCAGGGTGTGTTAGGGAGGGGGTTACATTTTTGAAAGTGGTATGTAAGTAAGTAACAGTTCCAGAAATTATGGCTACTACCTGGCTACATGTATGTAGCACAACAGAATACAAAATCTTGCCTTAATTATGTTTAGCCCTGAGTTAATATCTTAGTGTCTCAAATGCCAAATCCTTTTCAGTCCATTTTACTTGCTTGTTTATTGTTAAGCAGGCTTTATTGCTAAGCAAGCCGTAGCCTTTGGAATAATTTCCACTAAAATGCTGAGGAAGTGTGAAGATGAGTGATTGTGTTTGTGAGTCCACTAGGAATACAACTGCATTAAAAACAAGATGCAAAATAAATGCATACACTTGGCACAGTGGTTGAATTTATGCATCTGTTATGAGTGACCCAGCTTTGAAAATGAACTTTGATCATTAGAGAGCTACAAAAAGTAATGAAGGAAGAAGAGCAGGTTATGGACTTGAGTTCAAAGATGAACAGCAGCTCTCCCTTGCCTGAGGGAAGGTAAGGAAGTGCATGTGTGTGTGTTGGGGGGGGGGGGTGATGGTACAGGCTATGTCACTGCACAGTGAGCCCATGGAAGAGGACAATAGGTATCCCTCTGTAAAAGTAAGATGAATTATGCTTTTAGCTGTGTTGATGTGTGTGTTGATTCAGTTCAGAGGCTGGGAGCTCTCCCTGACTGAAATCTTATTTAGGGTTAACATAACAAGTGTGTATGGCAGATTTAGTGCATAAGCTGATTGATACCATCTTGTGAGAGCTGGGAGGGGTAATGATACTGGTTTGTGTCACTGTGCCATTTATTTGTTATAGATGAAGTGTCTGCGTGCATGGCAGATATGGTGCATAGGTTGGTTGATACCATCTTGTGAGGGTTGGGGGTGGAGATGATACTGGTTTGTTATCTCTCTACAATAAATCTGTTATAATTGCCATTTTTGTGTGTATGGCACGTATGGTGCATAGGCTGGTTGATACCATATTGTGAGAGTGGGGGGAGTGATGATACTGGTTTGTGTCACTGATGCCAGTAGTCTTTCATGTGTGGGGGTGGAAGGGTAATGATACCGGTCTATACTGTTATGAGTTTAGATATGTGGTACAAACTGGCAGCTCTGCCTTTATGAGCATGGATGGCTGATAATGCTGGTCTGTGTTGGTGTGCACTGACTCTAATGTAGGTAGCAGGAGGTATGAGCATTTTTACAATTCACTGCTTTTATTTCTTGATGTGGAGGTTAAAGTCTGCAACCATGAGAACATAATGCTTCATGGAAGTGTTATGCCCCATCCCAAAATGTTTGTGATATTTTAGTCAGTGGGCCAGCTCCTTAACTCTCTTACACAGTGTCCCGGATAGATGAGAATAGCCAAGCATATCATGGAGGAGTTGTGAAAAGACAGAAATTGTGTCAGTGACAAGTGCATGTACAGTAGGACTATACTGCAGGAAAAACATTAAAAAAATAGGAAAAAGAAATTACTTTATCGTACGTACAAAAACAAAGTTGTTTAGTGACAGGCATGAAATGATGCAACAGGCAGTGTGTGTGCCTTTGTGTGTGAGGTGTGTGTGTGTGTGTGTGTGTGTGTGTGTGTGTGTGTGTGTGTGTGTGTGTGTGTGTGTCTGGGTGTGGGTGTGTGGATGTGTGTGCACGCGCGCGCATGTATGAGTGTGTGTGTGTGTGTGTGTGTGTGTGTGTGTGTGTGTGTGTGTGTGTGTGTGTGTGTATGTTTGGGTCCGCTTCATAATGTCAACCCGCA
The DNA here is from genome assembly GCF_019279795.1 of Protopterus annectens. NCBI lineage: Eukaryota > Metazoa > Chordata > Ceratodontiformes > Protopteridae > Protopterus > Protopterus annectens. Next base: position 1,012,272,777 of record NC_056746.1, on the reverse strand, counting down.
GTTCATTGACTGTCAAAACAGCAAGATCAAAATGCTGTAATTTTGCAAGCACAAACTCCAAGAACATCGTATATCCTCTCTGGGAAAGTAACCACTTGGCCACCAACCATAAAATCACAAACGGTAGCAAATTATACCCCCCCCACACCCTCCTACTTAAATACACCGACATCACGATTGCACTACAGGAGAGAAAGGGCACAGTTCACCATGGTGGCATTTTCTTCTCGCCATTTTGAGAGTCGACGAACTGTGGGTAGACATTAAGAAAGAGACCCGTGTGTGTGTGTGTGTGTGTGTGTGTGTGTGTGTGTGTGTGTGTGTGTGTGTGTGTGTGCGTGCGTGTGTGTGTGTGTGTCTGTGTGTGTTTGTGTATGCATGTGTGTGTGCATGTTCATGTATTGGAGTAAAGGTGCTAAGCTGAGCCATTTATCAGAGCATTGATTTAGTTCTTCCTTACTGGTAATTGGTTAAGTATCATTAAGCTCAGACGTATCTGTTTTCAGAGGTGACCTAAGAACTTCTCACATCAGTCACTAGCTGAAACTCATGCTATGCAAACAGAAACTGTGGGAGACATACCCATGGTTTGATGCTGGGTATAACAAGTTAATTAAAGAATTGTTAAGCAAAGGTATGTGAAACCTAAATAGCTGTCAAAGTCCCTTTGAAAAATATTTGCCATTTTTTGTACCTAAGTGTATATTTTCTTCTCATCTTATGGCTCACACCCTTTCCTGTATGTAGATATTGACCTCTCAACCAATCGGGGACAAATTTAAACAGAATCAGGGACAAGTCATGAAAAAATCAGGGACAATCAGGGACACTTTTAAAATATTAATGCTATTAACTTGAAACATTGACAAAAATCAGAGCATATGAATTAATACACATTTTCTTAAGTAAAAGAAGTCTATAACTCTTAATTATTGTCATTATTCATTAAGTGTAATTCACCACCTTTCCTCCAAAAGTCACTAGTTTTAGAAGTGATTAAGAGGGACAGAGCTAAAATTTGAGTCAAAATCAGGGACGTCCCTGAAAATCAGGGACAGTTGAGAGGTAACTAATTTGATTGATTTGAAAACTACTTTTTTTACTTTATCTGTTCCTCTTGAATTTTCCGCTGCTAACATTAGATAAACACAGCATTAGTGGAATATTTGGCAGTGTACAGCAAGTATTACAGTTTTATGAGCTATGGTGCTTAACTTACCAGACATTCTGCCCTGCACAGTCTGAGCAAAGTCACAAATGGCCAGCCAAAGCCCTGGGAAAATGAGGGAGCAAGACTCTGACCACAGTTTAGCATGTCTCTTAAGTCATAATGCGTCATAATGCAGGCTGCCAACGTCTAATTGTCATACCTCTCCTCTGACATCAGCTCTGTGGTATTCTGGGATCTGTAGTACAGAAATATCAAATGTTAAGATGGCAGTATTTATACACTGCATTTGACTGGGATGCTGATTAGTTTTTAATCATGAGGAGAAAGTTAGCATCAGCTCCATATCTGCCAACTGTCAACATGAGATCCACTGTGCTAACAGTTACAGATATTAGACTTAGGGTGTGTTGTCTTCCTTTACTCCCTCCCTCCCTTCTGTAATATTCAGTAATTTTGTCCAGCTCACTGTTAGTGATGGATGTTGTGGAGTTCAGCGTCTTGCTATGAAAAGGGATCACAATGTAGCTGGATATTCCAGATTGCAAGAACATTTCTTTCAAGTCGAGGTTGAAAACCCATCCAGAATCAAGGGCCTATATTCCTTACTTCATATTATCTGCATTTTATTTTGCACCAGTTATACTGTTGGATTGTAGTCTTGAAAGCAAATACTGTTTCTGTAAAATCTTTTTAATTCTGCAGTCGGTTTTATTAAATCTGCACATCTTGCCTTAGCATGGTATTATAATGATATATGTTTCATTGGTGTTTATTATCTGCCTTCACTCTGTGTACGGCAAAAAAGCAAGACGGCGCTGTACATAATAAGCACCCAGATCCCATCTGAAAGTTCTGCAGTTGCCTTTATGTTGGTGCTATAAAACATCAGCAAGGTGTTTTTCGAAATATTGGGCCTGTTTTAAATAGCAGTTATTTTTGAAATGTAAAATTTATTTGTCATAGTCGCTTAACTTTCATGACATCTCTACATTTAGTGCAGTAGCTGCTTTCACTGGTTTTTAAATAATTAACAAAATGTAATTGTCCATTATTTTCCTGATTTTTAGTTTAACTCGTATATTGCCTTTCTGTTTACTTACTGGCTGTTGCATATCCAAGTACATGGCAGTGTAGACTTGGCATTACAGAGAGTATATGGAAACAGGCCTGAGTAACTCATTAAGTGACAATCATATGTTGAACTTTTCTGAAAGAAGGAATAATATGCTGCTCAGGTAGCAAAGTTAATTATATTTAGACATTAGAGAGAGAGAGTATCTTGATAAGCGAAAGTTTGCTCTCAGCAGTATATTGGCAGTACAGCAAAACTGATGAACTGCTTGCAGTCACACAAGAGTGGTGTGATTTCAGTCTTGTTCTGCAAGGTATGTGATACAGTGCACTTTATTAGGATGCCATAATATATATATTCATTAGCCTCTGCTGATTATCTCAGGCACTTACCTTTAACCTGCGTAAACCTAACAGATATGGCCTGAAGGAATGTGTTAAACATTTCTTCACAGTCACAGCTTGTTCTGCTACTTCTCTTAACTATATAATGTGAAGAGTGACCGACACTTTGTCATTGTGACTGGGAACTTCAGGTAGACCTACATGGCATTTAAAAAAACATGGCAAAGTGCTTGTAAAAATTGTTTCTTGTAAGTCATGCCCAACTTTCATATTAAGTCCAGATTTGTATGTGGGAAGAAATAGTTATGTGATGTCAGATGGGACTCGCCGTTGGCTGAATGCTGTACGGCGGTGGGAAATGTTAACAAACAAAGGCTGCTCATATTGGCAATGATCTGAGCATTTTTCTCTTGCTACTTTATTAAGAGACAAGTGTACTCCGAACTTGTTACAGTACAGGACCACATTTTTTGTACAGCTTTTTCTCTGATGGGAAAAAACATGGAGTTGACATCAAACATTAATGCCCATAGCAACTTTGATCTGTGTGCCTTTGTTTGTCTTCTTACTGGACTTACTGGCAGTGCACTGATAAAAAGACAAAAAAAAATGGGACCAGAAAAATATAAAACTTAATACTTTTAATGCCTTTAATCCAAGAATTAAGCACTTTCGTTCTTTACAAAATAGGACTTCATCAGAATCAATTAAGACCTCCACAAGTGCAACTTATATATTAAGTCACTAACTGAATCAATTAAAATTTAAAGAACCCTGAAGCATGTAAAAACCACTAGATTATAAATGAACTTTTTTTTTAAAACATATGCATTTTTTTTATATGTATGTTTTTAAAAAGTTCATTTATAATCTAGTGGTTTTTACATGCTTATATTTTTCTGGTCCCGTTTTTTTTTTTATTTTGTCTATCAGTTGACTGCCAATACAATATATTTTGTTTTTTTTTTTGTTTGTTTGTTTTTTATTTATTATATCATTTTACACCATGTCTTGTTCTTACTGGATGTGGCATCAGAAGCTGTGCTATAGTTACAGAAATGGACTCCTGTCTAAAATAACACCATTTGTGTCTGGTCACTGGGATAAACCAATCAGGAACTCCTCAAGGGGTAATTTATTTTAATAACTAAGAGTTAGAGCTTGTTGTTCTGTATTATGCAAGTAAAGTAGAGTATCCTGCAACATTCACAAATTTTGGATGATTTTAAGGTAGCACAGGTATACAGGTAATGGTGAGCAGAAAAAAACGTGCATATATTTAAGAGGTATGCAGGTATGCAGCTTGCAGAAATGTGTTTGTCAGGGAAACAATCTGGTCTGTTGAGCAATCTTTTTAGAAACATGTTTGAAGGTAGACCTTTGGTGCCAGCATTTTAAGGCATGATTTCTGGTATGATCACCGATGCTGTCTGCCCACATTAGTATTGAGTTGTGATTTATAACATCGTGTCATTTCTGTTTCTTTATTTAATGTTTTGTAAGCATGCTTCCTAAGTGTCTGTGAATTATTCCTGTAAAATGAGCTTGCGTTTTCACAAACTAGAAACAAATTTTTCTACTTGTTATAATACAGAATTATCAAAAAAAGACATTGTTGTTTTTGGATCACAGCTTAAACAAAATAGTTGGTAAATGTGATAATGATGTAGGTAAAGAAAAACTTCCAACAATATGGTAGAACTAGAAAGATGCATTCACTTGATAATGGTATCTCAAAGTCATCCCCTTATTACTGATGTGCATGTGATCAACTCTTGGTACAGGTCTGAGATTTTGGTCATCTGAGTCTCTTTTACTCTACATCTTTCCATTTAAAGGAGATGTTGCAATAATGTAGTTGTCTGTGGTTAAGTAATTCGCACTCTGAACAACAGATGGGTGTTACTGGGAGGTAAAAATAACACTGACAATGAAAAGTTCAACAGGGAAAAAACAAACCTTTTTTTTATAGTATCATTTCTATGAAGTCCCTGTCTTCCGTGTATGTCTTACACTGGCTCATTGTTGGACTCCTTTGTTAGCTATTGATTACTTTGTATCTTTTGAAAGAATTACTTGCCACTGCACTAAGTAATGACTGCTTTTTGTAAAATCATAGCTTGCAAGACATTGTCGGACCTTAATGTAATGTTTTTGGTTTTAAGTGTTTTGGATAAAGCTGAAGACGACTTAAGGTTCAGGCTGAGGTGTAGCATTGTAATTCAGGAGTTGGGCTATAGAGCTTGAGCTCTGACTGTGAATGTTGTCATATGACCCTGAGTGTGTCATGTAAGTTGTGTCATGGATATTCAGTATAAAATGAACTGGAATGTCCTAGGAAGGGTATCTGCTTATCACAATGGGGTAAAGGCAGTCAATATACCAAAAATGAGAATAAACGGTAAAAAAGAAAGGTTGCCACCTCTGACAAACATTTCTGAAGAGAAGAGTAATTGTGGATCTTGGGCTAACATGTTTATTGTAGGCTTTTTATAGTAGTTTTCTCTAACTGTTAGAAAGCATACGACTTTTTTTTTTTTTTAAAAGAAGTGATTGTTTCTTGCTATTTCTAATGTTGCAGGATGAGATGCATCATCTCTGCTTCCTTAGGGCATGTCACAAGACCCAGAATCTGTTTCAAGCCCACATGCCGACATGACCCACTCATTCCCATGCGCTGTAGCCACAGAGAGTGTCAACAAGGGAAAGAAAGTTCACAGGTCATAGTTCATCTCCCATATCCAAGGTGCTCTGTGCTTACTGCATCAAAAGTGGGTTTTGGTGAATTGAAGTTTTCCGGGGATGGATCTTACTATGGGCTTTGTATCTTTTCTCTCAAGGACAACTCTGCCAAAATGCAGCTCTCCATTTCTGATGTAGCTCAATTACCGAAGCATCTTAGTGAAAACTGCAGGATGCACATGCAGTTTGCAGTTCTTTCTCTTATTTTAGGAAAGGGTACAAAAGTGCGTTCTGACATTTTGTAAACTGAATTTTTAACTTTAATAACGATCTGTTTCAGTTCAGCAGAAGTAACAGATGCCCCAGTATATGTTAGGGTTCCATTTGAATAAAGTGTATACAACAAAGCTGTAATGGTTGTGCGGTTTCTCTGATTACAGTCACTGTATTGCTGTCACAGCTAACATATCCCTTTGCAGGAACCAGCAAGAGAGCATTCTTTGTAAAGGGCAAGCCCAGTGGTAACCAAACTACTTGAACTGTAAGATAAACAAGTACTTATTCTGCCTTCTTATGGAAGTAATGCAAATAGGAGAGGGTGCCATCAAATGAACAGATTAAAAAACATGTGAAATAGTAACATCGTGGCAAACAGGAGCCTACCAGCAATTAACAGTAGTCATAACACATTCCTATTGATGTGCCTCTTTTTAAAAAAAAGCAGTTCAAGATATAAAGGCAGTTCATTGATCCAGGATTGTTAAAACATGAAAGAAAAAATAGCTACTTTGAACTCCAGAACAAAAGGCTCCCGCAGAACAGAACCTTTTAAATCCTTTGCAAAGCAGTAAGGCTTTAGTTACAGATGTGCCATTCTTTTTCTGAGGCATTTACTTTACATTTTATCTTATATTTTGTTGTGCATGTTATGCAATTAAAATGTAACATACACATCCTACACGTGCTTTATGCAGAGAAGGTGGAAGGTACAATATAATTTAGGCTAGTACTAGTTTGAAATTGTACCCCTGCTCCAGCAAATGTAGTAACTTATGCAAGCTCACTGGAATTTTTTTTTTTTATTACTGGTCTGTTGTTTTCAAAAGGTCATGCTGTCATGCGCTGAAATAGTCTGTTTTGGGAATAAAATATCCCACATAATGATACTTGTTGTTGTACCCCAGGTTTCAGCTGCTCCTTGTTGGGCCGAGTGACACAAGCTATAGAATGTGTGTGATAGAATTTCCAAGAGAAAGAAGTGTGCTTTCATTATCAGCATTCAAAAATTATTGTCTTTTGAGCTCACCTGAGACAGTAACATTTGCCTCTGTCTTTCACTGGTTGTTCCCCTCAGGCTTTATCAGGTGATATCAGATTTCAGTTTGGGAATGGTATCTAGATACCTTGCCAGCTATAATTTCAGTTAACAGCATTTTAAAATAACTGGCCCACTGATATATGCAGAAGTTTGTTGAGTAAAGTGAGGATGACACGGGTGGTTCATACCCCACAGAAGGCAACCAGAGATAAATACAATAACATGCACCATGTATTTACTTCAGGCTTGACCACGGGTACGTGAATTGTTTATAGGTCCATGTAAAAGAAATAAGTGGGAGCTGCAAAGGAAGGCCACCATCACCAGGCAGAGAGTTTAACCAGAAAAGCACTGTTATGACTTTTATAGCAATAGCCATAATTTCTGTGTAGTCTACTGTGCAAATAAGGCATTGTTTGTGATTTTGTGTGCTGAATTTCAGTCCTTAATGTCTATTGTTAATGACACTTGTCTCAGGGTTAAGTTACTCAGTGGTGAATGACAACGTGTGCTTCTTTTCGGGACGCCAGAATGCTGCTGCTGTTAACAGCTCCCAGCGGGATGTGTTAGTGACGGGTGATGTTCTGATGTGCTTTGATATGCTTTGCATTCTGTAATTGATGCACATTTGGTTACTAACTGCAGCAGAAGACACTGCTTTGTCTAAGTTATTCTGTTGTCAGAAATGCTTCCCATCCTGCAACAGTTAAAAAGCAGTCTGTAGACCCAAAGTAGCAACTGTTCATCTGACAGCAAGCCCTTACAAGTATGTCCGCTGTCACTATTCTGCCTTTATCTAATTTTCTGAATTATTGTAACTCATTCTTTGTTACTATCTGTAGCGTTGCGTCGTGTTACTGGTTAAAGGTACTCTGCCCATGGTCCACTGTACCATTTTCTGCTATGTACAGCAGTGGCAGTAAGGTTGATACTCTGTTCTGATTTATCACCAAGTAACAAACCCTGGGAGAAGAGTCTTTTGGTTCCTGTATATGGCATGATATCCAAATATTCTAAACTGGAAAATAAAATCTAATGTAATAAATCATGAAGTAGCTATAACTTCTCACATTTTTGCATTGCTTCCTAGTTTATCTTGTTATATTTTGTTTTTGCACTGACTCATAGTTTAAAGTTTATGGTCAACTATGATTATTTTGTAATAAGTTATTCTTCCCAGGTTTGCTTTTTTAATTCTTTGTGAAGTCAAATAAGGGATATCAGATCCAGTAACCTTTTTTCCTTTACACTTGCTTAAACTGCTCGGCCTGGAAATGCTTAACAAGGAAAGGAGAAGGGTGGTCTCCCTTTTACACTGAATGTAATAATCTGTTACACTGCAGTCCCCTCCATTTTTTCCTAAATGTAAACTATTGCTTGTGAGGACAACCAGTGCCGTACATAAATATAGTAACAATTTTAAAAGCTGTGTAAATATGTTTAGTCACTAGTAGGGATTATTTTGACAAAAATAATTTATTAGTTTGAATTTATACTTTATATTTTTGCCTTGCTCATTACAGATTAGAATACAAAATGTCATGCTTAATGCTGTCATTCTGTGTGTTCACTGGCAAAATAAGTCTTAAAAGAAACATTGAGGTAGTTTGTTTCTCATGTTACTATGCAGCTGGTAGCTGTTTACTCAGTTTTAGCTTCTTATTAAGTAATGTCTCTTTGCTGAAGTGCAGCCTGTCGAAATTTACTCCTGGGATCACAATTTTGCAGGTGACTTAAGTGTTATAATTATAATGTCAGAAGTGAGGCTGTAATTATGGATTTGTGATAATTGGTTCATCTTTTTGGGCTTGTGCCCCTTTTGGAATACAGACACACTGAGCTACCTCCTGTTTGTAATAGAAAAATAACAGAAAAGACAATATAACTGCATGTGAATACAGGATAAGTAGGTGATGCTGAGCTTCACTAGCAAAGGTAAGTAACAAAGTAACAGATTTGTTCAAAAAGGTGCATTGATGTTTGTATACAGCAGGTCTTTGCTACGCTGACCTAACAAATTTAACTGCATCAACGGCAGGTTAATAAAAGGTCTCCAAAGTGCAGTAAGGTGATTAAGAAGCTTTATAGTATTGTTGCCTCACAGCAATAGGCTCCCTGGTTCAATTCTTGACTGGGGTGCCTTCTGTGTGAAGTCTGCATGTTTTCCCTGTGTTCGCATGAGTTTCCTCCTGGTGCTGCTGCTTCCTAACACATTTCAAAGACATGCAGTAAGCAGTATGGATACTCTAAATTGGCCATAGGTATGAGTGTGTGGTGTGGAAGAACTACCACAGCGGGGCTATCCACACAGCAATGTAAATCTTGAGATATTACCTGCTGTGCTGTATACTGGGTGCAGTATTGGTTGAAACAGGACACAGTCTGTGAGAAATGATAGTAATTTTCTGGTGGAGCCAGGGTTCCATGGTTCTTCACCATTTTGAGATCTGTTAACTGGTATTAAGCCACTAGCAAGTTTGCTAATGATAGTAAAGTAGGCAAGTTTGTCATCTGCAATGAAGATAATGTCAGACGTTGGAAATACCTGAATGATCTTTATTATCACTGTGGTGATAACAACTTAATCTTTAATGTCAAAAATACTCTGTTGTACAGTTTCATAGCAAGAACACTGCATTTAGGTATAATGTGGGAAATGCACTTGGCACTGTGGCCCAGTGGGCTGAGTGGCACTGTGGCCCAGTGGTCTGGGTGGACCTGTGGCACAGTGGGCTGGGTGGGACTGTGGCACAGTGGGCTGGGTGGCACTGTGGCACAGTGGGCAGCATTGTCACCAAGAGGCATTCCAGGTCTGTTCTTGGCTGGTGTGCCACCTGTATAGAATCTGTGTGTCCTCCCTGTGTTCATATGTTTTTTCTATGGGTACTGTGGTTTCATCCCACCTCCTAAAGACACACAATAGGTTATTTTCTGACTCTAAATTCTCCTTAAATGTATGCGTGTGATATGGAAGGAAGGCTTGGCAATTTACTTCCTTTCCCTACTTGCCTATTAAATTCCATGGAAGGCAGTGACTGTTGACAGAGTCACTGTGGGAGTTGGATATGACTGTTGCAAGTGGATGGGTGGATGAAGAGTATATTAATTCTTTTTAAAAGCAAGGTCAAAGACTTGAGGGCATATGTATATCTAGATCTAAGTGTTGACCGCGACATCCCAGTCATAACTGTAGTGTCCATCTGATGGTAAAGGGCATCAATAGCTGAGTCGAGATAGTTGTGCTCTTCCCTTACTGGGAAGCTCCATGGCACATGTGATAAATACGTAGCACTGTAGTACAAATACTAGTCAGACTAGTGATGAAGCATAAAGCATGGTGCTGGTGTTATCACACCAGATGTATTGTTTAGCTGACAGGGAGCTAGCCCTGTTATTCAAAAATAATTTAGGACCTGTATTCATATACATGTGAAGGTAGAGCAAAGCATACCATTGCATGTTCTATGTTATGTAGACACTTGAGTTAACTTACAGAGCTATTAAAGTTTTGTTTGTGAGTCAATTGTTCTTGCCTTATTTCACATGTGCTTTTAATCCAAATGGTTAGTCTTAGCCTTGAAATAGAGGTTAAAATATCTAAGGGAAGGGATATGGGACATGTTTGTATCTAAGAGATGTAATCCTCTTGTAGAAAGAGCAGGGTCAAACTCACTACAAAATATACAATTTTTTTTTTGGCTGAGGTATTAAATCAAAGTCCCATCTTCCTTTGTTGGTTGTACATCAGGTGGCTGTAAAAGAACCTATGGCACAAACTGAGACAAAAACAATAGGCGAAGTTCCCTGTTGCCCTGGCCAAATTTCCCAACGTGAATATAAATGCCACCTCATGTCTCCCCTAAAAAGAGAACACTGGCCTAGTGGGATTAACCCAGTCAGCAATGACTAAATAAATAAATAACTACATATTTTAAAGAGTGCAGAAAAACCAGATTTGAGGTGGTAGTGTACAGTATAGAACGTATACAAATGAGGAGAAAAGGTACACACACACTGGTCTAGGTAACATATAAACTGAACAGAAAAGACATCACAAATAATGTGATAAGAAGGATGAAGACTTTCGGAGAACTGAATAAAAATACTACTACATAGATACTCAAAAATGTGTCATCACTCATTAATCAACGCAGCTCTGAATGGCAAGCTTCTTTTGACTCTAGACTTCTTTGCTGGGCATGTTTTCCCACAGCATAGAGTGTATCTCTTACAGTCTGTGGAGGATGGGAAGTTTGTTTTAACAGAAATGGATATGGTAGTAAATAAAATGGTAAACTTATTACTGAAAGTGTACACTGAAAAGAGAGGGAGAGAAAGAAAGAAGTTACAAGGAATAAAAATGAATATAGTTTTGTTTTCACTGTTTTTGCAAATGCTGGCTTTGCTTCTTACAAAACTGACCTCTCCTCTTGGACAAAGTAGATGAAGCAGTAATCCAAAATGATAACCCGAGTAAAACAACCAACTTTTTCTGAAAAGGTGATTTAAAAAAAGAAGAAAAAAAAAAAAATATATATATATATATATATATATATATATATATATATATATATTTTTTTTTTTTTTAATTTAGTGTTTGGCTGAGGGGGTTTCTGTTTATGCTTGTAATGTTATGGGAGAATTGCTTGTGTAATGAGCTGTAACTTCCATTTAATAAAGCTTTTTTTATCCTGTTCTTCCATGTAAGGTTGGGACACTATTTTTCAGGGTTGAATTGCTTTAGCATAAAATTTAATGTCTGTTTGAATCAGACTACACTGTGATCCCAGAGGTGATTTCACGTGTTCAGTAAAGTTCATTTATCTTGTTAAACATTTGTATTTGAATAGAGTGAATTTACTGTTCTGTGTTATGTCTAAAGCTTACTTGATGGCTTCACATGGTGGACCAAAAGTTATAGATGTATTAAAAAAAACTTGCTGCTATACAGACTGCCCCGAATGAAAGTTTCTGAAATTAATTTTTTTTTTTTTCACGTTTGAAGATGGAGATCACTCCTAGAAAAGAGTGAATTGCTGTTTCCAGATGAAGGTGGAGCAGTTACTTTTGTGAGAGGAGCTTAAGTATCTTGAGTTTTTTTTTTTCACAAGTTAGCAGTGAGGGGACTGGGGTCTGAGCAATAGACTTGTGCAATGGCTGCAGTACTGTAGGAGTTTTACTGTTCCATGGTGGTGAAACGATGGCAATGGTCTCCCCCTTAACCAGTCTCTGCCTCCATCCTCACCATTAGTAATGAGCGTTGGTTTTGACCAGAAGGATGAGTGTATACTAGTTGTCAAAATGAGGTTCCATTATATGGTAAATGGGTTCACCTCCTTTGACTTAGTGAGGACCTCAGCATTTGGGGAGAACATTCAAGTTCAGCCATTTGGTTAAGGGAGTCAGTTGAGGTGGTTTGTTCACCTTATGAGGATACCCCTAGCTGTCTTCCACTGAAAATGTACCAGATGATTGCTACTTTAAGGAGACCCAGATCATGTCTCCCAGATCACCTGGGATTACCTGGGGATCTGTGTGTGCTTGTGTGAGTACTTAGCAGCCATGTGCTGTACAACTTATAGTGCTAATAAGTGTCATACAACTTATAATGCTAATAAGTGTCAGTGTATAAACAAGAAGCAGATTTCCAGCTGGGCATGGTTAACATACATAATTTTTCCTAAGCCCTGGAATTCATACATTCTCTGAATGTGCATAACATCAGAATGATTTAATGCAGACAACAGTTTACTCTGTTAACATGCATCCCCCCCCCCCACACACACACATGAAAATTTGCAGTGAAGGGCACACATTCCATCCATCCTCACCACCTTTTCCCATTTTGCACATGGGGTTGAGGTGTCACTTCAGTAGTGACAATCAACTCGAGCCAAGGTTTATACCACTGGGTGGCTGGCTAGCCCTGCTGTGGTAGTTCATTTGTACAACTCACTCGCACACACACACACTCTCACCAATGGTCAATTTAGACTGTCCAGTCCACCTACTGCATGTCTTTGGAATGTGGGAGGAAACCCACATGACCACAGGGAGGACATGCAGACTCTGCACAGAAGGTACCTCAGCTGAGAATCGAACCAGAGAACTTCCTGCTGTGAGGCAGCAACATTCGTTGGCTTTTATCTTTTGGTATCTCAGTTGATCTCACATAAAACAGTAAAAAGTTTAAGTACACAGCATTTTTATATTTGTCTTTTCCTCCCATGAAGCAAGTATGGTTTAAACTACCATTTCAAAAACTCTTTACACAAACCAGAAAAAATTAAATTGGACAAAGTAGTTAGGGGTCTAACTTTAGTTATCAATCTGACAACCAGTCAAATAAAAGTCTTATCCCTAAGTACAGGCTGCTATGTCAGTCTTGGTGAGTGTGAGCCACTGGATACAGATGACTAGTTTCAGAATTTAGCCATGAAGTGTGGCCAAGAATTACAGTTCTTAACTTAAACAAAAACTGCATTAGTAGCTGTTTTAAACTAATCTTTCAAAAGTAAATTAAAATGCTTTTTATTAGATAGTGACTTACAAAATCAAAGGGAGTTAAAGAAAAACAAACTGATATTTTTGACAGAGGCAGTCAAAGAAATTAGTAAATCTCAACTCTCCCACTGTATGTTAAAGGGAATAAAGGAGTCAATAATTATTTTTCCTTTCTAATGAAATCCTAAGGGGCACAGAGTGCACCATGGGATAAAGAAGCCTTGACTAAAAAATGGAATTGTGTCAGCATGTAGCATGCATTAGGTTATGCTGAGATAAAAACAAGTTAAAAACTGCAAAACGATTGGAGTAATGTAATGACATAATAATGATTGCGGAATAGATCTAAACGGGATGAAAAGCAATTTTTTTTCAGTTTTGTGGCATAGTCTTGGGGGTGGGCAGATACAGTTTACTTTAGAGAAGGACTGGAATATGAATAGGTTTCTATTTGTAAACGGGCTGCAGTTGCACCTTCTAGGGGATAACAAGTATGGATTTGTTGCAACAACACAGAGATCCAAACAGCATACATTCACAGCGATGATGTTAAGTGATACGAATCTAATGGATTTATTTCACTGAGTACTTCACTGGCGAATTGGGTCTCCAGATGTGGGACCCTTAGATTTTAGTTCATCTTTGGTTCTTCTTTTTAACACACACAGATTATAAATTATGAAAGTGATGAGTTGCCTTTGTTTACAAAGGGATTATCAGTCCAGGCAGTTGCTGCGTTACTTCCATGTTACTTCTAATAGCTCAACAGGCCAGAATTAACATAGTAGCCCTGAGAAACACTGCAGCCTGTATTACCAGTTTGTCACTCATCACGTATGCTGTGTAATGTGTAAAGCAGAATACAAAGTTTAAGAATACAAGTTTACTTGTATAATGACAGCAAATTAGACACTTATGGATCACTAATGAAGTTATCATTACTGACAGTCCTTAGTTTGAGGATTGTACCATCTCTCATTGATAGGCACTGGTGTAATTCAGTAATCCAGAATGGGACTCTACAGATCTAGCCACAAAGATTGCAGATACTTTTGTGTGTGTTATTAGCTGCCCAGGCTTTGTATGCCCTTCCATCTCTCATTCTTTTTTAGATTAAAAAGCAGGATTTATTCAGGACATGTCACTGCTTAATGGAGGTTATGATACCATTGACAACACTTGGTAGTTAGTGTCTGTAAGCATATGATGCACATCTGTGTTTTTTTGAAGGTGTGCTTCAGTGCGTCTTTGTAGGATTTCTTTTGAAAATTGCAGTCTGACCATGAGTAAGCATACAGTACAAAATCTGTTTAGTTTAGCTACAGTCATCCCTCTCCACAAAGGAGGAGTGACTACAGACCCTGGGAACTATCGCCCCATTAGCCTGAAGAGTCTGATATGCAAAGCTATGGAACACATCATCATGGACCTAATAAACAAGGATATAGGGAACCTCCAAACTGTGGATCCCGCACAATTTGGTTTTGTGAAAGGTAGATCATGCTTGCTCAACTCAGCCAACTTCTTTGAGTCAGTCATCAGAACTGTGGATGAAGACAAAGTGGTTCATACAGCCTACCTTGATCTGGCCAAGGCCTTTGATACCATTCCCCACTCAGGAATCAGAAAAACTCACTAAGCTAGGCATCAACCCCTATATCACTAGGTGGGTTGCAAATTGGCTCACAGGCAGAACCCACAGTGTGAAGGTAGCTGACTCCAAGTCAGACTGCCAACCAGTCAGAAGTGGAGTCCCATAGGGTTCGGTCCTGGGTCCTCTCCTGTTTGGTATCTACTTCTCTGAAGTCCAGGCCAACACGAAGGACTCTGGCTGACAAAGTTCGGAGATGATTGCAAGTTGAGAGCTATTATTAACTCCCCAAGTGATGTTGACATCCTACAGAAAGGCCTCACTGTGACCAGTGACTGGTGTCAGAACCATGGGCTTAAGCTCAATGCCAAAAAATGTGTTATCATCCCCTTTTAGGAAAAACCTGGTTCCCATGAATTACCACATCGATGGTAGTCCACTGAACACAGAAGGCGTTATAAGAGATCTGGGAACACAGGTTGACAGCAACCTCTCTTTTGACCACCATGTTGCCACTGTGGTCAGAAAGTCCTTCTATGTGGAACATCTCATTACTAAAGGTTTTGTATCCAGGAAGAAAGAGGTCATTGTCTCCCTCTACTCTTCCCTCATTAGGCCGATCATTGAGTACAATGCCCCATTTGGCATGTACCTCATTAAGCACCTGCAACAACTGGAGAAGCCACAAAAATACCTCACAAAGGGGATCCTAGGCCTTAAACATTTGTCCTAGATGGACAGACAAAAAAAACCTCCAACTATTCTCTGTCTCATATGGCCTACTTAGAGGCGATCTCTGCTTAACTTACAAAGCCAAGTTTGACCCAGCTCTGTTAGAAATGCTACATCTGAAGAAATCCCAATCCCTCCGCAGCACACATTCCAGAGACCTCACCCTCATTACCACAATCAACAGAACATGCTGGAGGGACAGGTTCATAACCCAGAGACTGCCCATGCTATGGAGTAGACTTCCCATACATGTCAGAGCACCTCACTGGCCCTCTTCAAGAGAAAACTTGATGAGTGGATGGGAAATAGAAAATTCACCCCGGGGATCACTCCTGTGGCTTTACTTGACAGAGGCACTGGGAACTAAGGTAGGGTGGCACAATGCCAGGGTAATCGTATGGGCTAGGCTTCTAAAGGCTCCAGGGCCATTAGCCTAGTACACACCTATGAACCTAGTAAGTCACATAAACATTCAAACAAAGTTTCCCCTCTAATAGAACTAATATCTGAAGAGAACTCTTCTCACTGCTGATGAGATTGGCTTCAGTGGGGAGCACTGATGTTAGTGTAGTGATTTTGCTGGAGGAATATCTTCAGAAGCATTGTCGGTGGTATCTCTTCAGTTTGTAAAATGATAATGCCACTAAGTCATCTGGATTTCAGTCATAAACAAGTGTAGAGGTGATAACAAAACAGCATACTCATACCTTGCTGAACTTTTGTAAGTTAAGGTCAGTGAAATATTTCAGTTAGAAGGTAAGAGTTAAGACTGAAAGCAACTTTGAATTCTGAATTACTGAGTTTGTTTTGTATTTAAGGTTTCTTAAATATGAGTCTAGAACATTTTTCCCCCAAGTAAGAAAGGAATAGTTTGTTGTAGAGATTAGTACTCAAGCCCTAGACTATAGATATTGTCCATATGAAAAAGCTGTTTCAGTTGTGCTTTTTTGTAAACTTGGGTAGTAAATTCACATTCCTAGTAGGAAAGTTAGATATTATATTTCAAGACATACGTTGCTTCAGGTATTGGGTCATGATGCCTAACATCTCAGGATAAGTTTACCTCTGGTCAATTGGTAGTGGGGATTGAATTCCCACTTCCTTTAATATTGCCTTGTGTATGATCTCTGTCAGAGGTATAGTCTTTTGAATATCTTATCTGAAACAAGTGCTATAAACAGCACAGCAAGTATGTGAGATCCCCTTATGTTAAGTAGAAATATCAGGTGATAAGACCTGTGAGTTGTCTTCATTAAATCAGGACAGTTGTTAGTGATTACATTTAATAGTTCAAGCAGTATATTGTATTCTTTTATCATTCGTTAATAAAGTAGCAATATTATCTCTCATACTGCTATTTAAACAAAAGGAGAACTTAGAACTTTGCTCACCTATTTTTTCAACATGGTTTGAAACCTTTTTGTGTTACTTATAACTCAAGTCTTTTTACTGTCTTATACATATTCTTTAAGCCATGTACTTGCAGAGACCTTAATGGCAGACTTATAAATGAAACATGATTGAGCCAATAGCAATGCATGGATCAGAGATGTGCTAAGGTGAGCAGGTGACATACTGTCCCATAAAATCTCAAGGTGGTTGAATAGGACCTCCATGGTTTAAAACCATGCTGTGTTTAGAAGTAGATTAAGGAAGTCCTGTACCATCTGTATGTCTGTCTGCAGATTTAAGTCAGCCAAAGATTTTAATCTGCAGTGTTTATTTCAATTTATGCACAACCTTTGCATATTGCAGTTACATTTGCTGTTGACTAGGGATCATCAACATAATTAGATTCCAAAACATTACTGAACATGAATGTCATCACTGATGGGAGAATGTTTTAAGTTGTTGAAGGATATGTCCAAGTAAACAGTCTGGGCCTGTCCTTCTTTTTCCTTTTTCTTCAGTTTGGACTGAGAGTAATACCCGAGGTGGGAGTGGGTGTCTGTACAGTGCGAGAAAAACATTAAAGTGAATATAGCTGTCAAATGCAGTTACACTGCTTTAAATCAATTTACCTGACCTTTGCCCCCAGTGATGTACCATTTCATATGTGTAAGTGAAGTAAGATGACAGTTTATGCAGCACCACTAAAATGGCATGCCAACTCCGTTACTGTTCTTCCCCTATGTGTACACCATTTGTTAATCAACTGTGTTGTCTAAAGGATGAACTACAGGATGGTAGTGGGGTTAGAAATGGAATCATGCAATCACAACAGATAGAGAATTGCAATGAATAGGTTTGAGTTAGAAGACCTTTGGTTAAACAGTGGCAACACTTCAAAAGGTGTTTCTAGGGCAGGTCCTGTATAATGTTTACACTACTGGCATTGTGGCGTGTCTAGAACAGAAGTTGTAATCCTCTTCAAATGAGGGACTGTGGAAACCAGTCATAGTCTAAGCATACTGAAGAGAAGGTGCAGCCAATAATAGTAGAAAGTCTATAAACATAGCACAGATAATGTACTTAGGTTCAGAAACACACAAGTGATAACAGCAGGACATTACAGTGAAGGAGATCCTTACTATGGCAGAGCAGAAATACTTTAGTTTTTACTCTGTTTGGTAGATGGATCCAGTCAGACTTTCTTGTAGTCAGAACATGAACAAGAAAAACAATTCAGTTAGACAAAATGTACCAAAGCATGGTACAACTGTATTAAAAAAGTGAAACTAAATTAGTTCAAGTGGGATTCAGATAAACATCAGAAAACTGCCAGAAAATATGCTGACAGTTTGTTTTGTAGAACTGTAACACAATGGGAACCTGGTTTAACTGGACAAACAAAGTGATCATGCCTGTTTCACATCACTGATGTGGTGTCACACGTGTGAATCTATTTCTGCCAGCCTGTTGCTGTGTAGATTGGATATCCACTGAAACCACTACTAATGTAGATTGTTCCTGAAGAGTCAGCCAAAGGGGTGTGAACTGCCAGGACAATTAAATCTTTGGAGTATGATAGGGTGCCTAAGGGTAGCTGAAGTTATTGCAGAACAACCACTTTGCTGTGTATGGCCTTGATGTAGAAACGTTTTTGTATACTTTGCATTAAACATTCATGGCATTGCACAACTGGAAAGGTAGAAGTGGGAATTTTCCTAAAGCATTCATATGACACACCATAATGTCCTGTTTTACTGCTGCCTGTGGTGTGGTGAATAAAAGATGTTAAAATTCACGGACTCAAGCAACAGTAAAAACCACAAAGAAGCTACTAAAGGCACAAATCCAGAAATCCAGCATACTTTCTCACAAATGTTTATTAAGCACTTTTCGTGTTTCACTGTTCCAGTCATCACACTTGGGTTATCTGCCTGCAGGTAGCCCTCAGTCGGCCCAAATACAAGAGATTTAGTATTTCTGCGTCAGATGCTGTCACCCCAAGACTGACGTCAGGTCGTCAGGGGTATAAAAACAGGGCAGCCAACACCATTACATCAGTCTTTCTTGCCGAGGCGCCCGAAGCAGAAGCAGTTTGCAAGTGCCGGTCGGCCACTACCTGAATCTCGTTTACGAATTTAGTAATCCTGGAGTCTTCTAAAGCTTAGTACCCCATTGGGCATCCTTTTTTCTTGCTCTAACCGATGTCAGAAAAAGTTAACAATTGTCTTGCCTGTGGAAAGCAAATACCTCACAGAGATTTTCATTCTTACTTTGTCACCTGTTTAGGCTCAGACCACGATGTCCCTCGCTGTTGGTTTTGTGTCTTATTTAAAGCCTGAACCATTCGTCATCGGGCTCTCTTTGTCGCTAAATTCTTTTACTCTCAATCTCCGTATTCTGAAATGGCTTTGGTAAGCTATCTGACTACCAATATTCTGAAAAAATGTAAAGATAAAGACAGAGACAGACCACATAAGTCCAGAACTGCCGACGACACTTCCGTTAAGCTAGTCACCAGTCTGCCAGTACTCAGTGAGGCGCTTTCGCAGCCCCTGATACCCACTTCAGTGGATTCACAGGCCTCTACTGAGACCCATTCGGAGTCTGGTATGCCATGAGACTATTCTTCGACTATGGAACTTGTGGATGTCTCTACCTTGGATTGGTCCGGAGCCGCTGAGCAGGCACCGGCTTCTGAGGCAGTTATTCGGTCAACCACTGTTCGACTCAAACCGACGACTTCTTTTTTAACCAAAACTATCAAGTTTCTTAGGCCCAGAGTACGCACTACACCTAGAAAACCGACGACCAATGTGCATGCTTCTGCTCCCATGCCACAGAAACAAATGCTTAGAATGGCTGAAGACCTTATTACGCTGATTAGGGGAAGTCAGACTTCCCCTGCTAAGAGACAAAGAGTCCAGTCCACTTCAGCTTCTACAGACCAGGAGTCCGATGACTCTGAAATTTCTGACTATGAAGACATGCCCTTATCTGCTTATGAGGATTCAGATGCAGAGGAATCCATTCCTTCTGCCTCCCCTCCAGAGGATTTTTCTTTTGGTGAAACATCGCATATCTTACAAGAGCATTTCCACTGGGAATGCCAAGACTATCCTCAGTCCAAAAAGAGACTCAGAGAATTTCTAGATTTGCCTCAACACAGGCCCTTAGCAATACCCCCTGTCCTGGATGTTATGGATGATGTTTTATGGAATCCAGTCTTACTCCTGACACTTTACCTCCTGCCCCTAAGAAACCAGACAGGTATTACAGAGTACCTGACACTCACAAATTTCTTATCAAGAATCCTACTGCTGACCCAGAGATCATTTCCCAGGGGCCTAAAGGTATCAAGGCTACTACAGCCAAGACTCCCACCCACCCCTTTGGACAGAGATTCCAGAGCTTTGGACAGACGGGGTAAGAAGGTATATACCTCTACAACTTTTGCTAGTAGGGCATTGAATTGTCAGTTTCACATGCAGAAGTACCAGCAACATATTATGGAACTTATTAAACAAAAAGTGGCAACATTTTCAGATGGTGCAGAAAATAAAGAATTGCAGGAGGTTATGCACTCTGCAAGCCAAGTCAGCATGCATACTTTGCAATGTGGCTTTGACACCCTAGAAGCATCTTGCCAGGCAGCTGTCACTGGCACTGTACTGAGAAGACATGCTTGGCTAAAGGAGCAGACCTTGCCAGACAATGTCAAATCAAAGTTACTAGACACTCCTGTGAATAGGGACTGTTTGTTTGGCACCACAGCAGAAGAGGTTCTTAAAAAGAAGGAAGAAAAAGCTAAGTCTATGCAGACTGTTAAAAGAATTCTTACAATTGCAACCCCCTAGATTCAGTAGGCATTGCCCTTCCAAACACTGGTCCTTTCCAGCCCCCTCCAGACCTTCTCAAACCAGACCCTGGGGAAACAGACCACCCAGACTACAATCTCAGGGTATGCAGAGATCTAAGCAATGGAGTGCCCCCACCCTTAAAGCAGGGAGTGTTAAGCCATCTCCGTATGGAAAAAGCTCACAATAACTTCTTTAATCCACTCCCCAGCCCTGCCCAATTGATTATGCCCCTAGGAGGAAAACTTGCCCTTCATGCAAAAAAACGGATGTCCATCACTCAGGACCAGTGGGTCCTCAACATTGTATCCCAGGGGTACAAATTCTACTTCCATTCACTGCCAACCCCAAGTGGGTTTCCAGACCTTCCACTAAACCAGTGGTGAGAGGCTCAAAACCAAGTACTTTCCCTACTCAATATCATAGCTATTTAGCCGGTTCCAGTAGAACAGAGGGGTCAAGGATTCTACTCCAGACTCTTCCTGGTACCCAGGAAAGAGGGCTCTTGGCACCCAATCTTGGATCTTTCCATTCTTAACACCTTCCTGGTGGTACCAAAATTCAAAATGCTTACCCTGCAACAGCTTTTTCCTATGCTAGCCAAGGATGCCTGGTTAGTCACCCTAGACTTAAAGGAAGCCTATCTGCATATCCCCATAAGGAAATCATGCAGGAAGTATCTACGTTTCAGGGCAGGGTCTTTGCATTATCAGTTGTCTGCACTTCCCTTTGGCTTATCTACTGCACCCAGAGTATTAACAAAATGCCTGGCTCCAGCCATTGCATACTGCAGGCAGAGAAATATCCAAATTTACCCATACTTGGACGACTACCTGATTCAGGCAGACAGTCAGGACTTGCTGCTGCAGCACCTGACATTTTGGAAAACCTTCTCACTTCCTTGGGGTACACCATCAACGAAAATAAATCAAACCTGGTACCCAGTCAAAAGATTGTAATCCTAGGAGCAAGCTTGGACACAACTTCCCAGATGGCATTCCTCACCTCAGAAAAACAAGTCTATCTGACAGACTACTTCAAACAAATGGCCACCAGAACCAAGCTATCTGCACGAAAAATACTGCAAGCCCTAGGGTTCATGGCCTCATGTATACTGCTGATTCCGTATGCAAGACTGCATGTGAGGAAACTCCAATGGTACTTAAAAAGTCTTTGGTGCCAACATTCTCAGGACCTGGAAACAGTCATTCCTATCATACCCTGTCTAAGGACCGAGTTCCTCTGGTGGGCAGAAGCATGCAACCACAACAAGGGACTGCCATTTACTCAACCCCAAGCCACCCAGACCCTAACCACAGATGTATCAGATTATGCCTGGGGAGCACACATGGACAGAAAATGTATTCAGGGCCACTGGAGCCCAAGCCAAATTCATCTGCACATCAACCAAAAAGAGATGCTAGCTGTACAGAATGCCCTGACAGCTTTCAGATCCCTAATATTTCCAGGACAACTGCTAATAAAAACAGAAAATGCCACAGTTATGTGGTACATCAACCAGCAGGGGGGAACCCATTCCTTCCCACTCTGCTGGCTAGGCATGGCCCTGTGGAACATGGCCTTGGACATTCAAGTCCATCTGCAAGCTCAATTCCTGCCAGGCAAACAAAACTTACTGGCAGACGACTTAAGCAGAAATCTCCTAGACCCACATGAGTGGCAATTGGAGCACAGCACCTTCAACCTTCTCATTCAGAAATGGGGGACCCCAGAGGCGGATCCTTTTGCCTCCCCCTACAACCACCAGCTCAGCAAATTCTGCACCAGGAGTCCTCACAGCAGGGCCTGGAAAATGGATGCCCTATCTTTTCAGTGGGTAAATATCTCATTCTCTGCCTTTCCCCCTCTGCCCCACCTTTCAAGAGTATTACTCAAGATAAAGTAGGACAGACCAAGGACAATTCTGATTGCCCCAGACTGGTCACGCCAGCACTGGTATCCACTCTTGCTCAGCCTGACATTGGTGCCACCCTGGCACCTACAACAGAATCCAACCCTCCTCTCTCAGAAGGAGGGACAGATTCTGCATCCATAACTGCAAATCCTAAATCTTGCAACCTGGCTTTTCCCTTGAATTCTCCCCCAGCAACCTTAAGCAAACAGGTGCTGGACATCATTCTTGAAGCCAGAAGACCCAGTACAAAAAAATCCTATGCTGATAAGTGGAAAAGGTTCTGCTCATGGATTCAGTCTAAAGGAAAGGACACAACTCTGCCCTCTCTGCCTCTTATCCTGGATTACCTAGCAGATCTTCTTCACAAAGGCCTGTCCTTCTCTTCCATTAAGATACATGCCTCAGCCATTTCTGCTCATTACAACACTGGGCCACCTCTCTTCTCTCACCCTCTTATCAAACAGTTCCTGAGAGGAGCAAACAACTTAAGGCCACCAAGGAGAGCACCCAGCCCTGCTTGGGACCTTAACTTTGTACTGGAAAAGCTCACGCTCCTCCCTCCCCCCTTTGAACCTGCTGCATCAGCAGAGTTCAAATTCCTTTCTTGGAAAACAGCCTTGCTTCTAGCCATCACTTCAGCTAGAAGAGTGTCTGAGCTACAAGCACTCATGGCTGTGGAACCCTTCATTATTTTCCATGCTGACAGGGTTTCCCTCAGGACTAACCCTTTCTTTATGCCCAAAGTGGTGTCCAGTGTGGCTCTCAATCAATCCATCCATTCATTTGACAACCTTCTTCCCTAATCCTCAAAATAAAGGGGAAAGGAT
>NC_056746.1:1012219375-1012244375 GCF_019279795.1 Protopterus annectens | reverse complement strand
AATGTGAACTGCCTGAACTCTTTGGAAATTGATGTCTGCTTCTTTTGTCTTGGGGACAATATACTCTACAACATCTTGACAGTGATTTCTACTTTCACATATATGGACTCCATACCTCTCAACTGTCCGGAATTGTACAAAATGTTCTGATTTTTGTTTTATATTTTTGGTGTGTTCTTCATAAAATATGTAAATTTCTGAAAAATCATTGAGGATTGAAGTCACTAAATAATAACAGACATTTGAGTTTCAGACTTCATGTCCTATAGAAAATGCATATTAATGCAAAACCTGTTATTCAATCAGCTTTCTGAGTTTAAAAGAGCAATATTTTAAATCTGTCACTAATTTTGGGCTTTTCATCCCCCATTGTATTTGGCTTTATTCAGAATTCTTACATTAAGAAGTTGGTAGCTATGATGGACTGAGAACCATAAAAAAGCATGACCATGGAGCCCCAGTACTGCTCTTGTGGTGACACCCACACAGTCTTATTACTTTTATGTGCACTATAACACGATAATAGTGCTGTAAGATGCACTAGATGTAACATTTTCATTGTGTGTTTTTTTTTCTTTTCTTGGCTGTTGTATGACCATTGTAGTGTGGCATCTGACACATAGGCTTAAGTCTCTGAGCTGTAATTCTTATGGTACAGGGTTTGATTCCAACAGCCCTCATTTGTGTACTGTGTGACCTTGAGCATGAGATTTACCCAGACATTGCTCCTGAAGAAGGACTATGTGTCCAGTGGGCCTACCTGGTTAACAAATAGGTGTTATTATTAGTAGTGTATTTAAGTGAAAGGAGTATAGGTGATAAAGATCCCAACATGAGGGGTGCAGGGGGACATGGCCCATTCAAAAAAAACTTTATATTAGTTTGCATGCTTTCATAACCATAACTTATAGTATTCTGAAATAATTCAAGTTAAGCTCTCAATCACCTTTGCAGAAAGTTTCTCTAAAAGTGTTGGCTAATCAGTTCTGTAGTGCAGAGACCAAGAAGAGTGCCAAAGTCTGTGGTATTAAGGCACAAGGTTTTGTAGCACACATGTGTTCTGAGGGGTCTATATTAAAACCCCGAAAGATCTAAAATGCGAATGTATGTACATCGACACAGAAAGGTCGATGTACATACACAGCGAAACACGAAAATGGCGAAAATCAAAATGCCAAACATGTTTTGTCAGCAAAATGAGCTACACAGGTAAGTACAAAATAAAAAAAAAAAAACATTAACACGCTTATGCAGGGGGGAAAGCCCCCCTGCACCCCCCACACCCCCCTTTTTAAATATACCAACTCCAAGACCGCACTACAGTGGGGAAAAGGATGTATTTCCTTATCCCCACCACTGCGCTGCTGGCTAGGAAATACATTTGGCATTTTGATTTTCGCCATTTACATGTTTCGCTGTGTATGGACATCAACCTTTATGTGTTGCTGTACATACATTCACATTTTAGATCTTTCATGTTTCTAATATATAACCATGTTCTGAGAGGTCTGTATGTAATTATCCAGCTGAGTAGAGAGGTATGCCTGCGGTCCTGAAATTTAAGTTTTGTACATAGTCTACAAAGGCACCTAGGACAGGGAAGCTGTAAATGAACTGCTTCCTGAAGTCATATAATGTACAAGACAACTGTGCCATGTGACCATTTATGGCAGTATCCATCCTTAGACATTTGTACTTTTTTCAAGGAGGGCTAAGTTAGTCATACCCAAAGAAAATGTCTTAATACCCACCAATTGTCTTATTTCTTCTTAAAGAAAGATAGTGCACCACACTGTTTAATCTGTATAAGAAATTTATTCCAGAGGGTGGATAGTCACTGCATGGCAAATCTGTATCTTCACTATGTTTTCTTTATTTGCTGAAGAACGTTCAGATCTCTGGTTTTAGTGTTGAAAGGACTGTTTGATGTGTGGAAAAATAAGAGGTCTTGGACTGCCTGATCCCTTATGGCCAAGAAGGCAAGGCACAAATTGTCCCTAAGAAGCTTGTGGGACACTAAATTCAGAGACAAAGCCTCTATCCTTTCTTTAGAGATCAGGTCCTTTAGTCTCATGAAATTTCAGTGTCTCTCTAACTGCTTAATATGTTTACTAAGATATATCCTAAAGATAGCATTGTATTCTGTAATGGGTCTGATCAGTGCAGCATATAGAAGAGTCAAGACTTCTTTTGACCTAGAGGAATTACCCTTTGTGATGAGCTCTGTCAGTTAAGAAGGATTTGCTGACCACTCTTGCAGTATGATAGTCAACGGAGAGGGAGTTATCTACCTTTTTACCAAGGTCTTTCTCAGCATCCTTATTTTGGCGTGTGTTATTTTCTGTAGTGTAAGTTGGGTGGAGGGTTTCTTTGCCATATGTAACAATATTGTATTTTTAGCATGTAAGTTTAGTCTGTTTTTGTCCATGTTCTGTACATCAGCTGCTTACATGTGAGGTCACTTTGTGACTTATATATGTCATAAGGAAATTCAAGCTTAACAACCAGTTTACAATTGTTGGTCAGCTTGGTTAACCAGAGTTCTGATTTTTGATTTGAGGTAAGAGTTCAGTGTTTTATTCCTTCAGACTCCATTTGTGTACCATGTGACTGTGAGCTAATCACTTAGCCAGACAGTACTTCAGCCATGTGTAGATCAGCATTCTACTCCAAATAAACAAGCAAACAAACGCCATGTCAATGGTTTCTTTAACAGGGAGTTTATGACTACTTCTTAAATGGCAGCAGTGCTCAGTTTTGAGATCTAATTATATGAATTTGCTGCTTTTGATTTTATTGTTAACCACAGGAACAGTTTAAGTAAATTTTCAGGTTTTACCTTTAGTGTTGCATTATTGAACTTGTATCTGAAGAGCATGATAATTTGTAGAAAATTGTGATTGTTTGGTGAGTAAATCATCAGTATGAGATTTAAAGGACATAATGACATCAGATGACCCATGGCCCAGGATATTGTTAGGCTTTTGCACTCTGCTGTGTTGCATTCTTTGGGCAGTCATGCTTCAAGGACTGATTTTAATGTTTTTACAGGCTCCTCTTCACTGATATTGTCTGTTCTCTGCAGTATTTTATTGTGCCACTTCTTCAAAGGATATATAGATTCTTCTGTTAGCAAGGCTACCTGCATAAGGTACTGGAAAAGACCTGGTAGATACTCTGTGACCAGATAGTGACCAGTGAAAAACAAAGCACCAAGTGCTGATCCTTGATGTACTTCCAAGGAGACCTGAAGCTGGATGCAGGGGGATGCTTGATTTTCCTGTCATCAGCGACATATTCACTATAGCACCAATGACTAGTCTTGGTGTCTGAGGAGCAATCCAGGAAGCTGGTAGCCAACAGCCTGCATTTCTATCTGAAAGAGGTGGAAACATTCAACACAGCAGCATTCTGTGGTAGAGACTGGAAATATTGTAGCCTGTAAGGCTTTCAAATGTGTATTACACTTGCTCTAATGTTGCAACTATGTACCCCTTGATCTAACAGTTTTTGATCTATACTAATGCTATTTCTACTGCCAATCATTAGCGGACCGGAGTTCCGCTGTGGTGACCCCTAACCGGGAAAAGCCGAAAGACACAACAACAACAACAACTAATGCTATTTTATGGCTAAAATGGGACCTTGTAAACACAGATGATACTAATGCATAAATAACGGAGTGTGTTGTGTTTACATGTAGTACACATAGATGAAGACATATGTCTCTTTCGTACATAAAAAATTTACAGCTAACAGGGATAATTAGACCTGTAAAAACACATATTCACCGAGCATACATTTTAACTGTAGTAAAAGCCAGAAATAAAAGTCAGTCTGATTTTTTATAAAACCAACCAACAATGTAACCTCTTGGTTGGAAAATTTTGCTGAATTTTTAAACCAAAATATCACTGCCAGAGTTGTTGAAGAAACAAGCCAATCACTAAGTAAATTTTATTTGAAGTGCTTTCTTCCGTTTTATTGCAATACTTCTTCAGAACAAAAAGTGGTACTTACATATTATCGCAACCAGATTTTCTCGGTTGCAAAATGCGCATACCAGCAAAGATAGGAGTGCATGAAACAGTTGAGACTGTCTTTGTAAATGTGTAATACTGCCCAAAACCTTTACATTTACTGTAAGGTGGTAATTAGACTCGGTATGTCTTCGGATTACCTTCATGAACACAAACAGTGGAGAAAATCCTCTTCCTGTTTTTTGCATTACACACACACGCTACAGTTTTCATGGCTGCTATTATACTCTTGTTTGTATTTTTTGAACTTGTAGAAGGAATTCTTCAGAGAAGTCAAACACAGGTACTGAGCAATTGTTTTAGCTACACTTGCTTCCTTTTAACCATTGTTGTATTCGCAAATTGTCAAAAAAATAAGGGTCACCAAAACCATCACTTCTGTGTCTGTGTTTGCCTTCTTTGAAGGATTCCTTCCACACAGTGAATACAATCCGTTCATCACACCGAGAGCAGGCATGACATTTCAAGTGTGCAACATGCATACAAAAAACAGGAAGAGGGTTTCTCCACTGTTTCGGTTTCTGAAGGTAATCCGAAGTTATCCCACACCAATACAGAGCCTGAATACCATCTAACAGTGTTTCATGGCCCTGTTTCTACCGAAGTAAGCAAAAATCGCAACCATGAAAATCTGGTTGCGAAAATACTTAAGTACCCAAAAAGTGTGCAAAACAATCCATTTAAATGGTACTTGGTCGCATGACCATAAAAATTATCCTATCAGACAGCCTATTTTGTTAATAATGTACAATATTAAATAACTGAATATAAGCCATGTTTTGGTAAATAACACAGTTAAAAACATGTACATAAAATAAGTTTAGCAGACATTAATCTAAGCACACTATTGATAGAGATACACTCATTCAAGCCAGGTGAGACCCAGGTGTCTAGGCACATCTGCTGTAACAACTCCTTAACAACATTACAAACTGTAATTAATTTCTCCACTGTGAGACATCCTAGATTAACAGTCTTAATGTCATTTTTTAATGTATACCTGCCCTTTCTAATATTGCATATTATTAACTGGTAAGTCACTTAAAGAAGCCAGAACAAAAAAAGATCTGGGCACCATAAGGAGCTATGGTTGTTAACTGGAAGAATACAAAAAAGGTGCGATAGGCTTGAATGTAAATCAGAGCTATTTGTTTTTGAGTAGGAATTGTTTTTCATACAGTTTATCCCACAACCTGAATGGGAAATGATCTTTTATGTCAGTGTTGTGTCATTTTTATTTAGAACCAAAATACGTAATCCTTTAATTGATCTCTTTTCTGCTGAACCAGATGAAAGCTTTGGAACCAGGTATTAGGAGTATGTTTTCTCAGAATGTTGAAATATTTCATTTTCCTTAGTTTTTTGTGGCCAGATTTTTAGTAGATTAAAAAAATACAGCCTGACAAAAAATAAAAAAAATAAAATTAAAAAAAACTCTCCTCATATTATTGTTGTGTATACAGAAGAAACTCATGCAAAGTCCATGGATAATATTGAAGCTACTTTACTGCCAAACAAAGACAGCATAAACTAAGCAATATGTACATGCAGATTCAACTTATAAAGAGGCATGCAGGCTTCACTTTTATGGACCTTCATGCACTGTATAGTCCACCATATTACTTTTCCTGCCTTTTTATTTTCAGGTTATATCAATTCAGAAGTTTTATGAGTTTTAAATGATAGCTCATTATCCATAGGCACAGTCCACTGATAAATTGGCTTTTGCAATATTGGAATACAAGAAATACTCTATGTGCTGAGTCACATAGCCACTGCTGTACTGACATTAACTTCAAGGGTCACTATGCCGGGTGCTGAGATGGTTTTATAACTGTTTGTGACTT
Organism: Protopterus annectens; assembly: GCF_019279795.1. Classification (NCBI taxonomy): domain Eukaryota; kingdom Metazoa; phylum Chordata; order Ceratodontiformes; family Protopteridae; genus Protopterus; species Protopterus annectens. Next base: position 1,012,238,488 of record NC_056746.1, on the reverse strand, counting down.
TCTGAGTTCTTGGTACTTTGTCACATCAAGGTTCACTGTTCTGGTAGCAGTGTAAGCTTTACTGCTTCTGCACATTTGGCATGTCAGCACAGTCACCGTCCAGTATTCTGATGTCTGGGTTCATTTCTTCATGAGTGTCATTAGCTGTTGTGGTTGAGATCTCAGATGATCAGAATTTTCTCCTGTAAGAAATCCTAAAATCATTTTGTTGAATTTGATAGAAAACATGGGCATTTTTGTATGCATTAAAACCTGAATTAAATGTCAGGACTCCAGGAGCGGAGTTTTCCTCATTGAATGATCAATTCCATACATGCTTAGCATACTGGAACTTTTGCTAGTACTCTTTCGTTTGACCAATTTACATAGTCTCTGTTTCATAAAGTTCACTCTTTTTTTTGCTATGTGTCCACCTGTACAGTTTGGAGTCAGTTTCTACCACGGTGGTATTTAACTGTTTCTCCATTCCTGTCTTGAAAGTTTGTGCAAATATTTCAACTAACCCATTTATTGCTGGGTGCCCTGATGATTTACATTAGCAAAACAAATTGTGATATTAACTAGGTTCCACTGTCAATAGCTATATACATGCAACAAATCACAAAGGGCTGTGCATGGTACAGATGTTACTGCATGTCCGTGGGTGTTGTGGAACACAATTCTGAAGGGAAGGTGGCTTACATTCCCTGTGTTTGCAGTACTGTTTGCATCATACATGCATACCCTCAACTGAATTATTTTTCTTATAAAATTGGCATCTGTATCTTTTGTAATTGGAATTATTTATCTTTTGCTATCCAGGTAAGTCACACCAGACTAGTGACTTTTTCAAGGGGAGACCTGAGGTGGTATTTATACTAGTAGGGGAAATTTTGCCAGAACATCAGGAAACTTCCCCAACTCTTTTGAATAGGTACCATGGGATTGTTTACATCCTGCTGAGGTACCACCTTCTCAAGCAGATGGGATCTTGGTATAAAGTTATCGGAAGTGTGACACTCTCAGAAGTACAGCACCCTCTAATGATGCACTGAAATATCAGCAATCCAGTCATCTGGAGTAGGAGAAGAACCCTCGGTGTTCTGATTTTCCTTTACCAGAGACAAATGTGCTATCTGCTGCACCACTTACACTGCTATAATTTAGCAGTTAATGTATGCTAATTACAGTAAACTCTCAGTTAACCAGCACCCATGGGGATTGGTAGATGCCGGATAGCTGTAGTTTCTGGTTGCTTGAGAGTTACTATTAAAAATAGGCCTGAATAATACTGTACCCTATACTATTTGTTTGGTTTAATTTGTTCTCAGGTTGGGAAAGAGGGAATTTATTCCTATATTCCTTTTCAAAACTCAAAAACTCTAAAAATTTAAGATATGTTTCTGTGGATGGGGGACTGAAAGTGCAACACATGAAAATCACACTGTATTTCTTCAATTTTTTTTGCTGGTTGCTTGAGAGTGCTCTTTGCTTGAGTTCTGGTTAACTGAGAGTTTACTGTATATGTTTTGCACTGCATTTTAATGTGAAATACTATTTCCACCCATTCTGTCTAATGTTTTGTAGTACATGGCTTTAATTTTTTAACAACATGGAAATTTGGTATAAACTTTTTGTGACAGTCATTTAAGGAGCCATTCTGTAGAACCGCTGTGTGCTTTTGCACTGTTCTATTTGTCACTGCCCAATACCTCAAACACAGTGCTTCACATACTAACTATCTCAAACATCAGCCATTTTAGAGCTAGCCTAAAATCACCATAAGATCATCTACTTTCAGTATAATATGACATTTAGTTGTGTGAAGCAGAGTCCATCCATCTGCAACTCCTTTTTCCTGTTTTTGCACATGAGGTCATTGTATCACTTCAGCAGTGACAGTCATCTAGAGCCTAGTTTCACAACTTTGGGTGGCTATTGCCTGCAATAAATCATATATATGTTTTGGAACTAAGCAGCTGCTGAAACTTGGACTTCTTGATATTTTCAGTCTGTGGACATCCATGGCATTATGTGGTTGCAGTTTCACACCTTGGCAGTTAGAGTTTAGTCTGGCCATAAAACAGACTAACTTTATACGTTTATTTGCTCTGTTTTGGTCCTTAGGAAACACAGAAAGACTTCACCAAGAAATGCTTCCATGGGAGGTGAAAGAAGACATGAAAAAAATGTTGCTTAATATTATAGATCCTTGATTACTTAATATATCTTCTTTTCTTAATTATGGCTAGAAAAAGAGAAGGTGGTTTTGTATTTGCGTTATAATTTTGTTTTTATTATTTGTTTGTTTGTTTGATTCATTTGGGAAGGAAGGGAAGGAGGAAGAGACAGGTTCATTAAGTGCAGGGAAGGTGGAAATGGAGGACGGCTAAACAGCCACAAGTGATGGACTAAAAAAATAAATAAAAATATAAATACACTTTTACTGTGAAGTCAAACAAAAGGTAGAGGGATTCTTCTCACACAAACATCTGCATCAAAGGAAATAACTTTCTGCAAAGGCAACCAAAGAAAAAAAAAACATAAAATACTTTATTTCCAAGTCTCTGAGTACCATAAATAAAGGAACATGGCCTCTCACATAAAGTCCATTGTTTTTTCTTCTGGGCAGGAATTAATGTCCACATTAAGTAAGTGCTTCCAAGTACTTCTCTTCTGTCTGGATTCCATTGTAAGAAGATGTCCAGGATTCCCTCAGGTATAATTTCACAAAAATTATTCGTACTTCGGCACATTACCCAGAACAGGCATATAATTTTCCTTGATGAGAGGCTAACCTCACTCTGAATTGATAAGGGATAACTCTATTCTTACACTGCACTTAATTGTATAATTGGTTCGATTAACTGAACCATACAGAAGTCATGTTTACCTAATACAAAGTGGTATGTGGCTGTTTAAAGAAATAGATTTATTTATAGCCTTAGGCACGATATTTATATCCCTATAGAGCACTAGTTCTATTTACAGCTTTATACACAATATTTACATATTTTTTTAAGTGAACATCTCTCTTTACTGCTTATAAAGCATCAGTTCTGTTTATATTTAAAATTTTGAGATACCCTTCAGGCGAAACCATCATGTACATGCATCTTCATACACATGTATGAATGTATGTATGTCAGTACACACATACACACACACACACACACACACACACACACACACACACACACACACACACACTCATGTGTGTCCACAAAGCCCATGATTCGGAAAATGGCCTGTCCATTAAGACTATGGCAAAAAGACCATTTTAGGGTAATTGTGCGAACCAGTGATTCAGGATCACATTAGCCACAAGACATCATTGTGATGATGTGAGGTTGTGCCAAGTGTGGCAGGGGGAATAGGGCAGTGCATGTGAAACATATGCCAGCATAGCCAGCTGGAAGTTTGTAAAGAATTGTTACTTGAATATTAAAGTGATTTGTACAGATGTTTGTGTTAAAACTATATTTGTAAAGTTGCTTGTTTTAAAAATGAATCAACATAGGTTCTACTGAACAGAAAAGAAATATACACATATGTCAGACTCATTGTTGTAACTGATAAAATATATATATTTTAACAAAGGATAGTGGAAGCTATCAGCCCAGCTAACCTTAAGGAAAAACAGCTTGAAATTAAATGACTTGGTTTAGGCCATAAAGTTTTTGTCTCACAGGTCTGAATGCAGCCAGAGATGCAATGTTTGTGAAAAGTCTGGACTGGGACCCTGCTCTGTTGTCCTTAGTGGTGAACTAATTGCTAAGCTGGGGTGCCAGAGAATGGCTTATTTTCTGCAGGAAGGGTGGAAGTATTGGAAATCTTTTACAATTTCTAGATGCTGTAGTAAAACTTAGCTAAAGTTCTATGTGTGTATTGTGACACATCAATGCCAGATCCTGACTCAGTTTCTAGTGAGAGGGTAGTGTGGGAACCACAGAGTCAGGTGACCAGATGTGATGTCATTCTGTAGCCAGCACTGAAATTGTTTTTGAATACTAGTGAGAGATGTGAGGTGTACACTCTGTTTTCTGTGAGGGACATCACAATCATTATTAGTTAATGTATTGTTTAATTGTATTTTATTTTATTTCATTTGCTTTTGTTTACTGGAAAAGTCCAACTGGGCAGACTGTCCATTTTCAGTGGAGGCCCACAGAGAAAAGATCCAAGAAACAAAAGATGTGCAGTATTACAAAGTTTTAAAAATGTTAAAAGAAATTAAAATGGAATAAACATGAAATATCACGCAAAGTTATAAATTGTGATGAGTTCTAAGACGTGAGATAGGTACACATTTCATAACATCATTGAAGCAGAAAATTATCAGTCTAGATGTAACACCTTCACTAAGCAGTAGAGAGTACCAAATATGTGGGAGCTAAAGTAATGTGATATACATCAATATTTATGCTGTTAAGAGAACAATAAAGCATATATTTCTCATGAGAGAAGTGTAATAAACTCATTCAAGTAAGACATAAAATGCCAATTGTGATAAAATGGTTTTGTAAGTAAAAATAGGAAATCTTGAGTAGTTAGGCATTTTTATACTGGAGATTCACAGCATGTTCAGATTCTAATATGATGTAGATGTTATTTGAAGTTGGTCTTAAAACTGAGGGGTCATTTATTCATCTGATGGTGAAGAGAATGCTATTCCACAGTTTAACTATGCTTACTGAGTATAAAGATTACCCATGTGAGTTACTGGATGTTTGGGATTCTGTTAGGTGTTGGTCCTTTGAACAAAATTTGCATGTCCTTGAATCAATCATAGATTCCCTCATCCATTCATAGATACACACAGTACCTAAACCCTAACTAAACCCACCCAGACAGAGGCACACACACTGAGACACACAGACACATGTATCTTACACCACTCATAACTCTGCATACATGTGCATACACAACCTGACACACACACACACACACACACACACACACACACACACACACACACACACACACACACACACACACACACACAAAAACACACTGACACTATCTATCTGCTAAACTTCCTGACACTTAACTCTAACATTATCTCTCCTACTGAAGATAATAGGTGACCATGAACTTGGCAATGGTGATGTATACATCTGAGCAGTTCTATGAATCTCTCAGCTGTGTAGAACACTTACCATGAGCATTTCCTGTGGAGAGCACATTGCTAATTATCTTATGCCCTACCACAAAATGCCTGATTTACACTTGCTATAGGCCAGAGATACACCCCACCATGGTACTGAACCTTCTGGGGTAAAGCGCTGTAGTAGGGATGTTTCTGAATTAGAAACAGCTACCTCAAGCAGTGAAAAGGGCTTACAATTGGCAGAAATGTTTCTTAATTCCAGAAAAAAAGTATACACTGAAGTCAGGCGAAAAAAAAAAAAACATTATTTATACATAAATCAAACCCTTAGAACTGAAAATTAATATAATTAAAAAGAAACACTACCAGCCAATAAGAATATGACATTACTAGCAAAGTTAATGAGATTTTAAAATATCCAAACAAAATAACTAAAAACAAAAATAAACTATAAAAGCAACATATTTAAATGTAATCCTCACAGCACTACTAACATAATACTACAGACCTGAGACTATAAATAAGATTAATATTTGTCTCAGAACTAGAGCAAAATACACTTGCACTATAACCATTTCTAAAAAGATACAGAACCCTTGTAAAGTCCTGTACAACAGACATATTAAACAATTGCTCAATTCCACTTAAATAAAAAATTAGAAGGTAAATACATGGTAGCCCAGTCTGGTAATCTGTAGGATATGAAAACATGGTTCCTGACTTGAGTTTTGTTTCCTGTCATGAAGATTAAAACCTACACTACAAAATATTTTATCAACCATTACATTTTATGTATTCATGCATATATATATATGTGTGCGACTGTGTGTGTGTGTGTGTGTGTGTGTGTGTGTGTGTGTGTGTGTGTGTGTGTGTGTGTGTGTGAGTGTGTACCATTTCATCAAATACTTATTTGACTGAATCACAAATTACTGAATGCAGTAAATTGAAAACTCATTTGAATGACTCATAAATGATGGAAAAAACATAAAAAAAATGTTTTAGCAGAGGGCTTTACCCACCCACGTACCATTCTTACTTTTATATACTAACTCTGCAATCACACAGCCATGAAATACACAAAACACCACATGCACTGAGTATAAATGACAGTGCACAAACACAAACATCTACACATCTGGGAGTATGAAATGATGGAGGCCACTGCCATTCCACAGATACTCTTCTATTCTCAATTCCTTAATGATGTCTGTGATCAAAGAGAGCACTATCACATACTGTGGATAGACATCTATACTTTCCTGTAAATTGTGACTCACCCACATGACTTTAACCATTTGCGCTGTCAAAAGAGTATTCATGAAATGATATAGGCTGTTTTGTGTGCGTGTGTGTGTGTGTGTGTGTGTGTGTGTGTGTGTGTGTGTGTGTGTGTGTGTGCGTGTGCCCGCGTGTGTTAGTCTATATATATGTATATGGGTCTAGGACTATTCACTGAAAGCAGATTTCACTGAAAGTCAAATGACTGTGCACAAGTCATTGAAAGCACAATTCACCGAAAACACAATTCACTGAAACACATTTCACTGAAAGTTATACATGACCTTTTCCCCACTGTAGTGCGACCCTGGAGTTAGAATATATAGTAAGGGGGTTGTGGGGGCACATAGTTTTGATATATATTAAGTTTAGAAAAGAGTAATTTATTGAAATTGCAAGTATCCATGTGTATAGTTCAAAATATTTAAAATAGGTGGGGGACTATGCCCCCCACCAATGTGGGGGGTGGTGCCCTCCTCTCCCCTTACTATATATTCTTACTCCAGAATTCTTAGATCAAGCAGATAACATAGGACGTCACAAATATGTTAATTAGCATCATTTTATTTTGAAGCCAGTAGTTTTCTTTAGCCATAATTCCATTGAAGTTCGCAGTTCAACATTATATGAAGGAAAGCACTCAATTTCTTGTATGTACTTAGTGATCGCTTATTAAAAGAAGGTTTTTATTTTATTAGGAATGTTTCTTCCATTTTTTCTTAAGGTTTTTGAAGTGTATTTAGTTACAGAATTACCAGCAGTTGGATAGTTTATTCGTTTTTATGCTGTGCTATCAAAATGTTGCGGCTGAAGTGTATGTGCAAAAAAAAAAAAAAAAACAGACGGAATGCACAGCAGTGAATGGTATTGTGCTTTCACAGTTGTGAATTCGGCATATTAAGTGGAGGTTGTACTTTCTTTACTGAAAAGGCTCACTCAGAATCTGCTACAGTTTGCTGTGAGGGAAAGGTTAGTTTATATTACTTTATTGCCTTTTTCTATTTTGTATACTGTGATATGTTTTCTTTACACTGTGTTTTACCCTTATTCTGCTTTTAACTGCATATTAAAACTTGAAAAGCGACCACAGCGTTGTCTCTTGTGAGTCAGACAGAAATTTTTCCTACCCTCCCTCCTGATTGTGTTTTTAAACACCACTGTATTTCTAGTTGCCTGCCCCTTATGCTAATTTGGCCCTATATCTCATTTCCTCCCTGCTTTTACTGGCTAGTTTGTGTAAGCACAAAATCACCATTTTGTGAAATCACTGCCCTTCAACTATTTAAATTTATTGGCCATCCTACGGTATTCCATAGTACCAGAATACAAAAGTGACCACCCCCTTTCAATCTATCTTGCTATTTTAAAAATAGTGACTCTCCACTAAAACTTAGCTTTTTAGACAGGTAAAACTTTAGTTACCTGCTTTCACATCTAACTCCTCTAGTGCACACTGCAGTGTTTAGGATAAACCATTTTTTTCATCTTACCTTTAAGCATCTGTTGCAAGGCATTCTTTCCTGGAGACTGCTGGTCACCAGAAAGCTTAATAACTATTTTATAGGTGACTGCTTGGAATCTGTACTTATATTCTGATCCTGGTGAGAGTAGGAGTAGAGTGCATTGTTTCCTGACTCTCTGGTTGGAGAGTGAGTGTCTGTGCTTAATGTTCCTAACTGGTCTGGCTGCTATTCGAGGCGTCTACCGGAAAAAGGCTACAAGCCTGCAGACCCTTGCATCATCTGGGACAAGACTGTGGATCACCTAACAGGCCGTGGCCTGCTTCTCTTCTTCGGATTGGTGCTAACATTTTGCTTCTGGTGAGAGAAGAAACAAAGGAGTATTGTGTCCCAACAGAGTGAAGCTGTGCTGAGACCAGCATTAGTAGTAGCAGTCAGGCAGTAGGCAGTAGCCATCCATGCGACTCCCCTCTTTTCATCATTCTTGACAAGCTAATTCTTTATTTTTCTGTAAGTATTGCTTGATTTCTTTCTAACTTCAGAATATATGCCTAAATACTTCATCCTTAAATTTTCAGGGTCTACGTATTAGTTTCCCCTCAAGTGTTTGCCAGTGCTCTCTACAAACTCAGACACTTTGAGTGACATTTTTCCTGTAAAAGGAATATATAAGGAAACAGCTCCAGTACATAGTAATAATGACCATCCCTCCTGGCATATCTATAGTCAGTTCCCTGTGCTTTCTCCTAAACCTGATGAACTTGTGCCTTCTGAGGCAGTGTAGCAACTGCCTCATGTACACGGACAACCCTCTCCTCTTACCTCCCAACACTCAGACTTGTGAGAGATGTACTAATATATCCAAATTGGAAGCCATGCACTCTCAAGCCAAGACCAGAATAGCTGGTCAAGAGGAGAAGGTCAACACCTGCACCACACCACATATTTATTTATTATTTATTTAACATTTGTTTGCCAAGATAGTCCGACTGGACAACAAGCGTCCGTTTTCAGCGGAGTCCTGGGGAGAAAAACTCCATAAGTTTACAGAGAGAAGAAAATTTTTACAAAAGAGACAAAACAGAGTAGTAGCATACAGATTGTAGACTTTACAGCAGTTAGTGTACAATAAGAGGATATTTCCCCTTTTGGTTGACAATACAAGTTTACAAAATATACAATGAGAGTAGATAAGAACCTGGTAGAGCATTGCAAGATATTTCACAATTGATTAAGACTGTATAAATGTTTAAGTTTTCCATATATACATCCAAGCAAATCTACATGTAAGAGTATACATACATATATATGCATACACATATATATATATATATATATATATATATATATATATATAGATGTATATATGTGTATATATATATATATATATATATATATATATATATATATATATATATATACATATACACACACACACACACATATATATATATATATATATATATATATATATATATATATATATATATATACATACACACACATGCGTGCATATACACACACACACACACACACACACACACACACACACACGTACATACACTCATATATAGGTTATTGCTCACACATGGATAGATATAGTTAGATGGTGTTGTCTGTGTTGTCCGGTAAGTGGACGAGTCTTCAGGGGTCAATTACAGTTGCATAGATGGTTGGTGAAGAGTTCTGTTTTGAGTAGGCTTTTCAAGGAGGGTGTGGAGTTTTGTAGTCTGAGGTCAGGGGGAAGGTTGTTCCATATTTTTGCTATTTCATGGGCAGATAGTGATTTCCTGGAGTTGTTTTTGCCTGTGATGGTTTCGATTAAGGCTTTGTTGTAGGACCAAGGTTGTCTATTTGAATTGTGGAAGTTCAGCATCCCAGTCAGGTCAACACATAGCCCTCCAGAACACCCACCATCACAGCTCTCACATAAAAACACAAATCACAGACCCACCTTCATGGAGGCTGTCAATAGAAATCTACCCAAACAACTGAGATCTCCAAGGCGGAAACACACTCGATCACTACAACACAACACAAGCCACATAGCTCACCTACACAGTGTGCCCCTCAGCCTAAGCTGCAGCTTGCCCAATACACTAATCATAGGTGACTCGATAGTGAGGCACACTGATGTCCCACTCACTAGGCTGAATAAGGAGAAGGTAACAGTCAGCTGTCTATCAGATGTCAGAATCCGACACATAACACACGTTCTCAGGTCAATCCACAACAAGTACAAGTATGTCTCTGTCACTGTCCATGTGGGTGTGAATGACTTGAGACTCACCTCCCTGGACTATATGAAAAGAGATATGGAGGAGCTCTCAGATTATGTGGCCTAGGCAAGTATGACTCTAGCCCTGAGCAGCATCCTACCATTGCTCAGAATGATACCGCAGTACAAGCAGAAAATGATTGACTTCAACAATTGGCTAAGTTTCTGGTGCCATTCCAAGGGGATCCAGTATCTGTCTGCTTGGGATGACATAACTGACAGACCTTGATGCTTTGCCAGAAATGGCCTGCATCTGTCACGCCTGGGTTTCCGGATACTGGCTAAGGATCTTGCCACCACTGTAGTGCCTTTTTTAGGCGATGTTCCAAAGACCAAATTACCACCATAACAGCTATAAGTAAATGCAATCTGAGGGTTATTATGCTCAGTGTTAGAAGTCTAAATCTCGATACACTTGCTCAAAGCACTCCTCAAAATGGAGAACATTGACATTTGTGCTTTAATAGAGACCTGGTTTAAAGCAGCAGAAAGCACCCTTGCACTACCAGGCTATATCTCATTCCACACCTTTCGGCCCCAGAACATGGACCGAAACTCCAATGGCAGTGGTGTCTCCATATTCATAAAGGATATGCACACCTCCAGACTAGTAGCCAAGCATAACACATCTGAGATACTTCAGGTACAACTAACACTGGATAAGATGGCGATTCAGGTTGTAGCCTGCTATAGGTCCCCAACTGTGTCCCAAGACTCTCCCTCCATATTCCTAAGCACCCTGGAAACTATTAGGGTCCAACCCAGCACTCACATACTAGGTGACGTCAACTACCCCTCCATCAACTGGGAAAACTACTCATGCACCAATACACTGGCCCAACATTTCCTGGAATTCATCAATTCCAATGATCTGGACCAGCTCATTCTTACCCCCGCTAGAAGAAACAACATCCTTGACCTAATATGGGCAACCATTGCTCTACACCAATAGTCAATTCCTCCCTGGTTAGATCCAATCACAAACTAATCACCATGGAAATCCACATCTCACCCACACCCCCCACAAAGGTAACCACCATCAAAAACTTCTCCAAAGCTGACTCTGGGCTCCTAAAAACAGAGGTGGCTAACTTCACAGCACCCATGTCAATGGAAAATGGATGCATGACTGCCGAATCATACACCAATGCACTGTACAAACACGTACATAAATGCATGGAACTAGCCATATCCAACAGAACCAAGATGCTCTCCTCCAAAAAAAGGAAACCAGTCTGGTGGTCCTCTGCCATTAATAAACTCTGCAACAGAAGGAAGAAACTGTTGCAGAAAAAGGTGAAGTCCCAAGACTGGAAAAACTCCCTTATTAGCCTCAACAAAAAGTTGTCATCCCTCATCAAAACCTCTGAAGCCAGCTATGAAGGCAGAATTGTGGCAGACACTAAAAATAACCACAAAGCCTTCTATAGTTATATCAAGAATCTCCAAGGCAATACCCAGGTTTGCTTTGAGTTACTACACAATGGTACCTCCTATACTGAGCCTATTGCCAACATACTGACCAACAGATTCAGTGACAACATTACCCCTCTCTCCCCCCTCCAAAGGACCAATCACAGTACAGGAGGAATGCCAGGCACCCAGCATTACTGCAGCACAGGTTAAAGCTGCATTGTCAAAGGCCATGAATACAGCTTCCATGGGACCCAACAATATCCCTGGATGTGTTCTACATGAACTACAAAGTAAACTGGCACCACATCTGTGTGCCCTGTTCAATCACAGCCTCGCCTCAGGCTTTGTCCCTACTGAGTGGCTCACTGCTACAGTCATCCCTGTCCATAAAGGCGGAGTGACTACAGACCCTGGGAATTATCGCTCCATTAGCCATTTGAGTCTGCTATGTAAGACTATGGACCGCATCATCATGTACCTAATTAACAAGAATATAGGGGAATCTCCAAACTGTAGATCCCACTCCAATTAGTTTTGTGAAAGGTAGATCATGCCTGCTCAACCTGGTTGTCTTCTTTGAGTCAGTCACCAGAGCTGTGGATGAGGGCAAGGCAGTTCATACAGCCTACCTCGATCTAGCTAAGGCCTTTGTTACCATTCCCTACTCAGGAATTATTGATAAACTCACCAAACTAGGCATTGACCCATATTTCACTAGGTGGGTTGCAAATTAACTCACAGACAGAACACACAGTGTGAAAGTAGCGGACTTCACGTCAGACTGCCAACCAGACATAAGTGGAGTTTCACAGGGATCAGTCCTGGGTCCTGTCCTGTTTGGCATCTACTTCTCAGAAGTCCAGATCAATACGGAGGGACTCTGGCTAACCAAGTTCACAGATGACTGCAAGCTGGGAGCCATTATTAACTCCCCAAGTGATGTAGAAACCCTACAGAAAGGCCTCACTGAGACCAATGACTGTTGTCGAAACCTTGGCCTTAAGCTTAATACCAAAAATGCGTCCTCATCCCCTTTGGGAAAAACTCAGTTCCCACTAATTACCACATCAATGGGAACCCACTGAACACTGAAGGCGTTATAAGAGATCTGGGGACACAGGTTGACAGCAACCTATCCTTTGACCACCACATTGCCACTGTGGTCAGAAAGTCCTTCTATGTGGAACATCTCATTACCAAGAATTTTGCATCCAGGAAGAAAGAGGTCATCATCTCTCTACTCTTCCCTCATTAGGCCAATCATTGAGTATAATGCCCCATTTGGCATGTACCTCACTAGACATATGCAACACCTGGAAAGGCCACAAAAGTACCTCACAAAGATTATCCTAAGCCTTAAACAAATGTCCTACACGGAAAGACACAAGAAAACTCCAGCTATACTCTGTCTCATATCGTCTACTAAGAGGCAATCTCTGCTTGACTTACAAAGCCATGTCTGACCCTCTGTTAGAAATGCTACATCTAAAGAAATCCCAGTCCCTCTGCACCACATGCTCCAGAGATCTCAACCTCATTACCACAATCAACAGAACTTGCTGGAGGGACAGGTTCATAACCCAGACACTGCCCTTGCTCTGGAATAGACTTCCCATATATGTCAAACAGAGCACCTCACTGGCCCTGTTCAAGAGAAATCTTGATGAGTGGATGGGAAATAGAAAGTTCACCCCGGAGATCACTCTAGTGGCTCCACTTGATAGAGGCACTGGGAACTAACACCGGGCGGCTCATTGCCAGGGCACTTCTATGGGCTAGGCTTGTAAAGGCTGCAGGGCCATTAGCCTAGGACATATCTATGAACCTATAGTGGGGATCAGGAAATGTACCCTTTCCCTCACTGTACTGCAGTCTTGAAGTTTGTATATATAAGTAGCAGGGGGTGTGGGGGGCCCCCTTGCAAAATGTGTGTTGTATGACACTGGATGTGGTTGTATGTTCATAAAATGTTGACATTTCGATTAATTCTTTTTCTTGGTCACCATCATAAATTTCGACAATGTTTTTCGAGCACTTGAGTACTCGCAACAAGCATGTTCAAAATTATGATAGTAAACCAGTTTATTTATATATATATATATATATATATATATATATATATATATATATATATATATATACATACATACATATCCCTTAGTGACTGCCTTATAAACATGCCCCCACCCGTATAGATACCCATGATACTCGGGATCCAAATGCATTTGAGATGCATGGCCAGGCTTTTAAGAGCCCTAGTGGCCATTAGCCAGGTGAAAATCTACGAACCTATGAACTTATGAACTATGTTAGTCCATCATAGTCATTTGAGAACATCTGCCATCAAAACTTCATGTCAGCAAATCACAGTCGATTACAGAAGGAAATGTAGCACTGCCCTTTTGTTAATGGGCACTCTGTGCAGCGTCTGTTTCAGACTAGCTGAATTACCTCTACCTGTCAAATGCAGCACCTCTGTTTGTCTTGTAATGTGGCTAGTCTCTCAGTACCATTCTTCTGCTTAGCCGAAACGTGAACTCAAATAAGCTGTGCTGGCAGTCCTTTTACAATGCAGCATGCTTGCATCCAAACATTATCAGCATATATACACTCTCCTGAAAGAGCAGTGATTGTTGTAGTAATCTTCCAGGCAATTGTTAATAAACTCAGTTTCTGTTCTGCATTATGTGGTTCATACAAACAACATGTCACTGCTTAGTTGGGAGTTTTTCCTCATGCCCACCTACGTATGCATATATTAACTGTTGTAGCACAATAGGTAAGGCATAACCAAACTCACCCACATGGGACAGACAGTAAGTTGGTGTTGTTAACAGAATGTTGATGCCTTTCAGTGGTAGCAATATCTGTATGGCGGAAAGTTGTGTCTGTATTTCTGTGTTTTCCCTTTGCATGATGTCCCCCACTTATTTCTGTCTGTGCAGTTCTTGATGGATTTTTATGCATGTCATTAAAAGGTAGGTGAACCACACTTCATAGGCCCTTTGGTGCTGTTGATATAAGGCTTTTGCTGTCCTCATCTTGGTTTAGGTCTCAATTTCTTTGCTTAAGACTTAAGGAACAAAGGCCTAAAATCAGTGAAAATTTGTATATATTATACTAATTCACTTAGAAATAGGTTCATAGGTTCATACTAGGCTATCTGACCTAGGGCATTTATAAGCCTAGCCAGAGTGTGTTTGGCTTTCGCCACCCATTTTAAATTAATTTTGCTATGCCCTTTTTCAAGGTTAGTATACTGTGCCTCTGTCTAACAGTGACACAGAAGTGATACCCGGGGTAAACCTACGATCTGCCATCCACTCATCAAGATTCCTCTTGAAGAGAGTCAATGAGGGACTCTGCCTAACCTGGACTGAGATTTTATTCCAAAGTGAAGGGAGCCTCTGGGTTATGAATCTGTTCCTCCAGCATGTCCTATTGATTTCAGTGCTGAGGTTCAAGTCTCTTGAGCGCGTAGCTCGATGGGATTTGGATTTTCTGAGGTGCAGCATGTCCATTAATTCCGGGTTGGACATGGCTTTATACGTCAGGCACAGATCGCCTCTGAGCAGGCGGTATGCCACTGAGTAGAGCTGGAGTTTCTTTAACCGGGCAGCATATGGCATCTGTTTGAGCCCTTTGATCCTCTTGGTGAGGTACTTTTGGGGTCTTTCCAGTTGCTGCAGGTGTCTGGTAAGGTACATCCCAAAAGGGGCATTGTACTCAATTATGGGCCTGATGAGGGATGAGTAAAGAGGCACGATGACCTCCCCTGATCTAGATGTGAATCCCTTCATGATTAGGTGGGCTATATAAAAAGTTTTTCTAACCACTTTGGCCACGTAGTTGTCAAATGAGAGATTGCTATCAACTTGAGTCCCCAGGTCCCTAATTACTTCTTCTGTACTTAATGGATTACCACCTATGTGGTAATTTCTGGGCACTTTCTTTTTGCAAAGGGGATGACTATACACTTTTTGGCATTTAGCTTGAGGCCATGGCTCTGGCACCAGTTGTCTGTTTCTATGAGGCCCTTTTGGAGGATGCTTGTGTCAGCTGGAGAGTCGATTATGGCGCCCAGTTTGCAGTCATCTACGAACTTGGTCAGCCACAGTCCTTCTGTGTTGGCCTGTACCTCCGAGAAATATATACCGAACAAGAGAGGTCCCTGGACTGAGCCTTGTGGGATGCCACTTGTAACTGGTTTGGAGTCTGACATGGCTCCAGCAATTCTAACCATGTGGGTTCTGTCCTTGAGCCAGTTTGCAACCCATCTAGTGACATAGGGGTTTATATTTAAGCTGGTGAGCTTATTTATAATGCCCGAATGGGGTATTGTATCGAAGGCTTTTGCGAGGTCCAGATAGGCTGTGTGGACCACCTTCCCCTCGTCAATGGCCTTGGTGACTGTTTCAAAGAAATCGACCAGGTTTAAGAGGCAGGATCTGCCCTTAAAAGAGCGGAACTGGGTAGGATCCAGTGTCTGTAGGTCCCCAATATCTTTATTTATGAGGTCCATGATGATCCTTTCCATAGCTTTGCAGACCAAGCTAGTCAGGCTTATGGGGCGATAGTTTCCAGGATCTGTTGAGGCACCACCTTTGTGGAGAGGGACCACTGTTGCTGTACGCCACTCTTTGGGTACATACCCTGTAGTAAGGCTGAGATTGAACAGTAGTTTTATGTTTGGGTTTAGCTCTTCTTGGAGTTCATGTAGGACGCAGCCCGGGACACCGTATGGTCCCATTGATGCTGTGTTTTTTGCTTTGGAGAGGGCGGCTCTTACCTGAGCATCTGAGATGTCAGGGAGCAGCACTCTGCTGGGATAGATATTTGCCCTTTTGGTGGGGAGGGGGGGAGAAGTTTGCACTGAACCTGTCAGCTAGGATGTTGGCAATGTCTGTGGGTTCGGTGTATTTTTTGTCATTTTGGACTAATTCTGAGAATATCTGGGAATTCCCACCCAGGTTCCTAACATAACTAAAGAAAGCCTTGTGATTATCCTTAGTGTCCTGTGCAATTTTTCTCTCGAAGCTGGCCTTAGACAATTTTATGAGTGCTTGTAGTTTTTTGCTAATACTGATAAGAGATACCTTCCCTTTTTAGGATTTTGCTCTATCATGTAGTAGCTTCCTCCTTCTGTTGTATAGTTTGTTTATGGCTGGGGTCCACCAGACAGGACGTCTGCCTTTGGAGGATTGGGTCTTGGTTTTATTTGGGATTGCATGATCCATGCATTCCTGAAGGTGTACATAGAATGCGTTCATAAAGGATTCTGCGGTCTGGGCCGTATTTTCCACAAGCCCAGGGGCTTTGAAGGATTCCACCTCGGTTTTGAGGAGTGTGAAATTTTCTTTAGAGAAGTTTTTCACTGTGGTTTTCTAGACAGGGGGTGGGGTCGGGATGTGAATATTCAGTGAGATTAGTTTATGGTCTGATCTTACCAGTGAGGGATACACTTCTGGTTTGGAGCATAGAGTCCCCATGTTGGTGATGATCAGGTCCAGTATGTTTTCCCCTCTTGTGGGAGTGGTAACAAGTTGTTCCATAGCATTTGAGTTTATAAATTCTAGGAACCTTTGGGCTAGGGTGTTGGAGCTAGAGTAATGCTCCCAGTCTATGTTTGGGTAGTTGAAGTCACCCAATATAATGGTGTTTGGAGAGACCTTCATATTTTCCAGTGTTCTCAGGAGGGCCGAGTGGGGTTCCTGGGTTTGGGAGGGTGGTCTGTAGCAGGCTATAAACTGGAAGGCAGTTTTACCCACTGTTAGTTGCACATGGATAGTCTCTGATGCTTCGTGCTGTGCCACCAACCTGGAGGTGTGGGTATCTTTGACGAATATTGATACTCCCCGTCCTTTTGTGGTTCGGTCCAAGTTTTGGGGCCGAAAAGCATGGTATGAGGTATAACCTGGTAGTGCTGGGGTGCTCTCGGGAGCCTTGAACCAAGTTTCTGTTACTGCACAGATATTGATGTTCTCCATGCTAAGGAGAGTTTCGAGTGTGTGCATCTTGAGGTTTAGACTTCTGGCGTTGAGTAGCATTACTCTTAGTTTCTTATCCTTTGTGATACCTATGGAGGTGGGTTTGTCTTTTGAGCCTTGCCTAAAAAAGGCACTATGGGAGTAGCAAGAGCCTTTGCCAATATCTGAAAGCCCAGGGGTGACAGGTGCAAGCCTTCCATAGTGAAGCATCGTGGCTTGTCGAGCATGTCATCCCAGGCTGACAGGCATTGGATCCCCTTTGAATGACACCAATACTTAAGCCAGTTGTTGAAATTGATCATCTTCTCTTCATATTGTGGCATCATTCTTGGTGAGGGTAAGATGCTGCTCAAGGTCAGGGTCATACCGGCCTGGGCTACATGCTCAGAGAGCTCCTCTATGCCTCTTTTCATGTAGTCCAGGGAGGTACGTCTCAGGTCATTCACAACAGCATGGACAATGACTGAGTCATATTTGTACTTGCCTTGGAGTGACCTGAGTGCTTGTGTTATGTGGTGGATCCTAGCGCCTGACAGGCAGCTCACCGTGACCTTCTCCTTGTTCAGCCTGGTGAGTGGGACGTCAGTGTGCCTGACGATAGAGTCACCTATTACAAGTGTATCAGGTGTGTTGTTTAGCCTTAAGGGCTGTGACTGTTTGGCACACTGGCTTTGTGAGTTATGTGTTGCACTTGTTTTGTTTTGGGGTAGCGGTTGCTTGGGTGTCTGCTTTGGGGGTCTCTCCTGCTTAGGCAGATTTTTATTTAGAGCCTCCGAGTATGTTTTTGTGTGTTTATGTGTTTGGTTTGCTGTCGTGGTAGGTCTATGTGAGACTGGAATTGTAGTGAGTGTGGTTTCCTTCTCCTCCTGACTGGTTACGCCAGTACTGAGTTGAGAGAGCTTAGCCTCCAGTATGGCTATATGGTTGCATCTCTCACATGTGTTGGAATTTGTTGGGAGGAGGAGAGGGTTGTCTGTGTACATGAGGCAGTTATAACATTGCCTCAAGATTCCCAGATTCACCAGCTGAACTGGAGAGGAGATTGACAACTGACCTTTGGACATGCTAGAATAGTATTGGGAATTCCTTTATAATTGAAAAAAAGGGCCAATGGGGAACAAGGTACTCAAGGGGAGTTTGTGAGGGTGTAGTGCTTTTAATTTTTTAGTGCTGACTTATATAATTGCTTTAGTGAGCAAGTGCCAGGTAACTTAAATGCAATGTGTTACAGGTAACTTAAATGCAAAAATGAGAAACAGTAACTTTCTTTCAAGTGAAACAAGGAAATAAGTACAGTAAGCAATGCAGATATCACTAGGGATCCACAGAAGCACTGAAAAGCTGCATTTTAGGTGGAATTAGCATTTCAGGGAAATAACAAGCAAACAAACAAACAACAAGCATACAAACAAAGCTAGATTCAGCAGGCCTGGATCTAGTCTATGCTACAGCAAACAATGTGTACCAATTAAGTTTCAGTAAGGAACAGTTCAAATATGCAGGCACTATAAGCCTTTAACCAGAAATTCCCAGCTCAGAAGGGCAGAGTCCAGCCTCTCCTCCCACAAGAGTGCAGACCACGAACCTTCTTAATGTAAAATA